>NW_022145749.1:2641714-3241714 GCF_002938485.1 Sitophilus oryzae
TTTAAATGGAACACCCTGTATATTGTTACATTTTTAGTTTCTACGATTAAAATAAAGCTAAATTTGATTAAGGATTACCGCATTTTAATCTTACCGTTTCTGAAATATTTAAGTTTTTGTCAAAATACACATTACTAAATTTTGTGTTGCAATAATAAAAATTAAAGTACCCTATACAGAGTGTCTAAACATGTATTTTAAATCATTACTAGCTTTAAACGGCAATTACTTGTTTAATTTAAATAGAACACCCCGTATATTTTAGGATGCACAATGTAATTGTCTATCAAATTGTAATAGACCATTTTATACCTATCTCTTCAAGTTTTCGTAGAAAATGCATTTTCTTATAATTTAGACCTCATTTATCAATATACCCATGGAATATTGACATTTTAGATTATTTAAGACGTATTTTAAAGACGTAACGAATTTTTAAAGAGTACAGATACTAATATTGTCGATATAGTTCGTTTATTTCATTAAAAAATAAAAAAAACTGTTTAAATAGGTATTTTTTGTTAAAAGAGAAATTTAATATGATTTTAGCATTCAAACTGCATTAATTGACAGTTTGCGCCTATTGATAATAATTGCTCCAAACACTAAAAAACTGGATTTTGTAAGTGTATTAGACAGCGCGATAAAAAGTAACACCTTAAAAATTTTATTTCATTTTTTGACGAATGCTTATTTATAACAACGTTCATTTTCATAACTTATTATTATATTGATTTCAAATCCACATTTATTTAGAATAATTTATGAACTAACACAATTAAGTATGTAATTAATTGATATTTAGGCGGAAATAATGGTGGTAGATATATTTAATTAATGGTGTACTCTTTTATAAAGATTTAAATAATTTTCTTTTGTATACAAATGGGCTAGTAATATCATCGTTTTTAGCACCTGTACATTTTGTACATTTGTTGCTTTAAAAACAATCTAAAATGTAAAGATTCCATGGGTATATTGATAAATGAGGTCTAAATTATAAGAAAATGCGTTTTCTACGAAAACTTAAAAGGATAGGTAAAAAATGGTATAATACAATTTGATGAACAATTAAATTATGCATTTGATTCTCCTAAAATATACAGGGTGTTCTATTACAGGGTGTTTAAATTAAAGAGGTTAATATACAGGGTGTTTAAATTAAAGAAGTTATTGCCGTTTAAAGCTAGAAATTATTTAAAATAAAATTTTAGACACTCTGTATGACGTAGTATTATTTTTGTATTACTGCAACACAATAACTTGTCGATAAATAAACTTCAGTAAATATTTAGTATTAAAAACTTTGACCCCCTTGGAGAAATGAAGCCTTAAAATTTTTGCTGCAATTTCATAAAATTGAAAATACTTCAAAACGATAAGGTTTAAGTGTGATAAACCTTAATCAAATTTACCTTTATTTTAATCGTAGAATCTAAAATGTAATAATATACAGGATGTTCCATTTAAAAAATACAACTTTGATATTTTTTATTTATTTGGAACACTCTGTATCTTGTAACAATATTTTTAAATTGCAGCTCTAATAGTCCTTGAACGAACCCAAAACTTAAAATTTGTAAAAATCTAATTGTTTAGCTACAATACTCCGTGTATGTGGTGAACAACCCTGTATCAGAGTCCTGTATATAAAAACCAATTGTTATTCTAACAGCAGCTCTTGGAGCAGCTTTACGGGACGTCATTGCAGCCACCCTAATATAGATTATTAGAGCTAAAATAAATCTTTCTACAATAGCATGCTTAGATCCTAAAAATATCGAGAATATCAGTTATGAAGTATATATAAATTTGCATTATAGATTGTGCTCTTTTCAGACCAATAAACACTTCCAGGTAGTTTCATAAAAAAAAAACAAAGAAATATTACTACTAGAAACTTTATTATCTTCTATTTAAGAACAATATATGTATATATTTGTATAAGCAGTTCAGAACTTCATACTCTTACAATCATCACTATTACTTTACAAAATGCACATTAACATTTATTTTATTTTCTTTTCTCAACCCCATACGTCCCCATATTTATTTTTAAGCCCCGAAGCCTTTTTGGACTCCTCATTTACATCCTCATTTCTTAATGGTGGCCTTTGGCTTGGTTGCGGAGAGGCAGTCCTAGAGGGATCTCTAAAATTTCAATACGTAAAAATACAATTCAAAAGCAAACCATTTTTAACTAATACCTAGCATTCAGAATCCTCCTTTGTTCATACTCTTCGCGATTTTTCTTTCTCAGTTCTTCGTATGTTGTCTCATGTTTTTGTTCAGGTGGCATTTCCTCTTCACGAATTACAATTGGATCTAATATTTAATTAAAATTGATTAATATACAAGTCAAATGGTAATTTTTGCTTATTATAACTTACTGTCTACTGATGGCCGAAAAGAATCATCTAAACCTTCAGGTGGCGGCCTGGTATCATAATCAAAATCTCTATTAGGTGGTGAGATGTCAGTGTAAGTTTCAGACATACCACTAAAGGGACTTAGGGATATTGCAGGTGTATAACCTGATTCTAAACTAAAAAAATCATTATATTATATAAAATCTAATCAGCATAAAGTAATCAAACTTTTCTTGAAGAGTTCCCTCTTTACGAGCTTTTAACATTCGTCCTATTTGGCTATTAGGTAAGGACATGAATTTCTCAGTACACTTTTGATGATATGAGAATTTTCCCAAAAAATATCCTATCAGAGCAGCAACGGTAACTTTGGGGTAAGCACCAAATCTTGGATGTGGTGCAAATCTACCTGTTAAATCAAGATTTAGTGAATTATTTGATAATTTTAATATATAATTTGAAATTACCTGTTTTGACACCGAAATACGTGCCTCCACCTAGTAATATACTAAATGGAATACATCTTTGGTAAAAACTTTCCTTATTACATTCTCTTAACACTCTAATCTCATCGGGGGTGAATTTGTACTAAAATTATGAAATTGAATAATGGATTTAGAATTTGTGTTTATTTACATATTACCGGTTGTGGTTTATTACGGGCATCTGGTCCAGGAAACGGCGTTGTACGTTCCCTTGCATCGTTTGGATTCATAATTTAAATAAAATAAATATATAATAATTTCACAATAACTACTTCGATACGAAAATCATTCGTTTACAGAGCGCAAATTCTTAGGTTAGAATTTAGTTCTAAATTAATTTTCCAGCAGAAACCTTAGGCAACCAGTCAATTAGCTAATTTAAATATTTTGGGGAAAATCAGGTACCATTATTATAAAATTCCATAATGTTTTTGAAATTATTTATATAATTAAATGTTAACGTTTTAACGTTTATTCTTTCTACTTTTGATTTTTATCTTTAAAAATATAGACGACATTATAGTGACACAGGTAAAGTTCAATATGACAGTTTTAAAAAATTCAATTTTAGATTGTATATTACAAAATTATTGTGCGAGATGTCAAAAGGAAAATGCAAAAAATGCGAAGAAAAATGCGGAAAAGGCAAGGCTAGTCCCGAAGTATTAAGTCAATTGGAACTGGGATACGAAAAACTATTCAAATCCGATTCTCCTTCCATGTTAAAGAGATTTTTAATAAAGGAGATGTTTGATAAGTTAAAATTTAAGAAAACTAGCTTTGGGTCTACGCTGTTAGATTGCATACAGTCAGGTATTGAGATATATTTTATATTAATAATTAAAAAATTAAAAAAAATTACTAAAACGGAAAATGATATCTAATATATTTTAATGAGATGCGCTTCACATTAAAATTAATTATTTCCATTTTTACATTATTTAATTGCGTTCATTTACATTATTACGTTTCTTTAAAAAAGTAGGTATTTATAAAAGTATTTAGAAAATACGTATTTTATGTCTAGTATTTCAAATACCTTTTTTTCAAAGGTATTTTTGTAACTGATATCCCAATAATTTTGCTTAGAAGTATCTTTTGTAATTTGTATTTCAGACTTTTTTATCAGATATCTTGTACATCTCTGCTAATGGTATCTTATACATCCAAACTATGTAAAATTTTAATATTACCTGAAGCTTTGTATTGCTAAAATTGTATTTTATGTGTAAAACAAGAGTTTTTAAACATCTTCAGCAGATTATACAGTTCAAATTTACTCATCTGCTAAGGACATACCGTATGATCGAAAAAGAACGTCAGCGATGGCTATGAAATGAAGATCGTTGTCATTTTATATGTAAAATAAAGTGTAAAATTATATAGGGAATGTGTTTGATGTTTATTTCCAAGCCAACTGGACGCGGTTTTTCGATCATATGATATTAAAGGAAATGAGGGTAATTCGGAATACTGTTGGTAATTTGGAATACTCACATATTGAAGCTATGGGTGGCCCTATCTGTTTAAATATGGTATATACTACTAGTTCGGCTTGTATTTAGTGAACAACAAATTTTGTAGTTATTTAAATTTATAGTACAGAGCAAAAATATTTGAACGAATTTGATTAATAGTCACGTGACAAAAACTTTTTTAGTGGAGATTAAATCGGCAATCATTTCCCTGATTATTGATTTAAATTAACTTTGATTGAGTCTTCATTGCGCAGTTAAGTATATTGTATTATTGTATATTGGTTTATATTTTAATTCGTTAAATGTATTTTTTTTTGATATGTTAATGCATATATAGGGTGGCCCATCAAAAACGTTCCGCAAAGCTTAACGGCCAGGGAAACTTTTTTTTTCAGAAAATTCAGAAACACGTCAATTTTGTTTGTAGGACAACTTTTGCCCCAAAAATGATTGCAAAATCTTCAACGCTCTAAGCCCCCAACTTTTTTCAAATGGGAAGGGGGTCAAGTGGCGCCGCAATGAAAAGAGCTTTCTATTCTCTATACTTTCCCGCTTCGTTTTTGAAAATCGGTCGAGTGATTGAGAAAATATGAAGGATTGAAATTTAAAAAGTTTATTTAAACATTTATCAGAGTAAATGATAAGGATAAATTCCTTCAACCAATTTGCTGTTTTTTCTTATTATTTCTAGATGTTTACGTATTTTTTCACTTGCCACAAGGTTGAACGATCAGGTGCGGTAGTTGCTAGATAGCTGCTCTGTGACTAGTGCGTTGAAGTTCTTCTCAATATCGTTAAACTTTTTAACAATTGTTGTGTAGTCACTTGCAGAAAAAGTCGAAATAATCAAACTTTATTTTAAAAATAATGAATGTGGCAATCGAGTTCCACAGATATTCAATGAATGTCATCCTGACAAACACCTTTATGGCAAAATTGTTCGCGAGTTAGTAGCAAAATTTCGCAAAACTGGTTCCGTTATGAATAAAAAGAGGCAGAGGGAAAATCCTGTAGTAAATGAAGCTATGGAGGTATTCGTATTAGGCCAAGTTGCCATAATAGTACTCTGAGTACAAGAAAATTAGCCAATGCAAAATTAGCCGACGTGAATCGTACAAGTGTCCAAAGGATATTAAAAAAACACAAGTTCCACCCGTACAAAATTAAGTTGGTACAAGCACTCAACGAAGACGATTTTGATCGTCGCTTGCCATTTTGTGAAACTATGAGTGAACGAGTGGCGAATGATAATAATTTTCTATTTAATGTGTGTTTTTCGGATGAGTGTACCTTCTTTTTGAACGGTGTAGTTAATCGGCAAAACTGTCGGTACTGGGCTGAGGATAACCCAAGGGTTTTTCACGAGGTTCACACACAAAATCCTCAGAAATTGAACGTATGGGCTGGTATTTTTTGAAATTCTATTGTGGGTCAGTTTAACGATATTGAGAAGAACTTCATCAACGCATAAGACACAGAACAGCTATCTAGCAACTACCGCACCTGATCGTTCAACCTTGTGGCAAGTGAAAAAATACGTAAACATCTAGAAATAATAAGAAAAAACAGCAAATTGGTCGAAGGAATTTATCCTTATCATTTACTCTGATAAATGTTTAAATAAACTTTTCAAATTTCAATCCTTCATATTTTCTCAATGACTCAACCGATTTTCAAAAACGAAGCGGGGAAATATAGAGAATAGAAAGCTCTTTTCATTGCGGTGCCACTTGACCCCCCTTCCCATTTAAAAAAAGTTGGGGGATGACACCCCCGCTTAGAGGGTGGAAGATTTTGCAATCATTTTTGGGGTAAAAGTTGTCCCCCTCACAAACAAAATTGACGTGTTTTTGGATTTAAAAAAAATATCCTGACCGTTATGCCTTGCGGAACGTTTTTGTTGGGCTACCCTGTATAGTAGAGGTGAGCAAATATTGAACGAGTCGTTCATTTGAACGAGTATTAAAAATGAATCGTGAGATTCGATTCACCGTTTAGAATACGGTTCGTTCAATTGAATCGTGACCAGCACGGATCCATAAAATTTGAACGATGAGCCGTAAAAAAGATTCGAGAGAATTGAATCGTATCCCAATGCGATCGTTCGTTTCAACGCATCGTTTTTTTCAAAGAGTCGTGAGAATTAATTCATTGTTTACAATATGGTTTGTTCAATTGAATCGTGGCCAGCACGGATCAATAAAATTTGAACGATGAGCCGTAAAAAAGAGTCGTGAGAATTGAATCGGATCACTAGAATTGAATGGGACTAGTTCGTTTCTACGGCCCGGTGGTTACATAGAGACTATTGAGAGAGTCGGACACCAATATTTAGATTTGAACAAAAGCCCTAAACAAACATAATATAGGCATAAAATGCAAATGATAATACAGTTATTTACAAGAAAAATGTATTTATACTGTGCTTAGTACGGGAGTATCTGTAATGCATTTAATTTTCACGTTAATATTTTTATTAAAATAATACTTATTTACCGACTATAAGCCATTAAATGTCGGATTAAAAGGCGAAATCGAATCTTTATGCAGCTCTATATAAATATTGTTGGCCTCTGCTATTTAAAAAAAAACGGCGTCAGTGATGGTTATGAAATGAAGATCGCTGTCATTTTTTATATGTAAAATTATATGAGGAATGTCATCGATGTTCATTTCCTAGCCTCGTTCCTAGCCGACTGAATGCACTGATTTTTGTTCGATTATGCTGTATTATATATTATTTATTATATGATTATTAAATCGTAATTAAAATGTGCCTAAAAAATATTAAATTGGTATTAAGAAGTATTTAATAAATACAGTATCTATATATGAATTGGATTAATAATTTATTATTATTGGTAAATCATTCTATAAAGTTTCATTCCATAAGTGCCATAAAGTGTTGAAAAGCAAACGAAAGAACTGTATATTTCCTTTTGGCCCCTTAAGTAATTGGCCGACTAAATTATCACCGATAGTGCCATCAGTTACGATTCTTGTTTTTATGAAACGTAAATTGTGCATATATAATTCGTTCAATTGAACAAATCATAGCAGTTGATTCAATATGAGAAATTAAATCGTGTGATTCGATTCATTAAAAAGAATCGTAATATTCGTACTGCCCATCACTAATATACAGTATGTCATAGATATAATATACAGTATGTCATTCATAGAATTTTAATTAATGTAATGTTTTTTGTTGTTTTAAAATGTTAAACAAGCACACAATTTATTTAGTTCAATGCTACGGAAAGAATATGACATTAATCAAAAATTAATAATAACCATCTAACAAAGAATTAAATAAGGAATATATTAGGAACTAGCGTGTACCAGCGACTTCGTTCGCGTCGAATTAATCATTTGTAATGGTGATGATAAAGCAAAGCAAGAATTTCTATTAACATACAAACTGGATAAAATTTTCTCACATTTATGTCAGCATGAGAAAAAACAATATGACGATATTATTATATAACTTGGTAATATTCGAGGGGTAGTTTCATCTCGTTGGAATTTGACTTTCGAAAAATCCGTTTGCCAAAAATAAGCTTTTTACGTCAAGCAGTTTAAGCAGAATCGTGGTTAAGAAATTACCCAACTTTTTGGAATACCCTGTATGATTTTTAAAAAAATTCAAAATATGTAAAAAAAGCAAATAAATTATGCTTGTCCAAGCGTTTTCCCGAAAGACTAACCGTTTTTTAAATAACAAATATTGTAATATTTGAGGGACGTTTTCACCCTCTTGAAATTTGAGATTCGATAAACCCCTCCTTATCGAACCTCTACACCCCACAGTCAATCCGTTTGCTAAAAATCAGCTTTAAACGTCAAGCAGTTTAAGCAGAATCGTGATTACTCAATGGTCATATTTTATGAAACACCCTGTATAAATTTATAAAAAATCTTAAAATATGTAAAACAACAAAATAAACTATACGTATTTAAGAGTTTTTCCGAAAAACTCACCGGTTTTTAAATAAAAAATATTTTAATATCTGAGGGATAGTTTCACCCCTTAGAATTCGAGTTTCGAAAAATCCCTTCTTATCGAACCTCTAGACTCTAAAGTCAATCTGTTTTCCAAAAATCAGCTTTTTACGTTAGCGCTTTAAGCAGGATCGTGATTAATCAATGACCAGATTTTTCGAAACACCCTGAAACACCAAAATAAAATATACGTGTTTAAGCGTTTTTTCGGAAACTTGACCGTTTTTTAAATAAAAAATATTGTAATATTTGAGGGGTGGTCTCACCCTCTTGGAACTGGAATTTCGAAAAATCTCTTCTTATCGAACCTCTACACCTTAGAATCAACCAATGCCAAAATTGAGCTTCTTACGTTGAGTGGTTTGAGCAGAATCGTGATTAATCAGTATTTCAGTCACTTAAGGATTTTATATTAGTATAGATTATAATAAGGGAAAGATATTAACATAGAAACGCGTTTTGATTTTTAGGAGTTTTAAGATAAAAATCAACCATATTTATGTTTTTTTAGTTTTCTCTAAAACGGTATGGAAATTTGAAGAAGTAAACGAGATTAACAATTTTAGAACAAGCAAAAACTTTTATGAAGAAAGCATTTTTCTCAAAATATGAATAATAAAAAAGTTTGTCAAAGATTCAAATAATGGAATAGTCCAAATTATGTTATTTTGGACATTATCTTGCTGCTTTACGATTCTATAATGTATGTAAATTTTTTAGCACGCACTTTAGCTCAACCCGCTTGATGGATTTTAACATATAAGGGTGTCCGGTGTCGATAGATTTATCTTAATTTTGTCTTTGTCCTAATGGTAACAGGGGCAAAAATCAGAAGACAATCAATACTTTCTTCATATTTCCTTCTGCGCTTGCGTATCACAGTTATAGGACGGTTCAGACTCGGTAATAAAAAAACCTAATAAAGTAAGCTATATGTTTTTTTTCATCAAAGGAACGGTACATGGGAAGAATAGTGACTCACATGCGAATCATGAGTGCACTCTGTATCGGATATGACACCGGAATGTATATGTGTGTGACTACTGTGAATTTTTAATATAAACAACATATCTGCGGCTATTTTGGTATAATTCCAAATTACGTGCATGGTCACGTCGACAGAGATTTTATGCACTTTTTTTTCATGAGTGAAAAAATACATTTAAATTACTTTAAATACTAATACTATGGCACGCTATTTATTTTATCCAAAATAATTAACATTTAAATATTTTACAATTTTTTGTAACTACTATTCCAAAATACCTTCACTTCTTCTATGATTAGCGTAATGTGTGTCAAAAGTTTACAATAACGCGTTTGATTTGTTACATTTTTCTACTGTAACACCAAAAATTACAGCTTAAATTGCATTCACAAAAATATCATTGTTTGTTCTTAAGGTTTAGAAAATCTGGATTCTGGCATCGGAGTTTACGCCGCCGATCCCGAATGCTACTCGGTATTCGCCGATCTATTTGATCAAATCATCCAAGAATACCACACTTTCAGTCCAAGCGCACGCCAACCGCCCACCGACTGGGGACCGTCCAATGCCTTCGGAAACCTGGACCCCACAGGCCAATTCGTAGTGTCCACCAGAGTGCGTTGCTGTCGAACACTGAAGGGCTTTCCCCTGAATCCCTGCATGACCGAAGACCATTACAAAGAAATAGAGAACCTGATGCAGCCCACTTTCAGTAATCTATCGGGGGAATTGAAGGGAACGTATAATCCCTTAGTTGGAATGCCCAAAGACGTTCAGCAGAAGCTCATAGATGATCATTATCTGTTCAAGGAAGGTGATAGGTAATCAATCAATCAATGCTTTATTGTTCTAAGATTCCTCTTTTTAATAAAGCTGTTAACAAAAAAATAAAACAAATAAAAACCTAGACAAAAATAAAAATAGAGAAACAGTCATCATCAATATCATTTAACTTATACCGTCCACTGCTGAACAAAAGCCTCCATTAACTCTAGCCATTTCTTTCAATTTTGTGCCACTTGAATCCAGTTTCCAGCCACCCTCTTAATATCATCTGTCCGCCGACTAGGAGGTCGTCCTTTGCTTCTATAGGCCTCGTTTCTTGGTCTCCATTCCACAAGTCTTTTTGTCCACTGTCCATTTGTCATCCTAGCTACATGTCCTGCCCAATTCCATTTAAGATGTAAGACAGGTATCACCGCATCTCTTACTCCTGTTCGATTTCGTATTGTATGATTGGGTATTTTATCTCTAAGTGTAACTCCCAACATGGACCTTTCCATTTTCCGTTGCATGACCTGTATTCTTTGTATGTTCTTAATTGCCAAAGTAAGTGTTTCAACTCCATATGTGAGGACAGGCAAGACACTGATTAAAGATCTTTCTTCTTAAACATATCGGAAAATCAGATCTCAGTATATGCCTTAGTTTTCCGAATTCCACCCACGACAAACCTATTCTTCGTAGAATTTCGTGGGTCTGATTATCCCTTCTAATACCGATCTCATGCCCCAGAGAAACAATATCTATAAAGAAATAAAAACTAAATGTATGAGAAGTGGGTTAATCACCGCGACCTTACAGATCTATTGTGTCTCCCTTTCTTCAGTCTCAGGACTTTGCCAAAAGCCAGTATCTGAGACGGTTTTACAGAGGTTAGTTCTCCATTTCCGATATAATTGTACCAAACTTCATGGCACGAATGGTTGTCGTCTCGGCGCATTAAGTGATGAGGTGTTCTGGTGTTTCTCCATTTTCCCCACACAATTTGCATTCACCGTTTTTTCTTAGCTTCAATCTACTGGGATGTTCATTGAGGATACAGTTAAAACACCAGTGACAATCCGAAAATTGTTCTTACTCAAATCAAGGAAAGTCTTTGATTTTTCTCGGTCGTAAGTTCTGAGTAATTTCTTCAAGTATTTTATACCGTTGGAGGATTCCCATTCCAGGTCTCTTGGTATTAGAGTTCTATTCTTCTTGGTTCTAGAGTTCCGCTTTAAGTTGGTTTTCACTTCGGAAGCAGAACGGTTCTGGTCCAGATAGTGGAGTGTTTTTTTTCGTTCCTTTTCTAGCTAGATCGATTGCTTTTTCATTGCGTTCTATCCCTTGGTGGGCTGACACCCAGAATAGGAAGACTTATTATTTCGACTTGTGTGGTGTCTACAATATCTCGTGTGTAGTGGCAAGTGTTGAAGTAAGCGAGTGAAGTAACTTCTCAGGGGAAGAAAATAAGTATTTGTTTTTCTAATTTTGTTTTTTATGAATATTTGTTATTATTGTTTATTTGACAAGACAGATTAAATAATTCACATTATTTTTATTTTATGCTTTTATTGGGGTTAAATTAGCATGGGACATTTCGACTTTAAAATCAGTTAGGAGATCTTGCAGGATACGAGACGATATTTGCCGAATTTGTTTAGCTTCTCTAGGCAGCCTTTGACCAACTTCGAATTGATGGTTACTGAGATGATCGCTTTTACTGCTTGACTATCGAATACGTAGGCTATTTCTTGTTCCCGATAATTTCTATCTAAGTTCAAAGTATTTAGTTTTCGCCGCAAATACTCCTATCCCTGTCTATGCTTTTGTTTTGGAAGCATCAGTATACCACGTTATGGTATGTCTCTCACCTGCTGAGCAAACGTTTCTCTCTTTCGATCCTTTGTATTGCTAAATACCACAGTGAGGTGTTTCTCAAAGTTTTACATTCTTATGTCATCCACTGGGAGTTGGAGGATTGGAATTTTCCTTTTGAGAGTGTTTAGCTCCTGAGCTGACAATTCTTCCAGTACCGCTCCCGTCAATGACCATTCTATCATTGAAGCATTGGGATATCTACCGACGACAATATGCAGTGGTGTTAGGTGTAGAATTACCTCCATTGCTGCCGTTGGGCATGTTCTGATGTCTCCTGTGACGTAGATGCATGACAGTCTCTGTAATTTCCACCCGTTTTGCCTTGATGTACGTTGCTCTAGTTTTGTGTACCAAGCAACTGCCCCATAGGTAATCATGTGTCTTACTATCATGATATTATACATCCAGCGCAAAATTTTAAGGTTGTAGCCCCTTCTACTTCCTTCCAGTCTTCTTGATATTATAAGAGCCTTTATGGCTTTACTGGTAGGTAGTATTCTTGTTTGCGAGTTAAGAGATATATTAAAATTTAAAAAAGAAATACAGGGTGAGTCTTGAATCAGTGTAAATATTTTCAGTGCTGGTAGATCTCGGATCTCGATAAAAAACTTATGTTCTAGTTTTTCACGGGAAGTTATGTTCTAGAGTCACGGGATCCCTTTTAGTGCTGTAATTATTACACAAGTTTCGGATCTCAAAGAACGCACGTTCCGAATTTGGACTTTGAATTTTTATGCATGAGACATGCAGTTTCTAATATTAAAAGACAGTGTAAATTTAAATGTATTCAGTTTTAAATAAAGAGCGATATGACTGTCTTATTGCCTGTCCATCCAACCGTCTGTCCGTCTATCTATCTATCCATCTGTCCGTATGTCCGTCTGATGATTCCATTCGGGTACCTCTATCCACGTGCCGAGTTTGATTCCAATCGACCCATAATTAAAAAAATCCTGATAATTTTGTCCATTTAGAGGCATCGGTTCGAAACGTCAAGGGCGTCATCCTGTAGCCCGTCTCCAATTATGCCGAAATCGACTCACATTTTTCTGCAATATCAAATCCTTAGTCCCACCCTGATGATGATGTAAAAATGCTTGTCGTAAACGAAACGTCGTATCCTATGCAAGGTGGGGCCGTGTGCACCGTCGCTCACATAGCCTACCCACCAAATTTGGTCGCGATGGGACGACATCAACTTTTGACGTTTCTTACGTCAAAACTAACTGCTACAGTGAGACGTCTCGTACACGGTCAAGTTGGCTTTGGTCCAATCTATTCGAAACCGTAGGCTATCCTTACCAAGTTTCCTCTCGTCTGTTGTGTCGCGTGTCGTGTCACGACATTTTTTCAGGAAGTTTCATTTCAAAAATTGAATTTGAAGGTGGTATTATGTTTGTTATTACCAAGGACCGGATTATTTTTTCAATTAATTTATATTTTTTTAAACTTATAACTCTAAAAGGAATTCGTAGAAGATAACGTAAACAATTTGCTTATTTTAAGAATTTCTTTAAAAAATTTCAAATACATTTTTCTGTAAAATAAAACGGGGACAACATACTCCACGATGATGCAATACACGGTATAATGATTTTCTGTAAATAGATCGATATTTAGCATTGAATGAATCGAAAAAAATATGTTATTCATCTAATATTTTCTTATGTAACTTGATGATCTAAATATCCTCCCTGACGCCAGGTTTCTGCAAGCGGCGAACGCGTGTCGATTCTGGCCCACTGGTAGAGGAATCTATTTTAACGCTAAGAAGTCGTTCTTGGTGTGGATCTGCGAGGAGGACCATTTGAGGATCATGAGTATGCAGCCGGGAGGTAACGTCGGTGAGGTGTTCGGTAGAATGGTGAATGGGGTAAAGGAGATCCAGAAAAATAACGAGTTTGTTGCTAGCGATAGATTTGGATATCTGACGTTCTGTCCAACTAATCTAGGTGAGTTAGGTCAGGTTAGGTTAGGATAGTATAGTATGTGTCGTGGACACAATGCAAACTTAACCTTCGAGAGATAACGTGCGGAGCATGACTCCGCGCGTTCAGAATTTTCACGATATTTGACGAATTTTACCGACTTTGACGTCAATGACTAAAGAATATAAGGACATGTAACGCCCCTATACGGGCTGCAGCAGAATTTGTGACCTTTTTTTTTGTTTTGGTGGCAAACAATGAGTCATCATTTGGTCACCAGCGACAATTTTAGCGATTTTTAATAGTTTGTGTGTAGTAAACTTTGTATAAACTTTATTACAATGGTGATTAGTTGTTCACCTTTCAAGTGTAAAAGCAGCAGCGATAAGAAAGAGCCAGGAGTTACGTTTCATAGGTAAATAAACAGTCCACTCCAACTTTTTAGCGTTTTCTTATTGAATTCGATAATTATTCTTCAATTTCTATTAACATTTTTATGTACTTGATATGTGTTATACGTCGATACTAGTTTTGTACCTTTTGTTAACATTTTAATACGTTTTTTTCGTAATTAATTAGGATGATACACCATAGGCGTAGTCAAAACAATTATCAAAATATATAAATATTGCTTCAAACAGCTAGGTTAAGAAAAATATGTGCCACGGCACTGTTTGGTGTCATCGTCACAATTTGCTCTCGGGTGTTATTTGTCCTTGGATTGTTTAGTCATTGTTTGACGTACTGCGCCTGAGTAGCTGTTGCATTTGACGTTACGAAAATAGTGAGGTTAGAAGACTGCTTAGTTCTCGAACATTGGTCATTTGCGGAGTGACACTCCGCAGGTTATCCTTATTGTAACATTTTTGAGGTGAGTATCTTCTTTTTTTATTTGTGTTTGATTGATTACTGAGCACAATTATGTAATTTTAAAGTGCGCTATAGACTATGCAAAAGAACAGGAATATCTTCAACGACTCTTTGACGAGGTAGATACCAATGTCGAGCCCGATGGCAACGATGCAAGTTTGACCAGTGACAATGAAGAAATCCAAAATTACGACACCAATGATGACCTAACGATTGAGACCATTGATGAGTTGAATATTCTGCTGATAAACGAACAAACGGGACAGCAGCTTGCTGCATTTTATACGGGGAAAGATGGAAAGACAAACTGGCGTAAGCACCCTGGAAACATACAAGTAAGAACTCGTGCAGAAAACATTATCAAATGCCTTCCTGGTGTAAAGGCAAATGCAAGAGGAAAAAAAATGTGATGGAGATCTGGAGCCTTTTTTCGCCGATGATATTTTCGAGGTTATTGTTGAAAACACAAATATTTTTATTGGCATGAGCCACTTCGATCCCTCTAATCGATCAGCAAGGCGAACCGTTATTACTGAATTGATTTATATTAAAAAATATGATTTATAAGCATGAAGCAATAATATAATTACTAAAAAAGCGTAGTAATATTTTATTTACCCAGTATTTTTGTCAAATTTTGAGAGAAAAGAAGTGCGGAGTCGTACTCCGCACGTTATCTTTTATGTCACGTTTCGGCACGTTATCTTTCAAAGGTTTTTTTTTTCAGCTTTTTATAAACCTACATATACATACATACTGCCATTACTCGCCGAACGAGTATTCGACACGCATCAAAAGATACGTGATTTTATTTGCCTACCGCACTCCGGATATTCAAAAATCTCATTGCTTTGTTGCCATACACCTACGGAAGCAAGCAACGTTTTTTTTGTTAGTACACCAATAGCTTTCTTGCCCATACTTTAATTTTCACCTGACAACTACTTAAAGACCTTCATAAATACAAGTCATATTCTCATTATGTTATGAACATATTCAAATCATATATGTGTGTTATGAACATATTTGTTCTGCCTCGTGATCATTTGACACACCTACTGATCATCTTGTATTGAACAATTTTGATTTTAACCAGAAAATATTTTAATTTTGTTATTTTTTCGTATATCTATACCTAATTAATATTGGATTTTGAAACATTATGAATAGCATCAGTAATTCAATCTAATAATTATTGACTACACGTGGCCTCCATTTTCGATATTTGACTGAAGTTAATTGAATGGTATAAAAAGTAAAATAATATACTTAAATAATTACGGTAGTATATCCGGGGAGTATCCATTTTTTTATTATTGTGTCAACTGCTTAAACGAATATAAAATTTACTTTTGTAATTAATAATTTGTTAATTGAAGCGTCCGCATATAAAAGAATATATTATAAACAAGTATAAAACTTAACAATGCATGATGTTCGTTGTAAATTACCACTTCCATCTAAAGGATTTAAATATAGAATGTTAAATTTACTGGAAAATGTGAAATAGAGACATTCGTCAAGTTGATGGTTATCTATCATTTTCCTCATTAATTTGATTATTACGTGACAGAAAGCATACGCGATATTATGGCTATAATTTTTCTATTTATAAAATGCATAAATAAACAAACATGAGTAAACATCTGTCATAAATTTTAAAAAAGAAAAAATAATAAAACTATTAAAAAATATAAATAATAGTACTCTAGTAAGTTCAAGTTGTAAGTATTCTATATTACATACAAGATGTTTTTATGACTATGGACTGAACAAAAATCAATTAAACAAGCACATAAACGTTCATGCTCAGAGGCTGATTTCGCACAGTAGGTTGAAACATGCCACACAAAACACGGGCAGAAGTGTTAGATTTAACAATCGGGAGTGCTGGTGTAATCAGTTACGTGAAACAATGGAGGGTCTCAACGGAACCCTCCCTATCAGATCACAGAATTATCGAGTTCAAATTAGGAGGAATCACACCCCAAACAGAAACTCGAAGGAATCCAAGAAAAACAGACTGGGACATGTATAACACCAATCTCATAGACAACCTAAACCGTATAGATGCAAGTAGGGCCAGAAACCATCTGCATCTAGAATGGTACGCAAGGGAAGTCAGCGGTGCAATATTGGATGCATATGAATCTAGTTGCCCCGCAAGTAAAGGCATGCAAAAAAGTAACAACAAGCCCTGGTGGAACAAGAAGTTGGCCAAACTTAGATCGGAGGTCCGACGACTCTTTAATAGAGCTAAATCCAGTGGCGAATGGCAGCTCTACAGCGAGAAATTAACTGAGTATAAGAAGGAGATAAGAAGGGCAAAGCGGTCTGACTTTAGATCCTTTTGCGAAAACATCACTTCTACTCCTGATGCAGCTAGATTACACAAAGCTATGGCCAAGAGTGGATCTATCCCCATCATGGCACTTAAGAAATCTGACGGAAGCTACACGGAGGGAGAGGAAGAGAGAGCAAATCTCCTACTTTATACACACTTTCCAGGTAGCATACCTATTGATACTTATGTAGCTCCCACTGAACCTCACAATCCTTGCAGGGAAGATTGGGAAGTGGCCAAGCTAGTAGTAACAGAACAAAAGCTGAAATGGGCGATCGACACCTTTCAGCCCTATAAAGCAGCAGGAGTGGATGGGATCTTTCCTGCCCTTCTAAAGGAGGGTCAGCAAATAGCTACTCACCATCTACTAAGCATTACAAGAAGCAGTCTAGCGATGGGATATATACCAACCACATGGAGAAGAGCAAAAGTAATCTTCATACCCAAAATAGGCAAAACTGACTGGACAAATCCCAAGTCATTTAGGCCTATTAGTCTCACATCGTTCATACTAAAAACGCTGGAGAAAGTAGTTGACAACCATATTGGAGAAAATCATCTAAAGGTTAAACCACTGCATGATAGTCAGCATGCATATAGAACAGGCAGATCCACAGAAACTGCTCTGTACCAATTAACGGAGCTAATACAGACAAGTCTGGATAGCAAAGAAACAGCAATTTGTGCCTTCTTGGATATTGCGGGGGCGTTTGACAATATACCACATAAGGTGGTCAGGCGATCTCTAGAAACAAGAGGGGTGAACAGAACTATTATTCGCTGGTTTTGGGAAATGCTGTCAACACGAACAGCAGAGGCTCAGATGGGCACCAAAACTGTAGCTGTTAAAACAACGCAAGCAACTCCACAAGGTGGAGTAACCTCCCCTTTGCTGTGGAGCTTGGTGGTGGATGAACTACTAGATGAATTAACTCTAGCGGGAATACACTGCATTGGGTATGCAGATGACATAGTCATGATCGCTCGGGGGAAACATGAAGGCACCTTGTGTGATATTGTGACGACTTTTTCTGACGACTTTTCTTTCGTAAGCAGCATGAAGTTTCTTACGGACTTCGCTAAAGACACTATAAAGATTTTTGAGTTCTGAAGCGTAAGAGTTGCGATCGCCAGGCATAATTTCAAAATCTTCAGAGAACTTAACTTGACCATAATAATTACCAGAGATGGGAATATGCCTACCGAAAACTAAAAACGAAGGAGAAAAACCTGTGACCTCATGTTTAGAAGTGTTTAAAGCAAACTGAATATTAGAGAGTGAACATCCCAATCTGTATGTTGTTTAACATAAGTTCTAATAGCTGTTCCTATTGTTTTATTCATTCGCTCAACAAAGTTACATTGAGGAGAATACACAGCATTATACCAGATCTTCTGAACTTGATATTTCTTTGCTAAATCTCTGAACTCTTTAGCAACAAACTGAGGACCATTATCACAAATTATATATTGAGGTACTCCATAAGTAAGGAAAACTTCACTCTCAAGATACTTCACAACATACGGAGATTTTGATGAACGTAACGGACACAGAAGAACATACTTCGAAAACCAATCGCCAACAACTAAAAGCCACTTATGACCCTTTTTTGATCTAGGAAAAGGACCCATAAGATCTAAAGCGATTGTCTGAAAAGGCATATTAACTTGTTTTTCTCTTCCCATCCTACCTAACGGCATAGTATTTGAAGATTTCTGAGCTCCACAAACACGACAACTCCTAACAAATTTAAGAACATCGGCTCTCATCTTGGGCCAGTAAAATTGTTCTTGAAGTCTTGATAAAGTCTTATAGAAACCCAAATGCGAACAAGTTGGCGGATTATGACATGATTCGATAATATTACGACGTTGAGGACGTGGAACAACCTTCTTCCATTCTTGAAGATTTGATGAAAATGGTAGCTGTACCGGAATAAACTTAAAAAGAAAACCATCTTCAACTTTCCACTGTGGAAATGAACTAGGCGAAGCTAAAATCTTTCGCTTCATTGTCTCATACCATGCATCAGTATGATCTAAAT
This sequence comes from Sitophilus oryzae, assembly GCF_002938485.1. Taxonomy (NCBI): domain Eukaryota; kingdom Metazoa; phylum Arthropoda; class Insecta; order Coleoptera; family Curculionidae; genus Sitophilus; species Sitophilus oryzae. The sequence goes on from NW_022145749.1 coordinate 2,660,867, forward strand.
CTATATTCAAAATAGAAATTTGTGGACATACAAAGGAATCATTATCTGAAATATCTGAAGGAGAATCATCGCCAGGTATTCTACTAAGAAAATCAGGAACTACGTTATGTGAACCTTTACGATGAACTAAATCAAAAGTAAACTGTCTAAGTCTGACAGCCCATCTAGCAAGACGACCAGTAGGATTCTGTAATTTATTAAGCCACAAAAGAGAGTAATGATCTGTACAAACGGTAAAACGTACGCCATCAATCCAAGGACGAAATTTTTCCAAACTAAAAATAACAGCTAAGCATTCTCGCTCAGTTACACTATAATTCCGCTCGGATCTAGTAAGAGATCTGCTAGCATAAGAAATTACACGGTCTTCGTCATTAATTTTTTGTAGAAGAACTCCACCAAGACCGGTGTTAGATGCATCTGTTTCTATAATAAAGGGTTTAGAAAAATCCGGCTGGGACAAAATTGGAGCAGAAACCAGAAGTTGTTTAATTTTCAAAAAAGAATCTTCAGCGGCAGGACTCCACTGAATTCCTTGACCTTTCTTTTTACCTTTTAACAAATCATTAATGGGTGAAACTAATGTCGAAAAATTTCTTATAAAACGACGGTACCAACTACACAAACCTATAAATCGTTTAATTTCAGTCGTCGTGGTAGGGCGAGGAAAGTTTAACATTGCTGAAATTTTTTCTGGATCAGTTCTTAATGAATTAGAGCCAACAATATATCCAAGAAATTTTAAAGATTTCTTGAAAAACTCACACTTCTTTATATTTATAGTTAAGTTAGCATCTTTTAACTTGTCTCTAACTTCAGAAAGCAATTTGGTATGTTCCTCAAAACTGGGTGAACATATGATTATATCATCCAAATAGCAAAAAATGTGTGGTTCATAACGTGGTCCAAAAATAGCATCAACAAGTCTTTGTTGTGTCTGAGCGGCATTGCACAAACCAAATGGCACCGTAGTGAATTGAAATTGACCTCTACCAACTATACTGAAAGCAGTTTTTGGTTTTGAATCCTCTGATAATGGAATTTGCCAGAAACTTTTACGCAAATCTATACTCGAAATATACGTAGCTCCACGAAGAGAGTTTAAAATTCTATCTATATTTGGCATAGGGTAGGAGTCATACTTTGTAACCTGATTTAAAGATCGACCATCGAAACAAAAACGAAATTCACCAGTTGGTTTTTTAACTAAAAGCACTGGGGAACACCACGGACTATTAGAAGGTTCCACAACACCAAGTTTAAGCATATCATTTAATTCCTCATTTAAGATTTTTGACATATAAGGTGACATTAAAAAAGGTTTTTGACGAAATGGTTTGGCATCACCAGTGTCAATTGACATAGTAATTTTATCGGTACGACCAAGACCATGATCACTGTTAATACTGTCAAAAGAGTTAATAAGAAGTTCAGCTGGTTTTCTCTGATTTGGTGTTAAATCATCAAGGGTACACAACATATTTACTGCATGAGTGTTATAGGGAAATGAAGAAAACTTTGGCTGAGATCTAGAGTTGACTTCCCACCAATTCTTCTTAAGATCTTCCATAAGATCAAACCGCAAGATAAAATCACAACCAAAAATAAAACTATGAGGCAATGAAGGTACTACAATAGCACTGATAACTTGACATGAACCATCAACGACTAAAGGTAGATCGACTACACCAACTATTTTCTTTTCAGTATTGTCTGCAGTACTAATTGACAAATGAGTTGGTTCCCTAATATTCAAATTTAGATTCTCAATAACAGGAATACCAGCAGCTCCAATAACTGTAGATGTACTTCCAAAATCTAAAAGACCACAAATTTCAACGCCAAGAATTTCTACTAAAATATAAGGTCTGTTATCAGATACCTTAGGACAAAAAAGAGGAGAAACTTTATGATTGGTAGTGGTGGATCTATAAAAATTTTTAACACATAATAACCACTTTTTCCAATCAGATTCTGAAAATAAATTTCTGGGTTTGAATTTTTTTTGAACTACATGACCAGAAACACGAGTTCGTCCGATTAGTTTTTTGAACATTTTGGACACGCCGGTGATTTAACCCCTAAATTACCACATTTAAAACAAAAAACCCTACGTTTCTGTCGACAATCATGAAACGTATGATTCGGACCAGAACAATTCCAACAAACTAAACGCGAAGCTGTTTCCTTACCTGAATTTTCTACAGATCGGGGCATACTCGAAGTATTTACCATATCAGGGTCAGAAGACGACGACGCTACAGCAGAACAAGGAGACCTAGCAGTAGTATTTTTATTTTTGTTCTGAGCATTTACATTCTTAGATTTTTTACTAAACTGTACGCGACGAGAATCAAACGAGCTAGAATCAGGAGTGGTATTTAATTCAGAAACATTTAAATTTCTAGAATGTTTTTCATTCTGATGTTTAGCATTTTCTAATTTTCTACACAAATTAGACAGTTCAGACACAGATAAAACATCAACTAAAGCTAACTGAGTAATGTATTCAGGAAGTAAATTTTGTCTAATGATTTTTATTTTAGTAACCTCACTAGGGCATTTACTTAATCTACTAAAAAGATTCTCTAAAGTTGCTATAAAAATTAAAATACTTTCATTTTTTCGCTGTTTATAAGATTTAATTTGTGACCAAATATTATCATCATTATCTGGTGGTAAAAAGTCTTTCTTTAATCTTTCTACAAGAGATTTCCAATCTGCGACATGTTGTTTAATACTTCTATACCAAATAAAAGCATTACCAGTAAAAAGTTCTACTGCAGAAGAAAATAAATCTTGTTCACTAACTTTACGTGATTCAGAAAGCTCAGTAACAGTTTCTAAAAATGAAAATAAATCTTGAGGATTACCATTAAATTTAATAGGCCAGTCTGACACTGGACAAGGTTTAGCAACATAAGTAACAATAGGAGGCGGTACATTAATAACTGGTCCTGAAGGAACAGAACTAACGTTTAAAGTTTCATTAATGTCTGAAGTTTTGACAAGCAGGTCAGCTTCAAGTTGATAACAACTAGTATAAACATCAGTTTGAATAGTTTCTGCATCAGCACGATTTTCATCTAAAATTATTCTCTTGATTCTACCAGCCAAATGCGCAAGACGAGATCTTATAACTTTGAACATTGAATCATTTACTCCACCCTCAAATTCAGAAATTGACAAGGAAATTGAATCTAAAGTTGCTTTAATTTCTGAAATTTCTTGATCAAAAGAAACAGGATAATCTTCCATATTAACTAAACAAAAAGGGTTATTTACTTCTCTACTTAAAAGACCTGACAAAATTTTACGTTTACTGTCAACATTTTTAGATGTTTTAATACCCCTAATAAGAAGTTCGTAATCTAATTCTACTTGTCGTAAATGATTAACTTTAAAAGATTCTTTCTCCATTGTAATTCAGCTATATGAAATACTAAAGACTAAATGATTCAGAAAAACTTACTAATTTTAACAAAAAGCTGTTATGATTCGGCGCAAACTATCAGAAAGAAAATATGTTCAATGTCAAAACCAAAAAAGATTCAAGTATTCGAAACAAATTCCAAAATTTTATGAAATACTAACAGTGCTACCCTGTATACTGAAATTATGTCCACTCTGTATATTCAAAATATAACCATACCTGTATATTTAAATCAAAATCGAAACGTCAATAAAAAATGTAGTCAGAAATACGTATTAAGTTATTTATCTGGGTTTTAAATAGATAAACAAACACCCTCAAGAATTTATAAAACAAAAAAATTGCTGTTGAACTGAAATTATTAGAATTTAATTACAGAAATAATGAAAATAAAATTTCAAAACTATAGTCTTTGCCTTATAGAAAATTTATCTGAGCCTAACAAAAATTATTTTACAAAGTCTACCAAATAAGTGAAGCAAATTAAATTAAATTGAGCCAATTAAACTAAGTCGAGCCAATTAAACCAAGTAAAGCCCCACGTGACAGGGCGTCATATTCTTTATTCTTCTATTTGTGTGACGACTTTTTCTGTCATCACTCAAACAGAAAGAAAAAGGTATCCGTTGCTCAGGGTTAGAGGAGAGCTGGGTTCGTAGGTAAGGCTTGTGACCTGTGGTGACTTAATAATGTTGTTAAATAATAAAATAAAAGTAATAATGTATAGGCTGCAAAGATTCTAAAATTGATGTTAAGTATTCAAATAGTAATGGTCAAAGACAGTAAAAAGGGCGCCACTTACTTTGGGTATGAAAAGGTAAAGTAAGAAACTAGTAAGAAAATTTGATCATGAAATAGCTAAAATAAAATAATCAACAGCAATAAGGGTCTATTATGTTCATCAAGAATAAAAGTCAGATATAACTATCCTACGTTGAACATTTATTTAAAAACGAACACAATTATCAATCAGTTTAAACCCAGTTTCAATTATCCCAATGAAATCGTTAGTTACTTTAAGTAAACTCAAATTTAGTTAGAGTTCTCTCCAGTATACTATACTACGTAATATATAAACAGGTGAAATTTATGTAAGTACGAATACGATGATGTTTCGAAACAAGTCGTGTACAATAACCTTCAAAAATGAATCCGTGTTAGCGATTCTCACATAAAAGATCATACTGAAGTAAAACGTACCGTTAAGGACAAAGCATGACTTATAATGTTAACTAAAAGGTAAATTTTCACTATAATATATGGAATAAATGACAACAATTTACAGAGATATTCAAAATATTGTCTCAAAGTAAAAAAAAATTAGGGAATACCTTGTGTGTTGAACTTAGAACTTATCTGTATTTTTTTTTTATTTTGTGACGTAGTGAACAGGTAGGCAGGCAGTCTCCAGACTAACGGAAGTGGATGTAGACTCTTCGATAGTAGCAGGAGTCTTCGATATCAGTAGAATAAATGTAGAGTCATAAATACTGTCTCAAAATGGTTACTCATATGCCAATTACTTATACGTCAATTTCTTATACGCCAGTTACTCTATATAAAAAAACTCTCAGAACAGTCACCGAATACCAAAAAAAATAACTTACGGTCTGAAAATCAGCTGTGCACATTCCAAAATATAGCCAAACTATATGCTGATCCAAACCAGTAATGCACAATCAAACATTATCAAAATAAATAAAAACAGGAATAACTGAAATAAAATTTAGTTAGACATGGCGATACAAAATGGTAGATACACTTACTGTGATCTTATTCCAGGAAAAGGCCAAAAAAACACGAACTAGGCTCTGAACAGTATATTCTACAGGATTTCAAATCTCCACCCTTGGATACCCGTGCCTTTACTGTTAGGAAAAGTGTTTCAGAAAGCCCTTTTTCTCTGAGATTCGTCGGACGCTGAACCACGCGTCTTTTTCTGATCTCAATCTCTCGGAAAAAACCTCCTTCCTCCCTTTCGCAATCCCGTCTTCGAATTGACAGGTCATATGACCAAAGGCAATTAAGTGAACTCTATCGTCTATACTGAATAAAATTTGTTTTTATGGAAAGGAACCGCTACCTGTACTGAATGAAGTTTAACATCTAGCGAATAGATGGCACCAGCAATATTAAAATTTGGAATTTTATAAAAAGAAAAATAAAACGCTACAATATTATCCAAAGAGGACTCCGTATCACTGAGAGATGGTGTAGGACTGTCGGGCTGAGTATCAACTCAGACAAAACCGCGATAGTGCCATTCACCAGAAGACGAAGTCTGAAAAACTTGAAAAGAATCCAACTAGATGGAAAGGAAATACTGCCAACACAGGAAGTCAAATACCTGGGAATAACCCTGGACAGTAAACTCCTGTGGAACAGGCATATTAAGAACACTACCAGCAAAGCCATAAAGGCTCTCATGATATGCAGAAGACTGGCCGGAAATAGATGGGGCTGCTCCCCTAACATTTTGCGCTGGATGTATACCATGATAGTAAGACCCATGATTACTTATGGAGCAGTTGCCTGGTACACAAAACTAGAGCAACGGACGGCAAGGCTAAACCTATGCAAAGTCCAGAGACTAGCATGTGTTTGCATCACAGGAGCCATGAGAACCTGTCCAACAGCAGCAATGGAGGTCATTCTAGATCTAACACCACTGCACATTGTCATTGGTAGATATGCCAATGCGACAATGATTAGAATGGTCACTAACGGAATTAGTACTGGGAGAATTGTTAGATCAGGGGCTTGGAACACCCTCAAAAAGGAAATACCACTTCTGCAACTCCCAGTGGACGATATGCCAAGAACGTACAACTTTGACAAACATGTCAATGTAGTATTGAGCAATAAGAAGGATTGGAAGAGCGAAACGCTTGCCCAGCAGTTAAAAGACCATACCATAACTTGGTATACTGATGCTTCCAAAACCAATACGGGAACAGGGATCGGAGTGTTTGGGCCGAGAGCTAATTACTCCGAACCAATGGGCACTTACCCTAGTATCCTACAGGCAGAAATCTACGCTATCGAGAGATGCGTACAACTTATCTTAGATAGGAACTATCGGAAGCAAGAAATAGCCATCTTATCTGATAGTCAAGCAGCGTTAAAGGCGATCAACTCAGTATCAATCAATTCGAAATTGGTCAAAGAATGCATAGAGAAGCTGAATAAATTAGGCAAAGAAAACAAAGTCCTCCTACACTGGGTGCCTGCTCACCAAGGGATAGAAGGCAATAAAAAAGCAAATAATCTAGCTAGGAAAGGAGCGAACACTCCACTAACTGGACCAGAACCGTTCTGCTTTCCAAGTGGTAACCAACTCAAGGCGGAACTCAAGAACTTGGAAGATTCCATTCGCAACCTGGAATGGAAATCTTGCAATGGTCTAGGACACTCGAAGAAGTTTCTGAGGGCTTATGATCAAGAAAAATCACAGATCTTCCTGGGTCTGAGTAAGAACAATCTTCGGATTGTCACGGGTTTTTAACAGGACACTGTCTCCTCAATGAACACCTCAGTAGATTGAAACTAAGAAGAAACGGCGAATGCAGATTCTGTGGGGAAGATGGTGAAACACCAGTACACCTCATCACTGAGTGCGCCGAGACGACAACCATTCGTGTCATGAATTTTGGTACGACTGATATTGGAGATGGAGAACTACCCTCTATAAAACCGTCCCAGATACTGGCTTTTGTCAAAGCCCTGGGATTGTATGATGAGTTATGATTCAAGAAAGGGGGACACAATGGATCTGTAAGGTCGAAGTGATTAACCCCCCTCCCACTCATTCTAAATTCTAAATTCTAACATGCCACACATGCAGTGGTTCAACTAGACACAGACTTTCAAGGGGGCCCATGCCTTTTGGAAGAGCTTAAATCACTATAAGATAACATTGATTTGAGGTTAAAACCAATTTTAAACGACTCGCACCAGTCTCCTGGGAGGGGGCTAAGACTATCTAGCTCCCCTCTACTTGCACCACTACACGTGTCGATATTTTTGCACAAATAATCTAAGTAAAATAGTTTTTGTTCTCTTTCTATTTTCATTTCTCTTTGTCTTAAAATTTTACTAATCACTTTAATCAACAAACCATAATCAAAACCTAATTTTACGTATATTTATGAACAGGAAAATACACTTTTCACAGGGTGCCTATCAACAACTTGCCGCAACTAAGGGTTGCCACGGGTCAAAGTTTTTCCTACGGGCCCGGCAACAGTGCGTCGCGTCGGGGAAAACGTCGGGCATCTGCAGCTCCTGCAACAAAAAACTTGGCTAAAAAAAGTGTGAGTGGGTCGGGATGATTTCTTTAGTGGGAGTGAGCTGGAGCGATGCTGAAAAATAACATTGCCGCAAAGGTATTAGCGTTGCTGCTAGTTGCAACACACTCATTTTAAATCTACAGCTAAAATTATTTTGAGGCATCGCGCAAAGCTCACCGCTCGAGCGCGAGCGGTATCAATGTGAACGTGCACTAACGGTAACATTGGCCAGATATATTTTTGCCTTTTGCGCTGTCTTTCATCTTCGATAAAACGCTTCTTTCAACTTTACACTGCCGGTAGATCTTTATCTTAGAGTCTCACCTACATTTTTATAAATTATTACCTAAATAGTATTTAGGTCTAAATACCATATTACATTAACAAAAGTTTCATGCTCAGGTAATTTGTCCTTTTGAGCAATTTATTTTTTCTCAAATCACTTCAATTGATAAATGGGTGGACTCTAAAAGCTTGGTGAGAATGTTAATTGCTTCCCTGAAATGATACACATCAAGTTTTATTTTAATTTTATTTTTTTGTTTTCAAAACGGAGTATTTCTATTAAAAATCAATTGTTATTTTACATATTTTATCAGAGTATTTGAAGAACTATTTGTTATTACGTCTAGTTTCGTACATATACGTACCTTGAGTATTGTAACTTAAATTAAACTTCTGATACTGTTCTGTTCTAGTTTGGTGGCATTTTCGAGACATCTTTTTTCAGTCTAACAGAGTATAAATGGGATTAACCATTTTAGAACAAGTAAACATTTTTATGAAGAATACATTTTTCTCAAAATATTTATAATAAAAAAGTTTTTCCTCTTATAAACACAATCCAGGGACATACTGTATGTACAATAATATGCTTTACCATCACTTTAAATAAAAGACCAATACAATTTCTTTTTCATTTTTTTTTTCAAATTCAAATATATTAAATTAATATATTCATAATATAAGCATCTTGTACTGCATAATAGGTGTATATGCTATATCATCAACAATCCCAACTTAATATCTAGTACAGTTAAAGTTATATTTATATCAACAAAATATATAGGATGGTCATATATTATAAAACACTAATTATTAATTGGTATGATCCTATCGGTATTACTATACATTATATTAATATACCCATTTTGCGTATTTGGAACATTTATTATTAACATATCAGCGTTGTTGATTCTGGCTGCCGTTCTGGACACGTCATAAGTTCTTGGTATTGCAAACCTTCTTCTAACGGTTCTAGTGGTAGTATTCCCGTATCTGTTCACGTACCGTTGTTTAACTTCAACCTGAATAGTTTGTTGATCTAGAGTTCTTACTGCTATTCTTTCTCTGTCAAAAGCAGACACATCCACACGAATCTCGTACAAATCTCTGTCGATTCTGACGGTGGATGGTATGACGCTGTTGTCAGTATCGTAGTTCCAATCCGATACGGGTGTCAATCCCAAACTTGCACCGACTTGTGAAAGGACCCAACTTGGAACGTTCACGGAACCTTCGAAGTCGTCAGAGGAAACGTTCAGTTGGACTCGCTGCTGCCCCTTGATCTGGGGTATCGCCATCAACATTACTACTAAAACTGTTGTATGAAACGTATTCATCTTGTTCTCGTTGTATATCGACTAAGACTTAAGCTTTGTTTAATTCGAGTATCGTATTTAAACGATTACAGGGGATTAGTTAGCGAAAATCATCAGACCAAGGGCTATAATTACTATAAACCTTCTTTTTACGAGAGCCTACTATATTGTAATCGGCTGATATTCGAGAAAATATTGTAACATATTTAAGAGATATTTTCACTTTAAATTGTTAAGTTTATTGTTATCAGTTAGTAAAATATTTTTTATCATCAACAACCAATTCAGCTTTATTCTACTGTAAATTACAATGGCACATCTGTCATTGTTCCCATCTCCCATGTGTTTGCTTGCTGTACCGTTTGATGCCTTATCTGCGTTTTATTCTGTTTTCTTATGTTGTAGTTTCAGCTTATAGATTAAGGCATCTTCTTCACTTTTTCTCGGCTTCTTCTTGGTTTATCTTCTTATTTTCTTGGGTACCATTATAGTATTTTGGTTATAAATAATTTGTCATTTCTTAGTTCGTTAGATGTGCAATATTATTATTTCTTTATTTATACATATGTTATATTAACAAATATAATAAATGCAGGAAGTTTCTTGAAGCTTGAAATTATGAAATAGTTCTTTTTTATATTCTTTGGTATGTGGTGTTTTGTTTAAAATACACCCTTGTTTATTTTGTATTAACTTACTAGCTTTTTTAAATAAAATATCTCGGTTAGATTTTTTAGTTTTTTTTCACAATATTTTGAAGTTTTCACTTGTCACTTCAATTTTAAATATATTAATTTCCTGCTATGCGTTCCAATTGTACCAAATTATTTCTTTTTAGAAGAAAATAAACTACTTTGAAAATAAAATGACAGATATATCTATCACTGTCAAGGATTTTCTCGTTGGGCAGACTATACCTAATTAGCTTTTAAGTGTTATATTGATTCTTGTTGTGTTCTTTAGTGTAGACTCTAAATCGACTTTAAAATTATCTACACCGAAAGACTTTGAATTATCTACATCGAACCCAGTAAAAATGTAACAATATGATCGAAAAAAAAACGGCGTCAAGAATGGCTATGATCGCTGTCATTTTATATGTAAATTATATGGAGAATGTCATCGATCATCATTCCCAAGCCAAATGGAAGCCCCGTTTTTCGATCCTACTGTATTATAATAAAAATGACTATCTGTCATTTTTTCGATATTTTTTTGCATACATATATTTAACTTGACTATACTTTTTGTAAATTGGCCTTGACTATTTTTCTTGAACACTTCTAATTTGGTGACGGTTTAGTAACGTTTTTTCTTAGTCTAAATAAACAGAGTGAGACAGATTAATAATTAATCTGTCTTCAGCAGTAATTATTACTTCTAACGACTAGTGATAGGATTCATAATATGCTTTACAGCCACTTTAAATAAAGAAAAAAAAACAGCTTCTTATAAAATATATATTCAAATTTATTAAATTGAAATATTCGTAATATAAGCACCTTATACTGCATAATAGGTATCTGCTATATCATCAAGAAACATAACTTAATATCTATATGAATAATTAAAGTTATATATAAACAAAATATATGGGATTGCCATATAGAGAACGTTAATAACTAATTGGAATGATACTATCAGTATTACTATACATTACATTCATACACCCATTTTGCGAATTTGGAACATTTATTATTAACATATCAGCATTGTTGATTCTGGCTGCCGTTCTGGACACGGAATATGTTCTTGGTATTGTAAACCTTCTTTTAACGGTCCTAGTGGTAGGATTCCCGTATCTGTTCATGTACCGTTGTTTAACTTCAACCTGAATAGTTTGTTGGTCTAGAATTCTTATTCCTATTCTTTCTCTGTCAAAAGCTGATACATCCACACGAATCTCGTACCAATCTCTGTCGATTCTGACGGTGGATGGTATAACGCTGTTGTCAGTATCGTAGTTCCAATCTGATTCGGGTGTCAATCCCAAACTTGCACCGACTTGTGAAAGGACCCACCTTGGAACGTTTACGGAACCTTCGAAGTCGTCAGAGGAAACGTTCAGTTGGACTCTCTGCTGCCCCTTGATCTGGGGTATCGCCATCAACACCACTACTAAAACTGCTCTAAGACACGTATTCATCTTGATCTCGTTGTATGTCGACAAGACTTGAGCTTTGTTTAATTCGAGTGTCGTATTTAAACACTCACAGGGGATTAGTTAGCAAAAATCATCAGACCAAAGGCTATAATTACTATAAACAGAGAAGAACTTCTCATCAGAACCTACTATATCGTAATCGGATGATATATGAGAAATGATTGTAAAAATTTTAAGGGACATTTTCTCTTTATCTTTATAATTTTATTGTTATCAATTGGTAAAAGGTGTTTTATCATCAGCAACCAATTCAGCTTCATTTTGCCATAAATTACAATGATACATCTGTGATTATTCCTATGTGGTTAGTTGTTGTACCGTTTTATGCCTTATTCCATTCAATTTTCCAGTGTTGAGTTCCACGAAGTTCCACTTTAGATTAATGCATGTTCTTGACAGTGACATTTGTGTTTGTCACTTTAATGCTTGGGTAAATTGTACAGAATTAGTGGGGGGAAAGCAGTAATGGAGAAGAATTGTGAACTCACTTAACGACGAGAACCAAAAAGTAATGAGACACAATAAAATAATGAGACATTTAAATATCCGAGGGGCAGAGGAGAGATAACATCGGACTTCTCAGCTACAAAAAACTGACAATTCTTCTGATGCGTGTCTAGTACTCCGTCATTTTTTCGACGTCTCTGTCAAAGTCTTCCTTGGCTCATTGGGACAACTATACTCTTGAATATTAATTGGAATTTTTAATTAACGAATTAACGTAAATGAAATATGGGGGGGGGGGGTACAGATAAAAACAAATATATATTTCATTCTATTTTTATCTTATTTCTCATAATGCAATCAAGAAATTAGTTAATATTAATGTTATGTAGACAATAGACATATATAGTACTTTGGCCTGCTATCGCATGATAGTCCTGTGCGTTAATAGATTATGTTAAATATGGAAACAATTATTCTGATTTCGATTACTACATTTTGTATTTACAACTGCTAAATTATATATGAAGATATTTCTGGTTTAATATTAAGTGACACAATAGAATTATAAAATTGTCATTGAATTAATTGCAAATCATTTTCAAGGAACGACGAGATTATTACAATATGTATTAAAAAATATACAGTTCTATTGGATTTTCGGAAATAAAATGTTTTTTACATTTTTTTTATTTACTGTGTTTTGGTATTATACATGTATATCGAATGGTAAATCAGAAAAACAGAATTTGCTTTTCGGTGATAACATTTAAGCCAAAGCAAGAAATTTAAAAATCAACAGTTTCTTTAAAATGTATCTTCTGTCATATTTAAATATTCTACAAGCAGACTGAGCGTAACTAATTGTAACAAAATATTGGTATATTTTAGGTACTACAATTAGAGCATCTGTTCATATCAAAGTACCAAAACTGGCCGGTGACATGACCAAGTTTAAAGATTTAGCTGATAAGTACCACCTTCAAATTAGAGGTGCCGCAGGTGAACATAGTGAATCCAAAGACGGAGTCTACGATTTGTCCAATAAAAGAAGATTGGGTCTGACCGAGTACCAGTGTATGAAGGAAATGTATGACGGTATCACTGAAATTATCAAAGCCGAAAAAGCCAAGAAATAAATAATATTATTTTATGTGTTTATAGTGTTCAATTGTTTATTCAGTAGTAATTTATTTTTTATACGTTAATCTTATTTGCTATTAATAGCAAGCTGATAATTATTAAAATTATAACAATTTCCGATGACAGCAATCAATCTTTCTAAGACAAAGTTCTTTCAATCTGATTTGATATTATGACAATAAATTATAGTATCAATCTATATAAGTAAGTTAATGCAGATTAAGATATGGGATTTATTTAAAATTGCAACTGATAATATTTGAAAATGTGGAATTTTTTAACGAACTCAAAAATTCTTTTCATTAGATCATTAAAAGGCTATATCTGTTTAAAACGTTGTATTGAATATTTTTTCTTGTTTTCTTGTTGGCAAAAAGATCACTTCTATTTTTTATTTTAATTTAATAAAGTTTAATTATAAATAGGTTCATTTCATTACGACACCTTTGTTTCGTTAAAATTAATTTAATAATTAACGATGGCAGCAACCAATTTTTCTAAGACAAAGTTCTTTTCAATTTGATTCGATATTATGTACCTATACCCTGTGTGTTTGTTTTTTCTCAGGTAAGATTTCGACAGACGATGACAGAAGAAAAGCAGATGACGTCCCATACCAATCTATTTATTTTACTAAAAAAAGTTTCTAATATATTTTAAGTTAACTATGGATGGGTTTAACTATAAATCCGTCATAAGTCGTCTCTTGTTGTTTTTAACCAGTTTCATTGGTTTATTTCAAAAATGACAGATCCTATAATTTCAATTTTATTGGTTTAACGGAACGATGAACGACAAACGGACGCCGATGCGTATGAACTCGCCTTTAGATTTAAGACGCTTATCAAAGTCTTGCCAAATTATAGATTATAATTTTGTGTCAACTTATGTCAAATATCTGTGTTTTGGAATTTGGAAGATGATGCATTTTGATTCGTGTTATTACGTGTGTTTTGTGTCATTTGAAGTCAAGTGGAGGAAAAATCGGTAGAAAATTAACTGTAGACCCAGAGCACAGTGTATAGTTAATACTCGCTGCCCAGGCAGAAAGTCTTATACACCAATAAAGTAACCATCAATAAAGTTTGTATACCATCTCGTCGTAGATAAGTGCATCTCGTATATGCTACAAGAATTGTACTAAACATATATACATACTACTGGAGTAGCTGTAAAATATCGACATCACACGATAGATAAATAATGGATTTTAGTACTGCAGAAAAATAATGTCAAAAGGTACTGATTTAAAAAAAGATTAAACTTAATTAATCAGCCTTTAAGGTATCAAATTTGGCAAGTGTTATTAATAATAAAATAGTTTGTTTTATTTGTTGTTTTATTTATTCCTGTGGAATATTACAAATTTGTATTTGTACATAAGTTATATTGATAAATATAATAATAAATGCGGGAAGTTTCTTGAAGCTTGAAAGTAAGAAATACTAGTTCTTTTTAATATTTTTTTGGTATGTGATGTTTTGGTCTTGTTTGTTTTGTATTAACACATACCGATTTTTTTTAAACAACTCGATTACATTTTTTCAGTTTTATACAGTTTTTTTCACAATATTTTGAAGTAATCACTTATCAGTCAAATTTTATATATATTAATTTCCTACTATGCGTTCCAGTTGTACCAACTTATTTCTTTGTAAAATAAAATAAACTAATTTGAAATTAAAATGACAGACACATCTATCACTGTCAAGGATCTTGTTGTTGGACAGACTATACTGTAAATATATTATCAATCCAAGTAATTTATTGCAGATTAACATATCGGATTTATTTTAAATTACAACTTGTAGGTAATATTTGAAAATGTGGAGTTTCTTAAAGAACTTCTTAATACTTTTCGTTAGATCATTGAAAGACTATTATCTGTTTAAAACAATGTAGGTATTGGATGTTTTTTTTATTTGATGTCTTGTTGGCAAAAAGGTTACTTCTATCTCTTATTTCAGTTTAATAAAGTTTCATTATAAATAGATTCATTTCATTATGATACCTCCAACAAAAAAAAATATAGTTGTTTATAATGACACTCAGTATTTGGTTTGGTTTGGTTTGGCTACTTATTACATCTGAAGATGAAAAATTTTGAAAAAAATTAGGGTAAGAGATTGTGACATATTTTTTGGACTCTCTAGGTTAAAAATAGATAATACATAAGTGTTTATAACCAAAAATCGGAAATTTGATCACTACTAAGTATGCTATAAAATAAAATTAATTTACATTACACAAGGTGGTACAAAATTTTCGAAATTTATTTCTGATTGTTTCTTTTAAGTCAATCAATCAACCTGCCTTTTTTATTTCATGGTGTTTGAATTTTTTAAACTCCTTTTTAATTTTGTTAGAGGAAATACTGTCATTTTTCGGAAACGAACACGCCTAATCGCAAAAAAAGGCAGTGGTTTAATCTCTTTCTATCACTCTACTCACGTGCAGGTTTTGCTTTGTCATTCAAAGGGTCATTGTATGACAAGGCAAAATGTGGGAGTAGTGGAGGGTGACGTGGCCACGGTCATTATACTATAAATTAATATATGCAATAGAAAACAGTTATTACGTTATGTGCAAATATATGACTGATAATAACTAAGAAGAAACTTTTTTGATTTACTTACTATCATAGACTTAAAATACATTTTTTATTTTAAGTCTATGCTTACTATACTTTTTTTACTACTACGCCTATGGTGTAGGCGGTGGTATCTTACCGAATATCTTAATAATTAATTACGAAAATAATGTATTAAAATGTTAAGAGGTACAAAAAAACTAAACAAATTATTAAAAATCGCTAAAATTGTTGATATTGACGAGGTGGTGACTCATCCGTAGGCTTCAAAATGATGGCGTCTAAAGGTGCGTCCAGACTTGTGACAGAATCCCGTGTCGTAACACCGCCGCAAAGCTCGTCGCGTATAGTCTGGACGGTGCCCCGTAACTTCAACCCGTTACATCGGTGCGTTTGCAGCGTGTCGTCCAACCGTTCCATGCGTTGTCGGTTTTTCAGCGTCGCATCAAAGGAATGACACGCTATCTGGTACGGCAAGTCTGGACGAGATTTTCGCTTTATTTTCATTTTGTTCGAGGTGATGTATGGTGTGAATATAGATTGGACACAGGAGCTTACTTTAAAGTTTATTGACTTGTATAGGGAACCAGAACTATTATGGGACAGCAAAAATCCATGATGACTGTGTACTGCGTTTTGAGCTGAACACTAAAAAGTTCGCAAGAATGTACGCGACGATGTCATGATACGAGGACACGCGACGAAGTTCACCCTATCTCGAAAATGTTCGCGGCAGTGTTACGACACGGGATTCTGTCACAAGTCTGGACGCACCTTAACGTCACAAATTCTGCTACAGCGTATGTGGGCGTTACATGTCCTTGTATTCTTTAGTCATTGGAATATACAAAGCGGAGCGTCGAAAAACCGACAGAGGAAGGTTCGCGAAAAGCGGTTTGCGCGCGCTTGAAAAGAGCGTGCGCAACTTGAAAACACGTACCAATACAGGCAAATAGGTGCGCGCGCGTTTGCGGCTCAGTGCGCCAATATGTACGTATCATAATGTTACATTACAATAATATTTATCGTCAAAATAACCATATTATTAATTGGCAAAAACGGTCGCCAAATTACGTCAGTTTGTTTACGGCACCACGGTTTTGTAGAAAACCGATGTTATAGGTAGCACGCCAAACCGTCCGAGAGAATGCATTAATGCCCAAGAAGGAAATGCAGACTATTAATTTTAATACTTTTCTTCATTCTTTGTGAGGACTAATACCCCAGTCAAATTAATTAAAAAAATACTGATCGGTAGAAAAAATTCCTACAGTTTTAAAAATGGTTATAAACGATTACTCTAGACTTGGGCTGATAAGTGTCAAAAGTCCCCCAAGATAGACGATGAGCTCGAGGAATGGGGAGGAGTTAAATGTAATTGTTTTCACTTTTTTGCTTATTTCTCGGAAACTATGAGATCTGCCGAAAAACGCTCTATATATAAAAATAAAGCTGACAAAATTCTCTATAAAAATGATTTTATACATTTTTGTTCCAGGACTTATGGTTTCCGAACTATGCCCTTCATGAACTTGGATTTATATATTAGGTCAAAAAAGTGATATCCTTAGATGAAGTAAATTGTTATGTACGTGTGGATAGGTTGTAGGTTGTGAAGTTTCAAAAATCACACTTTCATACGCGCATTATTTTTCAAATTCTGCTAAGGAAGACGACTATATTGGTGAAATGGATTGGTAGTGCAGATACGTAAATATTAACACTTACGTCAACCTACCCTACACGACGGAATCGTGTAGAATATCATCACAATATACAACCTCAGGGAACTAGACCGCAAATCCTAATGCCTCAAATGCTTCGTGCTTTTAAACATTAGAAAAATCTACTGCAGGCGGGGATAGAAATCTTCAACTCTGAGCAATTATGAACCATGATTCTTGGTTTTCGTATACTTTCTGCAATATTTGCAGCTGTGCGAAATGTTGTGTGGTGTACTTCTTTTACCGTAAGGCAGGCATGCATTAACGTTGCAGCGATTTGTCTAATTTGGCTGGGCTATAAGATAAATAAATATCTAAATATTATTTCTGTGGTACTAAAACAGAACCCGATATGTCAACAGTATTTCCCATATGACATATCGGGATCTGCCTTAGTACCACAGATTTATAAACTAGGATAACTAAATAAAAAACGAGTTTAACAAATCTTATTATATGATTTATTTACTAACATCATTATAGACAAATTTGTGCGAAAATATAATAACAAAATATTTCTCTTTAAAAACATAGGTACATATTACACTGACTTAACATGTCAAAATGTTTTCACAAACGACAATACCACTGTATACACATATAAATTCAACATCAATGATAAAACGATTATTATTACTTCTTTGACAGACAAGCTTAAAACACTTGTATATCCTGATATGATTATATAATTATATTTCATAATGAATTTAATATATTATTCATAATATACATATACACTTAATAATTATTTAGGTTTACTTACTATAACAAAAATTATACATTTTGCCTTATACAGAAAATATATGAATAAAAAAAACGAATATTATCAAAGCCCTTGAAAATAAGCGCCTAGAGTATATATTATTACGGTAAGTATTAATGATTCATATACACCGATCGAGTGAGATGAAACATTAGATAAAGTAGCTTTAAAAAGATGTCTAAAGTAGATTAGTGAGGCATTTAGCAGGTTATTCATCTAGGATGCACGTTCTGACTATGGCTTCGGTTACAGAGTAAGGATCGCAGTTGGATGCTGGTCTTCTGTCTTCCAGATAGCCCTTTTTCTCTTCGGCACAGCCACGTGGAATACGAATACTTGCACCACGGTTAGCCACACCTAAACAGAAATAAATACAATTAAATATATAGTATTATTAATGAATCTAGCTAATTACTGAAGAAAATTGAATACAACACATATTTTATATTTATTTATACACATTCAGAACATCGCAATTAGTGGATTAAATTAGTGGTTTCAATTAACCTAGAAGTTTGTTCTTTTAATTCCAATGTAAGCGTGCAGAACCTCTAAATTACTGGTATAAAAATTCATATACAAGGCTGGTAGTCATTTTCAATTAGTAGAAAAAGTTAACAAACTTTTGATTTTTCCACTAATTATACCGTAACACGGCGTCAACGATGGCTATGAAATGAAGATCGCTGTCATTTTATATGTAAATTTATATGGGAAATGTCATCGATCATCATTTCCCAGCCAACTGGACGCCGTTTTTATTCGATCATACGGTACTTCAAACATACTTCATCCGTCAAGAGAAATTATGGTTAGAAATCAAAATTTTTATTTAAATATATTATATTGAATCAGCATTTCTTCCTTTAAAATTTAATGTAATAATCGGGAAAAGAAACATTTATGTCTCTGAATTATAAATGCTTATATCACAGGACTGTGAAAAAATGCACAATCGCAAGACTGCAAGACTCTTGCATGTTTGGTCTTGGTCTTGCGGAAGTCTTAAACTGATCGGTTTAACAAAACAAGACCAAGACTACAAGACCAAAACCAGTATCGCTTATCACTAGAAAGGGGCAAACACAATAGGGTTTACAAGACGCAGTATTTCCATTCCATTATACGACTCTTTAAAATAGAAAAATAACGGTCGTGGTAAATAAAGATATTAAGCATTAAGCATTTTGCACTTTTTAACTTAATGTTACAATTAAAATTTTTTGGTAAATCTTTAATGTGAATAACTATTGTAATCGCAAAACAATTTCCGATGCACGTCATCAAGCATATCGACATTGCTACTAAAGTCTATAAACCTGACTAAATAAAATTTTTGAAAAAGTGTTTAAATTTGTTCTATAATTTAAGATACCGAGCAGCTCTTCATTTTACTTTATAGTGCAAATGATTTTAACAGATATTTTATTTAGATTAAAGCTGCAAAAATTAGTTTAAACCGAATTTTATTATCGCTATGTTGGCCACATTGCGCCGTTTTCAGCAAGGCTGTCGTTTATTATTTCACAATTATCCTAATGTCAGTCACTATTTTGTATAATATCGTGGTGTTGTTGAATCTTTGTGAGTAATTCTGTTTTTTTGCCTATTTTTATAGTCTTTTTTTAAAAATTGTACTTCTAAGCACAAACAGTTCTTTTAACAACTAAATTTTCTAGTTTTTGCATTGCATTTCTTGAAATTGTTGTTGAAAATATGGCGAAGCATTTAAACAGTTGAAGCAAAGAGCTTGTAGCGTCCCTGATAAACTATTTTGAACGAGAACGTGACAATAAAGGCCCTTTATTACCCTTGACTGCAATCAGAGAAGTAAGTTTGATAAGCACATTACACACTACAAAGTTATTTCTACGTTAGTTTTTATTAAATCCTGTGATTATTAACGTTAAAATCTTTAAAAAATTATATAATAAATACATTATTTGTCACTTTTAAATTAAGATTCATGTCATAAATCCACAATCTGGCAGCGCTGTCGCCATCGCGCCATCGAAATTGTTTTACGATTACCATAACTATTATTTATGTTGTTGATATTGTGAATCTGTATTTTGAAAGAGAATCACGAACCAATTCCATTCTAATTATTTACCTGCACTAAAATCGTGGATTGATGAAGTTTCATGTCTTCCGGTAAGACGTCTTTCGTTGTCTTTTCCTCCATTAGGATCGTAGGCCTGGATGTGTCTAAGATGGTTTCTGCTCAACTTGTCAATAGCTTTTTCAATTTCCCTAAAAGAAAAACAAAATTAAGGGTTACTGTAATTGGCTGTTTCAAGAATATTATTACTATCCTCGAAAATAAAAAACAATTTCTCAAATGCTCTTATACAGTATGCCCCGGATTGTCTTTACAAGAGGAAAAACTTTTTTATTATTGATATTTTCAGAAAAATGCATTCTTTGTAAAAATGTTGCCTGTTTTAAAAATGTGAACACCGTTGATGCTTTTTCAAGTTACCATAGAGAGAAAATTGAAAAATAAGACATGAAAATATAGTTGAATTACTTTAAATCATCAAAACCAAAACGCGTTTCTATGATAATATAATTTCGTTTTCATTCCTTGATCGATTGTAGTTATCTCTGATAGATTGTTATTGATAGAATTTTAATTAAAGTCATATATTTTTGCTATTTTAAAATGTTAAGGAAGCACAAAATTTATTTAGTTCAATGCTACGGAAAGGGTGATGATTGTAATTGGAAAATGTGATACTTTATCAACAGCAAAAAATACAACGTTAATCAAAATTAATAAACTATATCAAAGAATTAAATTGAAATTATATTACCATAGAAACGCCTTTTGGTTTTTAGCACTTGAACCATATTTTCATGTTTTCTTTCAATTTTCTCTACAACTGTATGAAAATTTGGAAAAGTATAAACGGGATTAACCATTTTTTATTATTAAAAATAAAAACGTTTTCCCTCTTGTAAAGACAATCCGGCCTCATATTGTATACAAATTTGGTTAATTAAAAAAAAAATTGTTTTTCGTAATTATTTATCAAAATGATGGTGTTAATTTTAATCTTGTTGAATCGCGGGAAAATTTCTAACACTTCATAATAAAATAAATATTTTGATATACCTATCTATATGTGGTTTCAAAAATATTGCAGCAGATGATACAGACAATAATAATGACGCAAATTTATTTGATAATAGATATTCTGTAAAGCTCTGTTTAAATAATTAAACGTTTTTTAATCTCTGTTTTGACAAAACAAAATAATATCATACAATACGGCTTAATATTGTACTGGATATTATTAATCCCAACTAAAAACAAATCACAACACAAAAATAAGATTTTAAATATTCAATGTTTGAACTGATTAGGAAATCGAACAGCATACATAGACAGATAGGCTATTCCAATTTTAAAAGTGTGGTAAACACATTCAAAAGGGAACATAGCCTGAGTAATGTCAAGGTTGTAGTCGTATCATGTCTGTAGCTCGTTATTTCCAGGTAGTTTACTGAAATTTTATATGCAACTATTTTCTACGCTAACCAAAATTGGACGTAATTAAACAATATCATGTATAGAATATTAAAAATGTATATTAAGTACAATTATTGTGGTAATGACGCGCAATAACTTTGTGCTTTTATATTGTGGTATTATATAAATTTCTTTAATAATGTTATGAGGGGACTTCCCAGTTATTTTAATTTTTTGTTTCTACTTCAGGAAATTTGTATAGAGAAATTGTAATATAAATTTCACTATAGCATTCAATTCATTAAAAGTATTTGGAAGAAAATTATAATAAATAGAAAAAAAAAATAGATTTTACCCCTGTATCTACGAAACAAAGAAGCAGAATTGGACCTATGCTGATATAAAAAGTAAATCTTATTTTTACGTGAGGAATCTCCCCACGAGAGATGGCACATGTTTTTTGAAACACCCAGTGAATTAATCGAAATGTTGACAAAATACCAATCTGAGAACAAAATTAAGAACTCTTTTCGAACGAATCTAAGAAGTATTTTCCTGGCATGTCTTCAACTAAACAACTGTATCAAATAATCTTTAATTTCTACATTTTTTTTGATACTTGCCAATTTTATAAAATGTACACCTAAATAAGTGCAAAAAATTCGGGTGGTAAATAAAGAATAGATGTTTATAGATAATATATTTTTATATTCATAATTAATATAAAACAGAATGGTATTTTTTCTATAATTTCCTTCAATGAAAAAGTATAGAGTGAAGAGGAATCACAACATACATCTCTAAATCTCAATTTGTGTACAAAAACATACAGTATGCATTACTTACTAATAATGAATTTTAATTCTTTTCTTATAAAATATATATGCTAGATTTTTTTCTGAAAAAAAGTGAAAACCCTGTGAGTAACACACAAATAATTATTTTATCTAATGCAAATTGGTTAGTGGTATACACACACAAAATCGTTTTTAGTTTGTTTAGTATTGTGTATATATTGGGTGTTAAAATGTCAATAATATTACAAACTCGCTTTATTTCATAGGTATATTCAAATAACTTTGAAGGAAATTACCCAGAGGAGAAATTACCCCCTTTACCCAAAAAACACTTCATTTAGGTACATACTATATAAATTTACAATACCAGTGAGCATGAGCGTTGCCAAGGTGTCAAGTCAATACTTAATAATAATAATAATTTTTATCTTTTGATTCTAAAAGATAATATAATTTTTATACCTATCAATATCGACACGATAATAATGGAACGCTATATATATTAATTGATAGAACACCCAGCATATTATTGCGATATTCAATGGGGAATTCATGTCTCTTCAAAATACTCTTAAGGTTGTCTACCCATAAAACAAAGATATTCCTAGATATTTTTATTTTTATGATTTAGTGTTAGTAGATCTTTATTATTCCAAAAAAATCCTTTATGGGTATTTCGCCACTGCACTGCAAGAAAATCTACAAAATAAAATAATTATTTTTTGTAAACACTTCTGCGTTAAACCTAAACGGATGCTGCTTGTCAGAAGTTATGTTTATAGTAGGTAATGCAAATTTGCCTAACAAAGAAAAAAAATCCTTAACGTTTCGGAAAGTTATCTCTTTCCGTCGTCGGAAGCAAAAAAATACAAAGAATAAAGAAAAAAACTATTTAAAATATTTTATTTTATTTAAATTCAACTATTCGAGAACACTTTACTTTTTTAAAACAGATACGTCTACAAGAAACCGTTGACGTTCTGTTAAAATGACATTTTTTTTTAACTTATAGTATTGCGTATATATTAATATACGCCGTTTTTTTTCTATCATACGGTAGTTTTAATCCTATAATAATTAAAATATGTTTTAAATGTGTATCTTCTTATTACCGTTGAATATTTTATTTTACATCCTTATTTTTTGTTAAATTAAGGAATCACAGCAACCTAGATTTCCCCAAATAATAAAGATCTACTATTGCAAAATCATAAAAATTAAAATATCTAAGAATATCTTTATCTAAGGGGTAGGCAACCTTAATAGGATTTTGAAGATATATCAATTCTCCATTGAATACAGCAATAATATACTGGATGTTCCGTTTAAAATAAAGGAGTAAATTGCTTCAATATTAATTTTGTCTCACCCTGTATAACTTTTCGGGTCAAATTTTAATTCAGTTAAACATACAATAGAAATAAATTTCTATTTAGGTAGCTGCTATTTAAATTTAAAATTTATTCTCCATTTTCACAAAATGTGAAATATATCAAATGCCTTACAATTTAGGCATATGCTTCTTCAATGAAACTACTAGATTTTTTTTTCGTAAAATCAAAAAATCAATTAATATATAGGGTGTTCAATTACAAAAAAACCCTCAAAAAAAACAACTTTGAAGCGTAACTTTTTTTGGGGACACCTTGCAGAACTCTATATGTTTTTATAAAATGCTTTCAATTAACCTACTTAACCTACTAATAAACTACCGTTCTCTTCAGAACCTCCGCGTCGTATGAGAGGTGCCACCCTGTATAAGATAATGTAAATTTTCCTTAGCGGATTTATACTTTTATCTTTTTGGGACACGCTGTATACAACAAAATATTTTTAAATATTTCCCTCTAAAACTCTGCAATATCTGTATAAAACTTTTTTTCATACCTTCCAATTACACAAACCAAACCAAAACAACGACGACAATTTTGGACTTCCTCGTACTAATTGGCCACCCTGTATAAGATCAAATTTCTTATGATATACTTACAAAATACCTCCATCTTCTCTCATGGCTTGTGTGGAGAAATTGGTATGAGCGCCAGCTCCATTCCAGTCTCCTTCCATAGGTTTAGGATCAAAGGTAACAATTACACCGAAATCTTCTGCAACTCTGTGAAGGATATATCTTGAAACCCACAATTGGTCACCTATCGAAATACCTTCGCAAGGTCCAACTTGATATTCCCACTGAAACATGAAATTTGTTGAGTTATTAAAATTGAAAGTGTCATGGTTATAATCAATCATTAGTCAATAGTAATAAAAATATATTATGTTGTGTTCAGCATTTAAAATTTTATATTTCTGATATTTATTTTTAAATTGGTACTGTCGTTCCTATTATCTATAGGTACTAATATATAAAATCCTTAAGTGACTGACTCACTGATTAATCATAATCCTGCTCAAACCACTCAACGTAAGAAGCTCAATTTTGGCATACAGGTTGATTCTAGGGTGTAGAGGTTCGATAAGAAGGGATTTTTAGAAATTCCAGTTCCAAGGGGGTGTAACCACCCCTCAAATACTACAATATTTTTTATTTAAAAAACGGTCAAGTTTCCGAAAAAACGTTTAAACACGTATATTTTATTTTGTTTTTTACATATTTTAAAATTTTTAAAAAATATATACAGGGTGTTTGGAAAAATCTGGTCATTGATTAATCACGATCCTGCTTAAAGCGCTTGACGTAAAATGCTGATTTTTGGAAAACGGATTGACTAAGGTGTAGAGGTTCGATAGGGATTTTTCGAAACTCGAATTCTAAGGGGGCGAAACCACCCCTCAAATATTAGAATATTTTTTATTTAAAAACCGGTGAGTTTTTCAAATATTACAATATTTGTTAATTAAAAAACTGTTAGTCTTTCGGGAAAACGCTTGGACACGCATAATTTTTTTTACATATTTTGAAATTTTTTAAATAATCATACAGGATGTTCCAAAAAGTTAGGTAATTGATTAACCACGATTCTGCTTAAACTGCTTGACGTAAAAAGCTTATTTTTGGCAAACGGATTGTTCGAAAGTCAAATTCCAACGAGATGAAACTACCCCTCAAATCCAGCCTCAAATATTACCAAGTTATATAATAATATCGCCATATTGTTTTTTTCTCATGCTGACATAAATGTGAGAAAATTTTATCCAGTTTGTATGTTAATGGAAATTCTTGCTTTGCTTTATCATCACCATTACAAATGATTAATTCGACGCGAACGAAGTCGCGGGTACACGCTAGTAATTTAATATAAATATTAAATATTAGATGATATTACGTAGATATTCTAAAAATATTAAACCTTTTGTAAATATAAAATTATTATAGTACATATTTAATATGTAACACAATCTACAGCGTACATTGTTTATCTAACGCAATTATTGTGAGAAAAATATTCCACTATAATTAGACCTCCACGTAATTTATATGAAACGACTCTCAACTGTTTAGATGTCTATTATTTCAATAAACACCAATTACGGCAAGTAGGAAGTTAATTTATATAGTTTATCGTTCGTTTCAAAACATGTAGGTACAATTGCATTGAATAACATCACCATTGGAGCTAACAAACCAACTAGCAGAAAGTTTTTTTATGAAGTTCAAAGTGTTATGTTTTTTTTTACTTTTTCCTCTATTTTTATTATTGTTTTAGAAAACTGTATACAGGGTGGTCCGAATTGCATTCCGGAAACTTCGGCAGCATATTCTGCAGGTAAAAATAAGTAAAAAAGTTCGTATAAATGTATGTCCTAAAATGCTTCGTTTCGGAGATACAGGGTGTTTGGTTTGGTTTGGTTTGGTTTTTAATTCAAAGTTTAATTTTTAATTCGATTTTTTCCAAATAATTTCCGAACTAATGTCGATATTGAGATGAAAATTGGTGTCTGGGAGTTTTTTGACATGAGAAATTTGATTTTCGTGTCAATATGACTCCTACTTGTAGAGGGCGCCACCTAAATATTTTTAACTGGTTTGAAGAGTAATATCTTTTCGTCCGTACCTGAACAAGACTACCGAGTAAAAAAATATACATTTACAATATTTTTTACGTAAAAAATATATCTTGGTAAAAATCGCTGCAAGGAATGGTTTTCAAGATATTTGGAATCGAAATTATCAATACCTGTCATCGTTGACATAAATTAAAAATGTTGACTAAATAGTTATTAGACTGAAATCATAAATTTTAAATATTTTGTGCCAAAAGTTCAACAGAAGCTGTTTTATTAACATTTTTTCACAAAAAAATATAATTAATTTAAAAAAGTAAAAATTTTACAAATTTATTATTTCAGTCAAATAACTATCTACTTAGCGTGTTTATTGTCAATAATGATGATCTGTATTGACTATTTCCATTCTAAATATCTTGAGAACAGTTGCTCGTAGCGATTTTTACTAAGAGACATTTACAGTTGAGGGTTGGAACCTTTGGTGTTACACAGCATCCAGTGTAAAACACGCACGTCCAGTGTAAAAGGAAAAGTGTTTTGGTGTATTGTGGTGATTTAGTGTTTTATTTACTAAGAGATATTTTTTACGTAAAAAGTCGGAAATGTATATTTTTTCACCTAGTAGTTTTATACAGGTGCGGACGAAAAGTTATTACTCTTCAAAACAGTTAAAACTCGTGTAGGTGGCGCCCCCTACAAATAGGAATCATATTGATATAAAAATCAAATTTCTCATGTCAAGAAACTTCCAGACACCAATTTTCAACCAAATATTGACGGTCCTTCAGAAACTATTTGGAAAAAATTGAAATAAAAATGAAACTTCTACACCCTGTATCTCCGAAATTAAGCATTTTAGGACATATATTTATACCAACTTTTTTACTTATTTTTATCTGCGGAATATGCTGCCGAAGTTTCCGGAATACAATTCGGACCACCCTGTATAAATCTATCAATTTTAATTTATAAACTCAGTTTTTTATAAACTTTAGTATTTGGCTTATTATTGAGGGTTAATTGAAGGCTTGTTTTTTTACTTTAACCTTAACACCCTGTGCAATAATTTCGTGAGTAACTTTTCCTAAAACATGGTTTTTCAATCAGAACCATGTCTCCTGAGCATTTTGTTTTTTGACTCATGTCAATACATGCCTTGGTTAATTTTTAAGCGCAAAATGAACTTTGCAATTAGCATTTTTTTCAATTCTCTATCATTGCATTATGATGTTATTTTTTAATATCACGAGGTGGCATTAGTGACTATTGTAATGTAAAATCAACACTGATTAGAACTCTGTAATAAAATTAAAAAAAAAAACGTTAAAAAGCAACGATACAGGCTTGGTTTTAATTAATATTAGTAGCACTATAAGGACATCAAAAAAATACCTGTAATAACTAAGCGTATAAACAAACAAAAAACTTGTAAAAAATAGTCTAATAATTTGTATTGCCTCCCTCGGCTGCTACGAGCCCTGTCTCAGTGAAATTGGCCCAACCACCAAAACGATGTTTTTTTTAGAGAGATTTGCCAAATTAATGAGAAATATCAAAAACTATAATATACTAGCGTGTACCAGCGACTTCGTTCGCGTCAAATTAATCATTTGTAATGGTGATGATAAAGCAAAGCAAGAATTTCCATTGACATACAAACTGGATAAAATTTTCTCACATTTATGTCAGAATGAGAAAAAACAATATGGCGATATTATTATATAATTTGGTAATATTTGAGGGTATTGACTATTTCCATTCTATCTCTTTTCATCTCGTTGATTATCTCTTTTCATCTCGTTGAAAAATAAGCTTTTCACGTCAAGCAGTTTAAGCAGAATCGTGGTTAAGAAAATATCCAACTTTTTGGAACACCCTGTATAATTTTTTAAAAAATTTCAAAGTATGTAAAAAAACCAAATAAATTATGCTTGTCCAAGCGTTTTCCCGAAAGACTAACCATTTTTTAAATAACAAATATTGTATCTAATATTTGAGGGGCGTTTTCACACTCTTGGAATTTGAGATTCGAGAAAGCCCTCCTTATCGAACCTCTACACTCCACAGTCAATCCGTTTGCCAAAAATCAGCTTTAAACGTCAAGCAGTTTAAGCAGAATCGTGATTACTCAATGGTCATATTTTATGAAACACCCTGTATAAATTTATAAAACATTTTAAAATATGTAAAACAACAAAATAAAATATACGTGTTTAAGAGTTTTTCCGAAAATCTCACCGGTTTTTAAATAAAAAATATTTTAATATTTGAGGGATAGTTTCACCCCCTTAGAATTTGAGTTTCGAAAAATCCCTTCTTATCGAACCTCTACACCCTAAAGTCAATCTGTTTTCCAAAAATCAAGTTTTTAGGTCAAGCGCTTTAAGCAGGATCGTGATTAATCAATGACCAGATTTTTCGAAACACCCTGTAAACATTTTTAAAAAATCTTAAAATATGTAAAAAAAACAAAATAAAATATACGTGTTTAAGCGTTTTTTCGGAAACTTGACCGTTTTTTAAATAAAAAATATTGTAATATTTGAGGAGTGGTTTCACCCTCTTGAAATTGGAATTTCGAAAAATCCCTTCTTATCGAACCTCTACACCCTAGAATCAACCTGTATGCCAAAATTGAGCTTCTTACGTTGAGTGGTTTGAGCAGGATCGTGATTAATCAGTATGTCAGTCACTTAAGGATTTTATATATTAGTATAGATTTCTTATAACATACGATATTTTTATTCATTTGTAACCTAAAATACTAATTTTTTGTATGTATTGAGAAAAAATGAGAAAACATGTGTCACAAATTAAAAATAGTGTCAATTAAAACAAATCAACGAAACCAAATAACATCAAATTACTACTGGCACTGTTTGAACCGACTTTTCGAGTGATTACTGCTTCGATACGTCTTGACATAGTATCAACTAATGTTTTGCAGTCAATTGACGTAAATCTATTCTAAATTTCTTGAAGACGCGTTCGCAATTCTGGAACCTTTCTTCATGATATGCCACAAGATTTCAGCGACAAATCTGGGCTTCTGGACGTCCATTTTAAGAGTAAAATATTGTTTTCTAACATCCAATCTTATACCTTTTAGCCGTAAGTATGACAGACCCCATCTGGTTGGAAGATGCATTTGATATTATTTAAACGCATGTGTTCAATTTATTGATAAATTCACGTATATAATGTTTTGGGGGGTTGTTTGGGCCAATTTCACTGAGACAGGGCTCGTATTATAACTGTCTGTAGACGTCGGTTCATACTGTTAATGAGGCTGCAAATATATAAAATTTATTACTTTGAACTATCTTCAACACTAAGGACTATATTCAATCGTACACAACAATAATCACCAAAGCCACCTCGTCATTATGAAGAATAACACCAAAAAGTAACGATAATTGAAAAGATTGCAAAATGTTTGTGGCAAGTTCATTTTGCCCTTAAAAATTAACCAAGGCATGTGCTGACATGAGTCAAAAACAAAATATTCAGGAGACATGGTTCTGACTGAAAAATAGTGTTTTATGAAAATATGCTTTTAAAGATAGGGTAAAAAGAAATCTTCGATTAACCCTGTATAATAAGTCAAATACTAAAGTTTATAATAAACTGAGTTTACGAATTAAAGTAGATATATTTATATACCGTTTGCTAAAAAATCAAGGAAATAGGGCTAAAAATAAAAAAATATAACATTCTAAACTTGACCGAAAATTTTTCCGTTTCGTTTTTTTTTTTGAGTGTATAAAAAAGAGAATATCACTTATAAGTACTGAGCGTCTAGACACACAATTCTAGCGTTTATCTACATAGACATTATTCTGGGTATTATCTATACGTCATTTGTCCAAACTAATTTTAGATTATTCATTCAGTTATGTCGTGATTGTATGATATGTAATCTTTTCTATTCTGGTCCGTTCCAAATGATCTGGCAAAAGAGAGGGAGAGATAGAGAGAGAAAGAGAGCGAGAGAGAGAGAGAGTACAAACAACTGGTCATTATGGGGTGCTACGTAGACTAGCCTCCTCGTGGTGCACCCTGAGCAACGTGATAACCTCACGGCAAAATAGTCTACACATTGGCTGCTGAACCTCTTAGAGGATTTCCCAGCAAAGCAAAGAGTACCGTCATGAGATCTCAGAGTAGAAATAACGGCCCTTCTAGGGGCCAATCGACACGGGACTGTATCACGAGAGCCTTCACGAGAAATAACCGGAGGAATCAAACGGCGTTAAACCAGCAACTACAAACGCAGTACAAAGCATCCAAGAAAAGGCTCAGAAATGCCATTAGAAAAGCAAAGCAAGCATCGTGGAAAGATATTTGCGAAGACAACAGACAACCCTGACACCTGGGGTAAAGGCTATCAAATAGTTATGAAAAGGACTTGTGGATGTCCCCCACAGCCTATACTACCTGCATGCACGACGGACAAAGTGGTTGCGTACCTTTTCCCAGTACACGATAAGGTGTGCTTTGACGTCGTTAAATCCCCCGATTTCGTAGATTTCCCTATTGAGGAGATATATCTGGACTGTAGAAAACTCAAAAATAATAAGGCGCCAGGACCCGGAAACATTCCACCAGAGATTTTAAAATACCTTGTCGAGAGGAAGGCTCAATACGTCTTAAATGTTTACAATGAACTGGCGAGAATAGGAACTTTTCCGAAGCAGTGGAAGCTGGCCCGCTTAATACTCCTGGATAAGGGAAAGAACTCACCCGAAGATCCCTCCTCTTACCGACCTGTATGCCTTTTGGATGTGGAAGGCAAGCTATACGAGCACTTGTTATTAGCAAGATTAAAAAAAGAGATTAAATACTCGGATGGCCTAGCTGGAAACCAATATGGATTCAGGGAAGGTAGACAAACGGTAGATGCAGTCCTTGAAATAATCAAAATTGCAAAGCGAGCATGGGACTACTCCTCCCAAAATGAAAAAATATGTGCGGTCATCACACTGGACGTGAAGAACGCATTCAACAGTGCTTCATGACAGTTAATTCTGGACAAGTTGAGGAGAAGAAGAATAAATGGAAGCCTTCTGGCATTGGTAAAATCATATTCGTCAGCGTGAGTTGATTGTGCAGTAAGAAGACGCAACCAAGAATTTAGAACTGAGTAGTGGCGTCCCTCAAGGCTCAGTCCTTGGGCCATTTCTGTGGAATATCTTATATGACGATCTATTGAGAATGGAGATGCCAAAGGACGTAACGCTAATTGGATTTGCAGACGACATAGCAATGGTAACAGTTGATAGGAGTGAGGACTGGCTCATGGAAAAAGCTAATCTGGGTCCAATGAGAGTCTTAAACTGGATGGACAAAAATTGTCTCAGTCTGGCACTGGAAAAAACGCAAGCGGTCCTCCTGACTAAAAGGACTAAGTTGAAACCAGTGCATTTTAACCTGCTTGGAACACGAATTGTATCTGGTAGATCATTAAAGTATCTCGGGGTGTGGCTGCACAGCAAACTCACTTTCTCCATACACGGACACCGTACCATAGAAAAAGCGGAAAAAACAATGTCCGCTCTTTCCAGACTTATGCCAACTATAACTGGTCCAAGCGAATCGAAAAGGAAAACACTGGCATGTGTAATGCAATCCCAGATACTCTATGCTGCACCAGTGTGGAATAACGCAACGAATAATAAGGCACTTACCAGGAAACTCACCAGAGTTCATAGGCTAATGTCCATTAGAGTAACTAGGGCCTACAGGACAATCTCAGCTGAGGCAGTCGAAGTGATAGCTGCAAAACCACCCATAGACCTCCTTATCAATGAAAGAGCCAACATATACAACGGACAGGACTGAGCCACGGCGCGAAATTCTCTAATGGCCAATTGGCAGGAGCGGTGGAGGACTAGTACAAAAGGCCGATGGACACACAGGATCATCACAAACATTAGCAACTGGCAGAATAGGCGCTAGGGAGAGGTCGACTACTATCTCACTCAGGCCCTCTCAGGGCACGGCTGCTTCAATGCATTCCTATATAAAAGGAAAAGAGCAAATACGGATAAATATTTTTGCCTGTCCTAATTGGTACGACGCAAGAGAGATATATGAGAAGGAACTGAGGAGGCGGTTTACTCTGGAAAACATTGCCTTGGACATCATGGGAGAAGAAAATGAATGGAAGATGACCTATAATGTTGTACGGACGATCATTAGGACCAAGGAACAGGAAATGAGAACTTTGGGACAAGTGGAATAATAAGCCAGCTACCACGTTGAAGTAATGCGAGAGCAGTTCCAACGTGGAGCATGGATTGGCAAAGGGAGGTTTTTAGTCGGTACAAACCCGACACGGCCTACGACCATCCAACATCGGGTGTCTTTTGAAGATTTTCCCCTCCATAAAAAAAATACATTCTACTAACATTTTTTATGGAATAGAGTAACAACCTTTACACAGTTTATCGTTCTGCATTCTACATTGTAAAAACTAAAATTGACCGTACACAGTACTCAATTCACATTTTTAGATTTCATCAATACACTGCGAAACAGTTAAAAAATCACAAAGTACAGTAGATTCCCTCGTATTGAATAAATATATAAGTATTTTTTAATTTTGCTTTATGTACATATATACTAAGATTTCCGACTAAAGAATTTTTACTAGTAAATACAATTATACCAACATTGATGCAAACTTTTTAGCGGTTACTGTAGATGTTGGTTCAGTTTGATTCAAATAATCGTAACTACTCTTTAAATATTCAGAAGAACATTTGCTTGAATAGACGAATAGAAAATATTATTGCAAAGTAGGAATCACATCGTGTTAAATCGTTCGTGATGGCACAAAACATCATTAATTTAGTGCGTCTTATCTCCCGTTTTCCCAACGATTTAAAAATACACAGTTCATTAAACTGGGCAAGTGTCTAACGACGATAACTATAAAACAATATTTTCCTTGGCATTTTTAGCTATAGCATCGTTTGGAAAATTTTATGTCATACAAGGGTCCCTCGTTTTACGCGGAGGTTTACGTTCCTTGAAAACACAGCGACAGCGAAATAGAGACCGCGTATATGGAAACAATCTTTTTTATTTCATAAACTATACCTACAGAGTGCGTCTTATAAAAAAGCAAATATTTTTAGGGTGGTAGATATATTTCGAATTTAATTAGAGTAACTTTATCTCAGCATATGTTTCGGTTTGTAATTAGGCCTTTTTTAAGAGTTTCTTCAAACTAACCGTCTGGCTAATCAACAATCTTAGATATAAGGAAGAACATAATATTATAATAGTATATTATTCAATGAGCCTATAATTGTGGTTGTTATTCACGCGGATGAGTAAAATACTATACTTTATTCAGCACTATCAAAAAAATTTAGATAATATTAATATAAGTTTTTATTTTTAATGTCAGAAAAATATTGAACGAGTAAAACGAGTGAGTAACATGGAAACAAAACACTGAAATTTTCTTTAACTAGGTAGCTAACTAATTTAGCTTTAACGTACAATCGCATTCCAAGCCGGATTGGATCAAGCACAGCTCTTGTTTGGAGTTTGGATCGAGATATCCGTGGAAGCGGTGAATAATAAAACCATTATTCAGTAGTGAATAATGAATATTATTAGTATTTCATAAACTCATGTATAATAATCAAATTATAGACGAGTTGTGGAAAAAATGTATTAATAATCTCCACGAAAGTTCTGGTCAAGCAACGCATTGTATACCGGGTGCGTCTCAAAAGTGGCTCACCCCTATAACTTTTTTATTTTCTCAGATAAAAAAACGAGATTTGATATATTAGTATATGACATAAATTCGGATTAATTGACGTATTCAATTGTTTTCGGCCACTTCCTGTTTCACCGGAAATGAAACCAAACTACAACTTTTGATTTTTAAATGACACCCTCAGTATTTTTTTACTTTATTCGATAGAAAATAACACTCTGAATAGAATGACATATCATATGTCAACTTGTGACATTTTCGCATATGGTTTATTTGAAATTATAACTTGCGGTTCGTAACAAAAATTTGACTTGAAGTACCAAGTGTGTGGTATCAAATTATTCGTAAAAAATGCTTTTTCCAAATATGCTAATCAGCTACCCTCATTCCATTTGAAAAAACTGAGATATGATTAAAAATACGATTTGGGCATTTTTTAACCGGCCAGGACAAAATACCAAAAACATTAGACGATCAAATCTATTTTTCTAAGGCTCCTTGATTAAGAATTAGTGTTTTTAACATAGCCATGGCACTCTAGATTGAGATTTAAAATATGATTTTTTATTAAGCGAGAATGTCAAAAGTTGACATATGATACATCATCCTATTCAGAATATCATTTTCTATCGAATAATGTAAAAATATACCGGGGATGGCATTTAAAAATCAAAAGTAGTAGTCATTTCCTGTGAAACAGGAAGTGACCAAAAACAATTGAATACGTCAATCAATCCCAATTTATGTCATATACTAATGTTAGTATTTTGGTATTGTAAGATTTGGTATGTACCAAATCTCGTTTTTTTATCTCAAAAAATAAAAGTTATAGGGGTGAGCCACTTTTGAGACGCACCCGGTATTAAATAGTCACACTACTAATGAAGATTCAATAATTAAATTACTACATAGAGAAATAAAATGCCAAACCAAAAACGATAATAATGTAAACCACCAACAAGAATTTCTAAACCCATTTATTATTATTATATTATTGTAAATTCCTTTAAACCCACCCCCATAGTAAATATATACCGTTACAGTGTAGTCAGACGGTTAGTTTTAAGATAAAGAAAGAGATAAAGTTACTCCCATTAAATATGATATACCTAAAAGCGTGTTTCGCAAAGAACCGACCACAGACTCAGTATTACTGTAAACATCTTCTTAGTTATACTAAATTCAAAAAAATTAAAAACACCTTTATTCCTTAACACAAGTCTCCTAGAAAATCAAACTATATATATAAGTACGCCAATGAATCAAGTATCAATATCTACATCTGTCTGTGAAAATCCCCTTATTACAAATATTCCAATCTGTTACTAAATGGTTAAAAATAAACACTTACAGACCTACCTTAAAAATATAGAAAGTCGGTTTAATGCAATTTTTTTACCATTCAAAGTAACTTGCTTGATATTTTAAATAAACTGGTAGCAAATTATGTTTTTTAGAATGTATTATGTTCGAGTCATCGAAAGCGAAATTTTTTAGCAAGATAATAAGCTAAGATAATTTTGTGGAATCTATTCATTTAAACTTGGATTCGTGCCACGAATACGAATATAACTTTTATAGTTTTCAGTAATTCAGAAAATTCTTCAAACACGTACGTTTTATAAGAGAATCAAAGTTCTCAGGATGAAATGTAAATAAGGATCAGCTGATGACGGTACTTGTTTATAAACAAGGTGCTGAAATTCCGGTGAATATTCATTCGTTTTCGTTGATTATATTAGAAGTGATATTTGTTAAAAAGCGTGCGTAATTTGTAGTTGTTCTAAGATTTAACACTTGTAAACAAAAATATTAATAATTGATTCAAGGAATTTTAAATTATCTTTTATTGGCATGAAATAATGCGCTTAGAAATGTCATTTTAATGCTAATGAGCAAAACTATGTAAAAACTTAAATAACTATTTGTAGACCACGATTTTAAATCATAGAATAAATATTAAAAACTGTTTACAGGCATATTTCTATTAAAAATACTCTGGGGTATTTTCTTACTCCCCCTGTACAAACATTAAATATACTAAATTGTAAAATGATAAATTATTGTATAAAATAAGCTAGACAAGACTAGACAAGAGGCTGCCTTACAAGAGCTGTTGAATAGAATTATAGTAGCTGAGAACGAATACGGAATAAACATCAATGTTCGAAAAAACCAAAGTCATGGTAATTTTTAAAGAAGGACATCTCAGCCAACAAACATAAAAGTAAACCACAATCACATAGAAAAATCAAACAAATCAGAGCCTACCTAAGTCAAACAAGTAGTCAAATTCAGGTATCTTGGATGTTAGATCACTGAGGATTCGGATCAAGTTGTAGAGGTTAAAGCTAGCATAGCTCGTAGCACATTCCTCAAAACGTTCTTTTGTAACAACAACATTCTTTTGTAACAAGAGTTAACATTGAACACCCGATATCGTATGGTCAAGTGCTACATTTATTCTGTGCTCTTATACGGAATGGAATCCTAGACCCTGAAAATGACTACAATGAGGAAGATAGAAGCCCTTGAAATGTGGTTATTTCGTCGGATGCTGAGGATATCTTGAACGGAGCACATGTCAAATTACTCCGTACTACATAGCATGAACCCACGAGAGAGAGAGAGAGAGAGAGAGCTTCTAAATATAATAAAGAAAAGAAAATCAGGATACTTTGGTCATATTCTCAGGAACGACAAATACAATCTATTATACCTTATCATCAAAGGTAAAATTGAAGGGAAGCGTGGTCCAGACAGTAGACAGATGTCGTGGATGAGCAACATAAGGGATTTGAAAGGAATGAATGTCCAAAGACTCGTCAGAACAGCAGAAGGACAAGAAGAATTCGCTCTGGTTATCGCCAATCTTCGCTGAGAAGAGGCACCCCAAGAAGTAGAAGCTAGACAAGCTAGATTTGTCACTTTTACGAGTAAATATCATCAC
Organism: Sitophilus oryzae; assembly: GCF_002938485.1. Classification (NCBI taxonomy): domain Eukaryota; kingdom Metazoa; phylum Arthropoda; class Insecta; order Coleoptera; family Curculionidae; genus Sitophilus; species Sitophilus oryzae. Next base: position 2,697,944 of record NW_022145749.1, read on the forward strand.
TTAAAGTGACAAGTGACATACTCATATGATTTGGAGCCTTTCGTAATACCTCGTATACATATAATAGTGTAATCATATATTATAATAGGGTAGTTGAGTATAAAAAATAATATTTATGCCGTGTCAACATCAAACAAATTCACCATAGTTGTCTATTAAATATAAAAGTTCTTAAAATCCGCCGATAGTTCTAGCAATTATTAGAAAAATAGAGGAATATAAAATTCTATTTGTATTCTATGATACACTAATGTGATGCGTGTCATATAAGCGGACTTTAACTTAAATAAATTATAAGCCTATAAGTCCAAATGTCGTTTCACTGCTATGTTAATTTTTAATACAATCTGTGTTCAGACCGGCTTTATAAATAATCGATCGCTGTTTATAAAAAATTAACTTTCGTCTAGGAATATTGATTAATTATTGTGTTACATAATAACACATCCATTAAAAACGTATCTTTTTATTGATTGTCATTTTTAATTAATGACTTATCTATATTATTAACTACAATCTTACTAATCCACTAATGTAGAAAAACCGGTCTTTTTTATTTTAACAATAATTGTCAATTTGCCTTTTTCGGAAGCTAACTTATGCAAATGCAATAATAAACGTTTATACAAGGTGTTCTACGGATTAGAGTATATTAAATATAATAATCTTTTAGAAAATTTAGATATTAATAAAGGCGGATTTCCAGCGAACAGACAATATCGTGACAAAACAGCAACTGTAGTTTTCAAAACGAGAATCATTTTGGATTTTTAGGATCGGTTGGTTTTACTGGTGCGTTTCGACTTGAGCACGCACGCATTTATCCTCCGCGAATGCTCAAGTGTAAACGGCTGTGCGCGCACGCTCACTCTGAATCTGTCTGTGCGCGAGAAGCCGCGAACATGAGCCGTCTGGTGTCGGTTTTTGGTCCGTGCTCAAAGGGATTGTGCGCGAACGCTCAGTTTGTACCGGCAATTTGTTTTGTCTGCGTTCGTGCGTGCGTGTGTGATTTTTTTTCGTTTTCTTTATTAAAATTATGGAGTGGATCAATGAATATTCGTTATTATTAATTGAAGAATATGAAAAGTTGCCTATATTATGGGATGTTAAACATTCTTTGTATTATTAAAAAATAAAAAAACGCATGGCAAGATCTTGTAAATAAAATTAATATTGAATATGTCGATATTAATGAAATTGCTATTCAAAAAATTTGTAGCTTTTGTTCGTAATTTTTGGTGTTATTAAATTTTGTAAATAATCAAAGTCGGGTCTGGTCATTCTTGTAAAGTTTTTGAACTGATCCGCCCTCCTCAGACACTAAGTTGTTGCAGTAAATTATATCGATTTCTAAAAATTTGGGTTTGCCACCAGCAACGATGTTTTCGATTTTTCCCCTTTTTAATAATTAAGCTGTGCATAACAATGACTGCAGCCTCGACTATTTCTTGGTCCTCCATTATTTTCGCCAACACAACTCTGCTGTGCGCGCACAAATGGATCACTTCATTCGTGGAAAAATAAGTTTTTAATTTGAACGGAGCCGAACGAATGCCGTGCGCGCACTCTCAGCTCGTGCGTGCTCAAGTCTAAACGCACCATAATAAAAATGAATGTGTCTTCTACGCAAAATTTTAGTGTCTTCTTCAAAAGCGAATAGCTCCAACAAAAATAAAGCTATTATGAACCGATGAACCGAAAAACAAAGTATCGAGAAAGGATGTACCTTGTACCTACATGATAAAATAATATTTTGAAATTCGTTGCTGTCTTAACATATTCCACAGAGTGTTTGAAACTTTCACCAAAAAAGCAACATTTTCTTATTTTTAATTTAGAAAGATGTACTAAAAAGTCAAATAATTTAGCTACATACTGCTTAAAATATCATCAAAATCGGCCCACTAGAACTTTAAAATATATCAAAATTTTAAGTAGTAGTAGTAGAGTGTAGATAGATGTAAACATTTTAGTTCAGTAACAGAGAATGCAAGTGGTATAAAACCCTAGGACTTTAATTTTTAATGTAAAAACAGGCTAAAAACTCAAACAATTTAGATACGACTTGTTCAAAAAATCATCAGTTTCGATCCACTAGAATAAAATATATTGAATATTAAAATATATGAAAATTTGAATGTGTTCGTTTTTCATGCAGTGTAGACATCATTCGATATTCATTCATTTTTTGTTTCAACTGTTGTCACCTGATATTTTAGGAAATTAAAGTACAATTGTATTTACCTGTGCGGGCATAACTTCTGCATTAGTACCAGCAACCTTGATGCCAGCGTACAAGCACGCTCTGTAATGAGACTCAACAATATCTCTAGCGTAGACTTTGTTGGCGCCTACTCCACAGTAGTAGGGCCCCTGTGGACCGGGGAACCCGTTCTTAGGCCAACCCAGAGGCCTCAAATCCATATCCAGTAGTGTGTATTCCTGTTCGATACCGAACCAGGGATGGGTGTCTTTCGCTGCTTGCATCGCTTCGAAGCAAGAAGCTCTACAAGAATAATTTATGTCAGATATGGTTACGTGTAAGACAATGATTAGTCAAGTAGAAAAGTAGAAAAAAGTCGTTACTTAGTGATATTAATAATAACAATAATTAGGAGTACAAAAATATACAAAAATTTTCCTGCGGAAATGCGTCATTTTCATTTTTCGGATTTTGGTATAGCCGAAATCTGTTACATCAAAACTAGTCTTCGGGGCGTGTTTTAGACATTTTTCTAAACATAAAAACACAAAAAAGTGTCTGCGGAATTTTTTTATTTTTATTTTACATAAAAAAATGCTTTGACTTTAGAATAGCCGAAATCAGTTACATGAAAAATGAACTTATATTTGTTTTATACGAGCCTTTACGAGCAAAAAAATACAAAAAAATTCTTGCGGAAATATGTCAATGTCATTTTGTGCACTTTATTTTTCATACATTTTTCAGTTTAGAAGCTTACAGGACCCGGGAACGAATAGGGGTGCTGAGTTTGTAAACGCTTCTAAAAGGGAAAAATATATTTATTTTTTATATAACTGATTTCAGCTATTCTAAAGTCTATTAAATTTCCTCAGAAAATAGATACAGTTTATTTCCGCAGGAAAATTTTTATTTTCCTCAATTCGTGAATGCTTCTAAAAGGCAAAAATATATTTATTTTTATATAACTGATTTCAGCTATTCTAAAGTCTAATAAATTTCCTTAGAAAATGAAAACAGCTTATTTCCGCAGGAAAATTTTTGTGTTTATATGTTCAGAAAAATATTAAAAATAAAACGCAAAATGTATTATTTTATAGCAGATTTCAGTTATTCTAAAGTGTGAAATTTGGAAATTACGCATTTCCGCAGGAAAATTTGTGTTTTTACCGTGGTTCACAGTAGCTTTTTAAAGACAATTTTTTTTTTTCTAATAACTGATTTCAGCTAAACGAAAGTTGACCCCATCATTATGTATGTCGGTAAGATTGTAATATTCTATACTGGCTATACGCGACATTAAAAATATATAACAATAATAAATTTAAGTAAGTGCGCAATCAAAAAATATCAACCAACAACAGGTTGCATTATTGAATCCTGAACTATAGGAATTGGAGTACTGAACTGGGAAATCGCGGTTCCGAAAGTACCGGGAATTCCCGGTTTTTTGGGTCTCCAACCGAAAGCTTTGGGTCTCAGTAACAATAATTAAAAAATCTTTTTTTTGTTGTAGATACTTTTTCCTTTGATACTTTCTAGCGGTCGAAATCAAACTCTTCTAAATAAGTAGCAATGCTATTTCTTATTGTTCCTACTTCTGTTCTATTTTGAAATATACGTCGTTATCATCATTTTCAGCTTGTTCAAACATTTCCAATTATGGTGTAGCCTCTCTCAAATATTTAGATACTCTCTTTGTAGTTGGATCAGGAGTTGAACCCATTGTTGTCTATTGTTGGGTATGCGGGCCCAAGTTATCCCTGCAAATTTCGTAATATCATGGTCCCATCTCAGGTTCGGTCTTCTTCTAGGTCTGTGAATTCCTCGTGGGTACCATGCTGCAATTTTTGTGGTCCATCTGTTGTTCGTTCTTTTTGCCAGGTGTCCTGCCCATTGCCATTTGAGGGATTTGACTCTGTGGATGACTTCTATTACCTAGGTCTTTTGTCGTATCCATCTATACTTTTACGATCTCTCTTGGTTATTCCCAGCATCTTTCGTTCCATTGAGTATTGTGCGACCTGCAGTTTCCTTATGATGTGCGTTTTAAGTGTTCAGGTTTCGCATTCGTAAGTCACGACTTACTTAAGTATTACTTGTCCCAAATATATATATGTATTTTAATTTATGTATTTTATTTTTAAACTGAGTCAAAATGATTTTTAAAATGGGTAGTTTAGAATTCGAGAAAAGTAACTTTCTTGAAATAGGTTTGTAGGTTTCTTGAAGTAGGGCTCTGGAAACGTTCTATCCTGTTCTAATCTTTATAGAATTAGTGTTAATAAATGACGCCTTGAGATTGACCTCGCCAAAATTATCATTGATTGTCATTCTCCAGCTGTCTTTGACGCTGTCATACGGTCTGTCATGTTATGTTTTTATGGGCTTTTGCATTTTCAATTAAAAGATGTATTCAAATTTAGATAAGTTTGTAAGTTCGTTTATGTTGTTTGGTGTGAACTTTAAGTTACCTATATTATTTTTTTTGCTTGCGTTCGGGTTTGTGCGTTGATTTTCTCATGACTGATTACTTAATAAAACTTGATGTTATTTTCATTAAAAAACTCAATTTTTTTTTATCGATTTTACCTTTCACAACCATGCTTTGATTGTTGATTGACAAACTGGAACATCAATGAATAAAAATTATCTAGTACCGAAAGTATCGAGAAAACCGAAAAATCTCAGTTCCTTAAAGGCGCGATACCGAAATTTCCGGCTCCAAACAGTTCCGGTTCCGCAAACCCTAATAGGAATCATGGGTAGCTACCAACGTTATTCATAAATATGCATACAGTAGTAAAGAAAGTTCCAATTCTACACAGGGTCAGTCTTAAATAAATGCAGGTAGTTTCAGAACTGGTACATCTCGATAAAAGATATATTACAGTTGAGGGTTGGAGCCTTTGGTGTTACACAGCAAAATAAAAACACTAAATCACCACAATACACCAAAACACTTTTCGCTAACCATGTTAGCATCATCAGCAGATGATTATAAACTGAAGTTTATAATCATCTGCTGATGATGCTAACATGGTTAGCGAAACGCGCGTCCAGTGTAAAAGCAAAAGTGTTTTGGTGTATTGTGAAAAGATATATATTTTCTCTTTGTTGTTTTTAAAATATATCCAAAATGGGCCGAGATATTTTATTTTGAAAATAAAAAAATACATTTTCTAGTTTAAATGTTGAGAACCACTAGATTTTTTCTGTTTTTATTCCTCTAAACTTAACCTACTGCTTGCCATATTATCAAGTAATAATGTTTTTTAACTGAAAAAAAATGTAAAAAATCAATTTTTTTAGAAACAAAATATTCAACATTTTTCGCGAATAAAAACCCATTGACGTGTTCGAAAGATATCAACCTTAAAATATTTGTAGTTATTTAAGACTTGCCCTGTATATTATATAGAATTTCTCACGTTGTAAATATGTATGTCCAATCTCTATGTTGATTTAATGAATGTGAAATAATTTCGTGTTATCAGTATAAACCGATATACTACTGGAATGTATTTTTTAAAAATAGTAAAAAACAATAATTGAAGTTAATTGAATCTGATTAATATATGACGTCAATTTATTTCCAAAAACTACTCAAAACTGGATCCAAGTTAAAAATCTAGAGCGTGTCAATATTAGACTAGTATATCGTGTTATTACTGTAAACATTAAATATTTATAGCAAAAGAATCAATTAACAACGTATAGGAAGAACTTAAAAATAAGCTTATCTAATGTTAGCATATTTATATGAGCTATTAATTAAGCTTATCCTGTAACTCCTTTGTTAACAAGATATCCATTTCAAAAATTATTATCACTAGATTTATGATTGCAGTTTATTATTTTTCCTGTAATACTATTTCCTATATTCTGGAACTAAATAAAGTATAACTACTTACAAATCAAAATACAATTATTAAAATTACATTTTTGAAAAAAACTTAGTTTGTTGAAAACCAATGTTAAACACTAAGTAGCTTAAGGAATATATCCATTTAAGTTTCAAGATATCGATCGATACAATAATACCATGTTACAAATTAAAACAACAATAACAAGGAATAAATTAAAAAGAAGTTAAAATATAGTTAAGTGTTATCGACATAGTTAGTTTGTGCATTATAGTTATTCGATGAGAAACCTATTTCAATAATTTTTGAACAACTGATTTTTGAAAAGATTTACTATTTTAATATTTTAATGATTAATGCCATTAAAGCTTTACTTTTATTCCCGATCTAGGCTTTTATCAGAATCTAAATTAATAAAATTTTAAATTTCATTATCAACAATTATTAAAATAATACACACACACACACACACACAATCAAATAAATAAACTTAATCACAAATCTAACAATTATTATGATTTTCGTCATTTTGCCGACTTAACTTGCAGATCATCATCATGATTTAAATAAAAAATATAGACTTAAGTCATAAAGACGACTTAAATTTCCTTATCTTGATTTAAATTTTACGAAAATGAGTTAAAAGAAAAATGATTTATATCAAAGATTTAGATCGATTAAACTTTATGTTTAGATTTAAATCATTTTATTTTAGAATTGACTTTAATGTCTATTTCAAACCGATTTGTTGCAGCTCTTGATGATGGATGATAAGGCTTTCGTTTTAGCGAGATATTCATTCAGAATTTAAAAAGGTATTTTGGTAATTTATGATGGATTTGTATAAATTAGAACTGTAACACCAAAGGTTCGAAACTATTTGATTTTATGTCACAAAAACTGGTATTAATAAACTTATTAAATCCTATGACTGGTATTAAAAGACAGCACGATTTCAACAAACGATGTCCAAAAATTGACAGAAATAGCAACTTACTTTAAAACTAAAGTTAAAAATAGTAACTGTCACTCATATATTTTCATTTCTAATCATTGTGTCAAGTAAAATTTACTGTTGTTCAAATGATTAACTTACCTTTTATTTGTATCCGTTGGTTTTTTGTTGTATCTGTAGGTATCACAAAGAACCAATTTATTGTTTCCTCTGATGAAAGGATCATTAAATATGGCTACTGGATAAAGGTATGTATCCGAATTGGATCCTTCTGCTTGATATGTTGAGCTACCATCGTAGTTCCAGATTGGAAGTTCTGTAAACATTTGATGTGTTGGCACAGTGCAACTGATTTGGTGGAAATATAATTCCCATATTTTAACAGCCAGTCGACTTATAACTTACGATCACTTATATGGAACTCGGGTATTCAAAAACGGGTTCGCGGGTATTCAAAAACTAGTAAAGTCGACTGGCTGTCTAATGAATAGGCTGTGCTATTACCTTAATTTAACAGGTTATTTAGGATATACATATTTTATTTCAAGTATGATCGACGTCAAAGACGGCTTAACAATAATTAAGGCGTCAAGTTGCAAAACCCGTTTTATCTCAAAAAAGTTGTTTTGAGAAAATAGGCAATAATTGTTTTAGCAAATGTTTGAAGCGTTATTTTACAAAAAAACGTGTCCATTGAGTGCAATCATTGTTTTGTATCTAGTTTTTCTAGAAACAAAAGTTAATATTTATTTTTTAAAGAGAAAAAACACAAACATAATTTGTTTAAGGCGGGTTTTGTTGCAGTGCGATGCATATTGCCGGTTTTGCTACACCACAATATTTGCATCCTAACTTGATTTATTAGATATGCAAATATTATAATTAATAAATCAATAATTCCTTAAAATAAAATCAGTAATTCCTTAAAACTAGGAAAGGATTTGAAATCGACAAGACGTCAGTAGTAATGTTATACTTGTGTAAAAAACCTCTAAAAAATATGGGATTTGCAACAATAATGACAAGAAATAGCAAATATAAGTGGATAAGACGGATTTTGCTGTAGTAACGTACCTAATTTGTAGTGAATTTTATATAGGAATAGGCGACTTTTGCTGCAGTTTTTTACAACACCATTTAATAATCATTTTTACACAATATCAAAATAAATTACAACCTTCTTAACGCCAACTGGCAGTAAGCGCCATTAAAAAATTAAGAAGAGTACGGGACTAGGAAATGACATCTAAGGGTTGATATTATCTCCAAAGTTGTCATCGATTGTCATTTCCCAGCCGTCTTTAACGCCGTTTTTTAGATTGTATAGTTGTATAGTTGCAATTGAAGGGTCCAGGGGAAAACATGATAACCGCCATTTTACTAAATTTACAGGAGAGCACCGGAAGTCTGGTGGTTATCATGTTCTTTCCGTGTATTCCACATTTTTACTAGGCATATATCATAGGATTAAAAAACTTATTGCCCTGCAGAATTTATACATTTTGTAGTGACCAGTTAGACCTACTATAATATTGTAAAATCCTAAAATTAAGAAATTAGCGCTTATCAAGTTATTCCCCTGAATCTTTCACGAACGGAAAGGACTAAAATTCTTCTGGACCCTTCAATCCAAAGTATGTAGAATAAAAAATGAATCTATGGATTCTCAACGCCAATTTACCTTTACATATTCTCAACCCCAACCAATTTAGTGCTTGTAACTAACTACACACAAAATATATATTATTTAAAGTTTCTTTTAATAATAGTGCCGATTCCTCGAAAATTACAGTAACAAACCAGCTATAAAGGTTTTATAAACATTTATTTAAGAATAATAACTATGTTTAATCAATTATGTTTTAAGACTAAGTTCATTTTTTTATGAAGCAAATATTGTAGAAAGATATATCGGTATTACAGTTTCCAAGAATTTTAAGATGAGTTTACAAGAGCTAAAAATAACCCTTGATATCACACATAATATAATATGTTACCTGTGATAATATCTATTGTTAAAATTATATTAATTCGAAATTTAAATATAATAAATTTCTGGATATAATAAAACAACGTGATTTTTTAAGTTTAAAACAGCTGGTAATACTTTTATTGACGTTAATGAAACGTTATCTCGTTAAAACAAATATAAATCATATTTCACATTATGTATATTTTTAATTTCTGAACATAAAGATACGAACAATTCTAAATTTATCTTATCCATATTCAAATATATGTAATATTAATTTCAAAATTTATTATTGGATTCCCCCCACACTTCAAATAATGTTTAAGGTACATTCAGGCTGAGAGCGTCGAGCGTCGCGTCCGCCCCATTGATCTCGAACCCCGACGCTCAGCGGACGCTAGCGCAACGCCAAACGCGACGCTGTCTGCCTGAACGGTCTTGTTTAGTGAATTGATGCCATCTGGACACGCGGATGCGACGCAAACGCGACGCGACGCGACGCTCGACGCGATCAGCCTGAATGCACCTTTACAGTTTAAATATTTTTTAATAAACTTTGCTTCAGATAACGCTATAATAATATAAGTGTATATTTTAATTCAAAAAAGACAGTATCTATCTTTCAGAGACATAATTTTTCAAGTGATTTATTTTTTCATATTGGATATTTCTATTACAAATTATCTGAAACGTTCATTACACTGATCATGTGATCTTTATTATCAATAATATAAAATATGTTACTGATAATGTAAACAAGTAGGTAGGTACCTGATTATACAAAGAGAGATGATATTAGGTATATTTTTGTATTATTAAGATTATTCCAAAAAGTCATACCTAAAATATATTAGAGTATTATTTTTCAAGATTTTGACAATTAATATAAAAAAAAAATATTTAATAAAAGCAATCAAATTCCATGTGCAACGATCTTGTTGTCGCTAGTTAAAGGGTCAACAAGCTAGAAGAACAGAGGCATCGACATTTTTGTAGTTGCCATGATATATTTAATTTTTTTAATTTAATAGTGGTACTCGAAATAAAACAAGAGAGAGATAGCAATACTTTTAGTCTTTTCATAATTCTATTGTTTCTTTTATTATCAATCACGACCTACTAATAAAAATTATATTTTAATGAAAACTTTTAAACTTCGCAGTAAATAGTTTTTTAATTATTTATTTTTTAATTATTCGTGTATTTATGAGTAAATATACAAAGATGTGGTTTTCACTGTGTTACTTTTTTATGAAGGCTGCTGATACATATTTGTCCTAGACTCCTTAGTTTCTGAAAAACAGAGCAAATTTGAAAATGTTGCATTTTTGACGCTCTTCGTATCTTGGTTATATTATAATTTGTCGAAAGGTAAAAATTGAGTCCCGTAGAATATTTTATGTAGAAACCAGTGGCGGCGTAACTGTTTTAAACATAAACTTAAGTTTGTTGAATCGAACACTCTGTATATTATTATTTTTATTTTATTTGCCTTGTCATGAGCTTTCTAAAAATATAATATATTCTATGCTTATTTTCATAAACAAGATAAGCAATGCATTTTTTAAACTTTTAACATATACCGGGTGCGTCTCAAAAGTGGCTCACCTCTATAACTTTATTATTTTTTGAGTAAAAAAAACGAGATTTAGTATGTTAATATATGACATAAATTAGGATTGATTGACATATTCAATTGTTTTCGGTAACTTCCTGTTTTACCGGAAATAACTACAACTTTTGATTTTTAAATGGCACCCTCGGTATTTTTTTACTTTAATCGATAGAAAATAACACACGCTGAATAGAATTTCATATCATAAGTGACCAAAAATTATTGAAATCGTCAATCAATCCTAATTTATGTCATATACTACCTACTACAATATTACATACCAAATCTCGTTTTTTTATGTGAAAAAATAAAAAAAGTTATAGGAGTGAGTCGCTTTTGAGACGCACCCAGTATATATAAACCTATTTTAAGAGGGTATTACCCTCGGTATTACCATTTTATTTAACTTAATTTAACCAGATAATCTTGCTATCCTTTTTCCATCATTTTCTCTTAATAAACTGCACTGAAAATAAGCTTGTGCAACTTTTAGATAACATTCAGTCAGAGTTATTGAGAATTCTGAAGCAATTTTGTGCAGTAATTCTACACACAGAAACTAGCGTGGAATAGTCAATAATGGAAATTTAACGTCGAATAAATTATTCGATTGTTTTGATTGCCTCTTTTCAACCGGCCGCCTAAGTTAAATAATACATTTTTTACCTTGTTTATTAAAATAAGTATAGAGTATGTTATATTTTTAAAAAACTCCCATAACAAGGCAAATAACATAAAAGAAAGCAATAAACAGTAATGTTTTTTTATCCCATTTAAAATATACATTTTGGATATATTTATGGAATGAGAGCTCGAAGCAAAAATCTAGATACTCCACTGAATTCTACCTGAAAAACTCTATGGGACTCAGCTTTCACCTTTTCGATAAGTTAGAAGATATCTGAGGTACAAAGAGGGTCGAAAAATGCAACATTTTTAATTTTGCCCTGTATTTCGAGAACTGAGAAGGCCAGGAGAAATTTGTGTGTAGCATCTTTAGTTTCATAACAAAATAGCACAATGATGTGAAAACCGCATATTTGTAGCTTTACTCCCTGAGCTCTACTCCCTGAGAAAGCCTGCGATATTCGGACACCCTGTACGAGTCATTAATACACACCGCCGGCGCCGGGAATAGAGAAGAAATAAAAAATTATATCGCAACATCCATTAATGGCTATGTATTCGAAAAAGAAGTCAAAGTAATCTTGCAATCATGGATTAATAATAGTGATGGGAAAAACCGATTAACTTCAATAATCGAGTACCCGCGTTTCAAGCAATTGCAATAACCGAGCAATTGTTCGAGCGAAATATCGCTCGTATTTAAAAATACGTTTTTTCGCCCGTCGCTTGTTGTAAGTACTCGTTAACGCCAAGCGCCAATCAGTAAGTTGCGTGCGCAGGGCACATATTCTTTCGGTGATGAATGGCAAGTAGCAAGCGACGAGCGATTCGCTTGATCGCTTGCTTTAGTTTTTAGTTTATTTCAAAGCATTGTCGATGTAGGTCGTAAAATTTTGTCCCTCGGATACGCAAAAGATAAATATATAACGGCGTTGTATAAATTTGGTACCTGCAATGTATGTAGAAAATTTGCTCGGCTTTTTATCGAGTATGTTACATTAAAATCGGATTTCAATTTATTTCATGCTAGGATCGCTTGCGTTCGTCGCTCGTTCACTTGCATCGCTCGTTCATAATCGAGCGGTGTCGGTTATTTCAATAATCGCGTACTCGAGAGAGTTTTCGCTCGAGTTATCCCATCACTAATTAATAAGGCACTTAAATCCGGTACCTTTTCTATAAAAGGAATGTTAGGAGCGAAATTTACAAAATATAATAAAATTACTATACAAAGTATTTTCTTACCTTCAGGTTTGGTTGGTACAAAATCCAAAGTTTTCGTTTTCCCTCTGAGTCCTTCTCCTGTACCGTCGATCCAGATATAAGTGGCCTGGCATACTCCGTCGGGAAGAGGCAGTTTCATGTATTCGGCTAATACTGTTTTATTTAAGGCCGCATTTGGCGAGTGTTCTAAAGTTGGATTAGGCATGTTTTATCCTGCAACCAAACGCGCCAGATAATTTGTGAAAGTTGGGAATCATTTGACATTTATTATAATTTGCAATGGAATCATTCGCTAATACTGAACGTAAAATTCGGAGCTTTTGTGATAAAACACTGGTATGATGGTATTCCTGCAGTAATTTTTTAAACAACTGCTATTTACTGCCTGTGAAGTCTAAAAGACATTATAAAAAATTATTTGTCTAGTGTAATAAATTTGTTTTATAAACAATAATAACAATATAGTGGATAAAATTATCAGTTTAAACGCTTCATATGATTGGATAAAACTCCTACTATTGTAACTGTGGATGTAGATAAAATATTTTACTATTATAATTATTACAGTATTTAAATTTCGACATTAATTTTGCATATTACCTACATATACATATACACTCAGATGCGAGGGGTGTCTCACTATTGGAATTACATGTACATTTTCTTGGCAGTCGCTGGCAGTCATTGGCAGTCTTATGGCAGTCGCCTATAATAATTACATGGCAGTCATAGGCAGTCTTCTTCATAGTCATTGGCAGTCGCTTAGCAGCGGAAGGATATTTTGGCAGTACATGTACATTTTTTACTCGAGTGAGACACCCCTCGCTCAGATGCAAAAAATGCAACGTAGAAATTTTTGGTGAAATTTAAAGTGTTATATTTTTGTTATTTTTAGCCCGATTTTCATGAATTTTTTAGCAAGCTGTATATAATTATATCAACTTTAATTCGTAAACTCAGTTTTTTTATTAAATTTAGTATTTGGCATAATATAATACAGGATTAATTGAGGGGTGCTTTTTTACCCTAACTTTAAAACACCCTGTGTAATAATGTCGTGTGTAAATTTTCCTAAAATATAATTTTACGGTCGGAACCATATCTCAGTGGCATTTTGTTTTTTGGATCATGTGAATACATGCTTAGGTTAATTTTTAAAAGTGAAATGATCTTGCCACCAACAATTTGCAATTTTTTCCGTATGACAAGTTATTTTTCAGTATGGCAAGCCGGCTTTGGTGATTATTGTGAACTATATACGAACTGTCCATCATGTTCGACGTTTGGGAAATGCTTGGCAGGAGGGTTAGAGGTCGCGAGGCGGTACCAGCTTCATTAAATGAACTTGGCTTGGTTCTTAAAGATATATGCAGCCTCAATGACAGTATAAACGAAGGTATGCAGGCAGTTATAGTGTGGTTATAGCAGCCAAGGGAGGCATCACAAAGTATTAGGGTATATTTTACAATTTGTTTTTCTGTTTGTAGACTTGCTATACTACTAAAAAAACACGACTGTATCGTTAGTCTTTAACGTATTTTTATTTAGTATAGAGTATCCAGTGGCAGCGTAATATTACGTTACGACAACAATCTCCAAAACCATCTCGGCATATTAACAAATGACACCAAAAAGTAATAATAGATTGAAAAAAATGCAAATTGGTCGCGATCAGTTCATTTCGCTCTTAATAATTAACCGAAGGATGTATTGACATGAATCAAAAAACAAAATTCTCAGGTTCTGACAGTAAAATTATATTTTAGGAAAATTTACATACGAAATTATTGCACAGGGTGTTTTAAAGTTAAGGTAAAAAAACAACACCTCGATTAACCCTGTATAATATGCCAAATACTAAAGTTTATAAAAAACTTAGTTTACTACAAATGATATTGTTGATAAAGTTGATATAATTATATACAGTTTGCTAAAAAAATCATGAAAATAGGGTTAAAAATAACAAAAATATAACACTTTAAAAATTTGACCAAAAATTTCTCCGTTGCGTTTTTTGCATCTGAATGTATTACATATAATAACTTATGTCGTACTTACTAACCACCGCACAATAGTAAATTATCACAATCACAACGAATTTCTAATACTGCATCCGCAAACTAGACTAACTGTGCAACTACTAAAATATGAAACCTCCTATTGTATGAACACTTTACTATCTTTAACATTTACGAAATATAAACAAATAAACCCTAACGCGATAAACCGTTGGCTAATAGCTCATTAAGTTTTAATCTTTTCGAAATTTCTATCATACTACGAACGAAACCACTTTAAAAATGTATTTTAAATTGGTCAAGAAAAATATTTCATTGCTTAATTATTAGATAATGAAATGCGTGTCACGTCAAGAAAGAATAAACAAATTTAAATATCGATTAAAGTGATGGAAGTTGGTAGGCGTCTGAGAAAATCGTTTATAATTGGCAAAATCTCAGATATACATAAAGGTGAGTCGAAAATAAACCAAAGGCAGTGAATGGAACGAAGTGCGACAGAAACAACTCCGCTGTCATCTTTTTACTTGAGTTTTATTGATATTTTTAGATATCGAGTCATTGCTTTCTTGGAGGCATTGGAACATTAGAATATCAAAAATGACCTTGGAAAAATAAAAAAGTTTATATACAAATTGAATTGGTGTCACACGTCAGACGCCTAATTATTTTTGACATCTAAATTAATCACTCCATGTCAACTATTATTTACACATTTTAGACGATGTGAAAGATTATATGGACGGGTGAACGTTTGGAAACTCTGTCGTATTGTTGTTCCATTCCAGAACTAGGGTATTAAATCCTTCTTCTTCTACTTATTTGAGATCTAGTCGATCTGTTAGTTTTAAGGTTGCCTCTGTAGGAGTTCTTGGGAGACTGCCAACTGTCTTTCCATCTTTTTGGAGGTATTCCCGGCTGTCTCTTACCAATGGGCTTCCCTTCAAGAGCTATGCGTGATAGCCTGTTTCTTTTCTTCCATGCGTTTTACGTGTCCAAACCATTGTCATTTTCTTTGCCTACCCCATCTCACTACGTCCTGTATTCCTCATATATACATTGTTGTTTGATATTTGTGTTTCTAATTCTGTCTCTTCTAGTCTTACCCACTATGGTTCTTAGGTTCATTTCAGCGACTCTTAACATTTCCCATTTTGGTTTTGTTTGTTTCCTCTCGGATTTCTAACATATGTCATTATTGGCCTGATGCATGTCTTATAAATTTTAATTTTCCTGTCTGTTCGCATGGACGAAGAGGTTTGTCCACACTATTTGCATCAGACATCCTGACATGGCCGTTGCTCTGTTTATTTGGCTTCTCAAATCTTTCTCTGGACCATGGTAGTAGAGGACATATTAATTTCTAGGTATCTAAACTGTGATAATTGCTCAATAATTTTGTTTTCCACTACTACTTTGCCTCTTACCGGCTCTTTAGAGAAAGTTAAGCATTTATTTTTTTCTGTAGAGATAATCATATTTAATTCTCGGCTTACTTGATAGAATTTATGAAGCTGTCTCTGCATATCGTCCTCTGTCTCCGCGATAATGACTGCATTATCAGCATAACACACCATGACAACTCTGTTGTGTCCCATTCGACAACCGATATTCATCAAGGTTACCATGATAATGTCCATTAAAAGATTGAATAAGAAGGCTGTCTCCTTGTCTAATGCCTCCTGGTGTTGGTATGTCTCGTGTTAAAGTGTTAAATCCATTGACCACAAACTTCTCATTCATGACGATTAGAGCTTGTATGAGATCGGATATCTCATGAGTAAGATTGAATGACTGACCACGTTTATTTCGAGTGTTTCTAGCACACTTGAATAGCTAAGCTGACTGAAATACATATGAGGAGCAGACTTACTAAATGCATTTTATCCATTTTTCAAGATTTGCAACCAGAGGTGGCATAGCAAACAACATACACAGATTTACAATATGATGCTAGAAACGGCGTGTTAACTACATTTTATCCCATTCGAATTACATGACAAAAATACCTTAGACTTGCAGAAAGCGTAGAAGTTTTTCTTTGTTTTGCCTCCCTACCTTATAGCTTTTTCTGTGTTCGATTACAGTTTGTGCAAGTTTTCGTTGTAGTTTTGGTTGACTTTTGCAATCCTCTTTCTAATTGTATTTTATTCAATGTATGCTATTGTCAGTTTTCATTTCTCGTCTATTCTTGAGAAGTGCTTTCGTCTCTACTCGACAAAATCATATACATTAATTTTGAAATAATATTTATTATCAATATTAGAAACAATATTTTGAAATGATATTTGATGAAAAATAAAGTTGAGGATAGTTTCAGAAAGACAAAACGTCATAAGTGATTTTTCACGTCACCAAAGCACAAAGCTAAAAAAGTTTCTTTGCGAATGTGTTTATAGATTGTTTCTATCAAATAAACTCGTAAAAGAACAAAAACTAAAACCGAAAATTTCAGTTTTCCGCCATATTTCCTGAAATGACAAAAATAACTTCAATCTTTTATCCAGAAAGGTTTGTTAATTATAAGTCACCTAGGCAACATACATACATGATGTAAACAAAAGAACATTAATTAAACTACCGTTTAATAATGAATTATTAGGTAATTAATAAGTTGAAATGTCAGTTTACCCATTGACAAAGTAAGTAAACCAGAGTCTTATTAATTACGAATTAATACAGTAATAATAAAGGTTTATTGTTTCACAGTGGCACAGTCAGTCTTCCTTCAACGTCGAAGGTGCTATTGAGGCCAAGAAAAATACAAAAGATAAAATTGGAAAATATAGTATAAGATAGGATAATTCTGAAAATAATGTAAGTAGGTATGGTTTAGTGGAGATAGCCAAAATTAGCTAATTTGATTGGAGAAGTATAAATTAAAGCGAAAAATTGCTAACGTCATAAAAAATAACTAATGCAAACTTTAATAAATGTTGGATGAGAGCAAACAACGCATTTTCTGAAGTGCGTAAATCTTGTTATCAGCAAAAATGCGTGAGCTCATTTTATGCACATTTCTAATTCAAAACCAGATTAATCTAAACTTCAAAACCAGATTAATCTAGTTTGCAATATTGCCCAATCTATTAACACATGCAAAAAGTGGTATATGTCCAAGGACTGATTTGAGATAAATGTAACCAATTATTATTGTAATACTTAGTTGCATTTTGTTTCCAATTTCTTTCTAAAACAACAATGCAAAAGCATTAGCAGTAATGAAATTTTCCTAATATACCTGAGGGACAAAGTAAACAGTCATTTAATTACTAACAAGAAATTAGACTGTTTTTCTAATCTATATCTACCACGAAACCTACAACGAAACTGTGTAGAAATTAAAATAAATGATATGAACTTTTGATGTCAATACTAAATGTATAATAAGGGAATAATCATAATAATCCCTCATATAATTTTATTAAGTAGGTTTCTATTGAAGTTGCTACTGTTATACAGGGGTCTCTCAATTAGGTGCAATTATTAAATACATTGTTGCCAACCAAGGACATATTCGACGCTGGGTTAACTAACTGGAATTTAAATTTTCCGCTGGCGATTCAGGTGGCAGCTCTGTTATAAAAAATCCAAGTTGCTACATTTATTTATTTATTTCCTGGCATTTTGAGTTGTTTTGACACTTTAGTTTTGTATTGCGAATTTTTGTTTAAGTGAATTGTATTATGATACTTCAAACTTAAAATTTTTCACTAGCAGACCTTGCAGTCGAAAATTGTTCTTTTAAAGAACCGCTTGTAGTGCAAAGTGCATAAGATGCCGAAGCAAAAAACTCATCGCAACCTAGACTATTTTGAGCGGGAAAGCGGTAATAATGGCGCTTTATGCCCCTTAAGTGCTGTTAAGGAGGTGAGGTTTGTTGATGTAAATAATAACTGCGTAAGTATTTATAATTAATTCATTTTTGTTTCCTAAAATATTTTAATTAAAAGAAAAACTGTGCTAGTCAAGCTTAATCACGTGACTAAAAGTTTATTTGATATGAACTAAATTTTAGTTCTGAAGAAATCAGTAGTCATTATACACGAGATAAAGATTTTCATTATAGCACGTGCACAATGCCAATTAGGAGTTATTGATAATGCACATTCGCATTTCTTAATTAAAAATATGGAAACATTGCAAAACGAACTTGCATAAGTATAGAAAATTATTAGTCATTGCAGGCACCACACTGGTACTGCTACACCACTTGCTGCCTATAAAATTTTACAGGCCCTATATAATTTTACCTGCCTATAAAATTTATTTTTTTTTAAGTTTGTTACAGGCCCTACGTAGTATTATCAATTTAAAGTGTAATTGTAATTTTATATTAATGTCAGTTTCTCAAGACGTCAAAAGTTTTAATAGGATTAATTTAAATAACTAATAAATATATTATTTATAGATAGATTATGTGATTTTTTTCTCATGCTTTGCTTGAACAAAAATTATGTCCTACAGGGTCCGGCAATAGTGCGTCGGGCATCTGTAGCTCCTAGACTAAAAAACTTGGGAATTCTATTTAAGTGCAAATTAAAAAAAAAGTAAAAAAAGTATGTACTAGCATGTATTTCAGGAAAATATTTTAACTTCTATAGGGTGGCTCAAAAAAGTATGAGTGGATTGGGATGATTTTTTTAAAATGGAACACCCTGTATATTATTGCATTTTTGGCTTCCTTTTAGATCGCTTTACATAATTTTAAGACATGAGTAAATATATTTCGATAATTTCAGAGATATTAATAATACAAGAACTGTCCTGAAATCAAAAACTATATTAGATATTTACTTTAGATGGTCTGTACTATGGAAATCGTAAATCATACAGGATGTTCAAAATTCTACACCAAACTTTCTAAAATATAAAATAATTTTTCTTTGTTTTTTTAAATGGAACATAACATAATATACAGGGATATTATTTTTTCAATAGATGGAGAATTAAAAAATGAAAATTTTTTGCATTTAGAGTATTTCAAAATTTTTAACGGTTACGCTGATATTCCCAGTTTTGTATTTCATATGGCATTTTCCACAGTAAATTTTTATCAAAGCCACCCAATGATTTTTCTCTCGTATATTAGCACTGAAAGCGCCATATGAAATAATACTGCGTGTATCCGGAAAACTATTAAAAATTTTGAAATACTTTAAATACAAAAAATGTTCACTTTTTAATTCTCCATCAAATAATAAAATAATATGGAGGGTGTTCCATTTAAAAAAACAAAGAAAAATTATTTTATATTTTTGAAAGTTTGGCGTAAAATATTGAACATCCTGTATAATTTACGATTTACCATATTTAGAGCAAAGTAAGAATAGACCCCATCTAAAGTAAATGCCTAATATAATTTTGATTTCAGAACAGTTCTTGTATTTTTAATATTTTTTTAAGAAGGGTTGAAAAATATATATTTTGGATTTATTAAATATATTTATTTAATATATCTGAAACTATCGAAATAGATTTACTCATATCTTAGGATTATGTAAAGTGATATGAAAGAAAGCCAAAAATGCAATAATATACAGGGTGTTCCATTTAAAAAAATCATCCTGATCCACTCACACTTTTTTGTCACCCTGTAGAGGTTAAATTATTTTCCTGAAATACATCCTAAACATACTTTAGGTTTACACTTAAACAAAATTGCTAAGTTTTTTATTTTAGGAGGTACAGATGCCCGACGCACTATTGCCGGACCCTGTATAATATTTATATCCAAAGGTATATCTATCTATAGTATATAAATTTACATATAAAATGACAGCGATTGTTATTTCCAAACCAATTTTGATGCGGTATTTGTTTTCAATCCTATGCTTTCCTATGGTACTACTTACAAGTGATAGCTATAATATATAGCTATAATAAAAAAAATTCAAATAAATGTTAAATATGTTTTTTAGTTGAGGAAAACACTACCAAAGAATAAAAAGAAATGTTAATATAGACAGGTACTTATATACTAACAGGAAGTAAACCGACTATTGACTGTATCCCTAAGGTATCCCGCCGCTGTTGATTTGAAACGAAACAAAGAAGACAGATCAAATGCAACTCGATGCAAATAAAATTGATTTTATTTATCTTACTCTTAACAAATGGGTCCTTGAATGTGTATCATTTTTATGTCAACATATTGGCAAATACATCAAACTGGATCGATCTGGAACTGTGACTATATCAAATCCTTTAGATCAATTATAAATATGCATTAAATGAGGTAACGCAATTTAGCGATAACAATATATAATTAACATGCTTCAGACAATGAGTCGTATAGTCATTTAATGCTTTGTTTGCTTTTGTCGTTTCTAATCAGTCCTTCAAAACAGAGATTTGTTGTATATCAAATTTTTAGTAACAGTATAATAGCGTTGAATATTTTTTTTTGCAAAAAAAAGATGTTGAAAATTTTAAAACACTTTTTTTTAGAACTGCCTGTTGACCCCAAATTTTCCCAGGGTATAATTTCTTAATATATGATAATAACATATGATTGCGGCTTTACTCTATGCAGTGTTGCCAACTATCCGAAATGAAATTTCCCACGGAGATGGTAAAAATTTTCCGTTTTTTTCTAAAAATTCCCACGAATTAGTCAAAATCATTTATAGTGTCATGTCGTCGAGAGGCAATATTAGGGGGGGGGCTCTCGTTGATAATGCAACATTATAAATTTTAGCTAATTAATAGGTACATTAAAGTATGAAAACCGCGCTAAGCGATGGACGAAATTTTATTTTTACCGAGTGAGAGATTAGATGTATTTATTTGCGATAATGATGTACGACTTTGAAAACCTCATAAGTACCTAAAACCTGTTTTCAAAGGAGAAACCAAAAACTTTTTCAAGTGACTTTATTCCTATACAGTCTTAAATAAGTGCAAATATTTTTATTTACAACCATACTTCAACCATATAAGTAATGTTGACATTTCCGACTTTTTGAAGCTTGGAAAATGTCAGTTTTCTAACTTTTACTTCCCACCCACGGGTGGAAGTAAATACAGATTTTTAAATTAGGACGAAAACATTTTTTTTCAAAATTTTATTTTGATAAAATGCTGCTTTAATTGCAACCTTTTTTTATAGAAAACTCTTTTAAGCAAACTACAATCAGTGCTACAATGTCCTATTAGGTACATTTTGTATTAAAAGTATTAAAATAAAACGTTTAAAACAACAAATAACTATTTATTCAAATTAATTGTTACATTCGAATTATTATATGCTTTGACACTTATGGATATATCACCTTATTGGTGCAGCTTCTGTAAGTTCTGGTAGAGACCAATATTAAAGCAGTCTTCATTATCAGAACTTTCCCACAACATTCTGACTTTCTATGTTCTATAAATTCGAAAAAGCAAACGAGAAATTCAAAACTGTCACTTGGTTGTTTAGCTTTTTTCGTTTTCCTGTTATTACCGATTCTGAACCGTCCTAGAATTGTGATGCGTATGCGCAGAAGGAAATATGAAGACATTATTTCATTTGCGCATGCACTGGAGAGTTCTAGGACGATTCAGAATCGATAATAACAGGAAAATGGACAGACCTTTTGTATTGCTGTTGAAGGTTGGCGCCATAACAGCCGCGGTAACTATCAGATATCGAAATGCCAAAACAGAAAAGGACAAATTTTCGCATATTTTTTTTTCAAAATAAAATACTGTCCCTATTTTTTAATTAACGATGTGGTTGTAAATAAAATAGTATACAATCGAAAGTTTCATTTCTGTCTCGAGATTTAGTTTACTTAGAAACTACCAAATCTCTCGAAAGTAATGAAACACTTAATTTCCACCTCGATGTGCCATATACTATTAGTGGTACTATATTTCGACCCCAGAAACATGATTATGAGGTTTTTTCGCAAAAAAATTTAAAATTTGGAATTTTTTGAAAAGAATTTTGGAATTTCGTTTGATTTTTAGTTAAAAAAGATAAAATCTTCATAATGTGTCAAGATAGGTAGTGGATTAAATTTACAATAAAGGAAAGCCAGAAAAGATCCAGCCGTTCTCAAAATTTAAGCAAAAACTATTTTTTTGTAATTTACAAAGTAAAATATCTTGTTTATTTTGGACTTATTTGAAAAATGGTAAAGGGAAAATATGTTTCTTTTATCGAGATTTACCAGCCCTAAAAATGTTTGCAGATATTTAAGACTCACTCTGTATATTAACTGTGAAAAAAAAATTGTCCACAGATAGCACAATAATTCGATTTTGTCTTACAATATAATAGACTAAGGTCTTTATCCAAATCGGCTATAAATATAACTTTTGCCAAAAATAGAACTTACAAGGTTTTTAAAGTAAGGTATGGTTTATCATTATAAAAGGTTCAATTTACTCAGTTTGTTGAATACGATAACTAATTTTTACGAATAATACATGAACTTCATAATTTCCCACGAATATGGTGTTTTGGGTTAAAATTTTCCTTTTCCCACTGGATCTTGAAATTCTTGAATGCAAACACTGACAAAATACGGTAGTTTTCATTTTTTTTTAAATTCTTCTAGATTTATTTCAAACTTGAATAATTCGGTTATTTTGGACTTATTTGAAAAATGGTGGAGGTAAAGGAAGGTAATGTAATTAGACAAGGAAAATTATGTTTCTTTTATCGACATCTACAAGCCCTGAAAATATTTGCAGTTATTTCAGACTCACCCTGTATAATTCCAGTTAAGCACTTTGGTATTAAAAAACGTATTCCCATTCATAAATATATCAGAAACTAGCGAATACCAGCGACTTCGTTCACGTCGAATTAATCATTTGCAATGGTGATGATAAAGCAAAGCAATAATTTCCATTAACATACAAACTGGATAAAATTTTCTCACATTTATGTCAGCATAAGAAAAAACAATATGGCGATATTATTATATAACTTGGTAATATTTGAGGGGTAGTTTCATCTCGTTGGAATTTGACTTTCAAAAAATCCGTTTGCCAAAAATAAGCTTTTTACGTCAAGCAGTTTAAGCAGAATAGTGGTTAAGAAATTACCCAACTTCTTGGAACACCCTGTATGATTTTTTAAAAAATTTCAAAATCTGTAAAAAAACAAATAAATTATGCTTGTTCAAGCGTTTTCCCGAAAGACTAGCCGTTTTTTAAATAATAAATATTGTAATATTTGAGGGGCGTCTTGGAATTTGAGATTCGAGAAACCCCTCCTTATCGAACCTCCACACCCCACAGACAATCTGTTTGCCACAAATCAGCTTTAAACGTCAAGCAGTTTAAGTAGAATCGTGATTACTCAATGGTCATATTTTATGAAACACCCTGTACAAATTTATAAAAAATCTTAAAATATGTTAAACAACAAAATAAAATATACGTGTTTAAGAGTTTTTCCGAAAAATTCATCGGTTTTTTAATAAAAAATATTGTAATATTTCAGAGGTGGTTTCACCCCCTTAGAATTCGAGTTTCGAAAAATCCCCTCTTATCGAACCTCTACACCCTAAAGTCAATTTGTTTTCCAAAAATCAGCTTTTTGCGTCAAGCGCGTTAAGCAGGATCGTGATTAATCAATGACCAGATTTTTCGAAACACCCTGTATATACATTTTTAAAAAATCTTAAAATATGTAAAAAAACAAAATAAAATATACGTGTTTAAGGGTTTTTTCGGAAACTTGACCGTTTTTTAAATAAAAAATATTGTAATATTTGAGGGGTGGTTTCACCCTCTTGGAACTGGAATTTCGAAAAATCCCTTCTTATCGAACCTCCACACCCTAGAATCAACCTGTATGCCAAAATTGAGCTTCTTACGTTGAGTGGTTTGAGCAGGATCGTGATTAATCAGTACGTCAGTCACTTAAGGATTTTATATATTGGTATAGATTTTGTTCGATTGAATGTATTTTTGAAGTGTGCCGGAAACAGATAAAAATATTTTATTACGTTTTTTCTCTGATTTTTTGGAAAAACACCCATAACTAACTTAATCCTAAGAAATATGTTTCCAAATAAAAAAAACAATGATAGGTAGAAAGTCAAGGAGCAATGATAGATGGACTTGTTATAAAAATAGAAAGAAAAAACACATCCAAAAATATAATTAATAAAATCATTGACAAAATCCTATAATATACATTTTTACAGTACTAACAAATTTTATATAAACTTACTAAATTCTTTTAAAGCACCAAAACCGAAATGTCTACTTCATATGCCCATTAAAACACAAGCTAGATAAAAATAATTATTACCCTTCTATAATTTCAATAAGTTTAAAACTAAGTATATTCAAGTAGTCTCCTAAAATATATGTACACATTCAAGCACGTGATTAAAATCAATCCCCACTATTTAAAAAAAAATTGTTTGTGAATATACTTAAAAATTCATTAGCATTCCTCATCGCATTTATGAGTAGAATATTAAATGCACTGAAACATTTTCGATATAGGCTTGTTAAGTGGATAAATCTTTATCGGTGATTTAATACCCGTCAGAGAAATAAGTACACATAGAGTGGCTTAACAATAGTTACTGATCATTAATACAACGTTTTTCAGTTAATGTTGCTCATATATCACGCGCTCACGATATCAGTTGAACACAAACTTGTAGTTTAGTCTAGTTCTGTTGCATAAATCGGAAACTCAATATGGTTCATTATGTTGTCCTCTATAACCTCGTAACGCCTCTATATTTCCTTATTTCTCTAAGCATACTGAAATAATTCGCATTGCTGTTTTATAAAGTAAAACATGTCTGAGTTGTTTATAACTTAATTTGAAAAATGCACCATAAACTACCATACCAGGTGCGTCTCAAAAGTGGCTCACCCCTATAACTTTTTTATTTTTTTTAGGTAAAACAACGAGATGTGGTGTGTTAGTATATGACATAAATTAAGATTGATTGACATGTGTCAATATGTTATATATCTATGTCAATATGTTAATATATGTCAATATGTTAATATCCAATTGTTTTCGTCACTTCCGGTTTTACCGGAAATGACTACAACTTTTGATTTTTAAATGGCACCCTCGATATTTTTTACTTTATTCGATAGAAAATGACACTCTGAATAGAATGACATATCATATGTCAATTTTGACATTTTTGCATATTGTTTATTTGAAAAAAAAGAAAAGAAATTTTGAAAGTCTTGTCTTGAATTTCTTGCAAGAGTCTTGGTCTTGCAAGACTTTTTCAAGACTCTTGTGCAACACTATTTTTAACACAGCCATGACACTCTAGATTGAAATTTAAAATACAATTTGTTTTTGAGCGAATATGTCAAAAGTTAATGATATGTCGTTCGATTCAGAGTGTCATTTTCTATCGAATAAAGTAAAAATATACCGAGGGTGCCATTTAAAAATCAAAAGTTGTAGTTATTTCCGGTAAAACCGGAAGTGACCGAAAATAATTGAATACGTCAATCAATCGTAATTTATGTCATATACTAACATACCAAATCTAGTTTTTTTATCTGGAAAAATAAAAAAGTTATAGGGGTGAGCCGAGGGGTGTCTCACTCGGGTAAAAAATGTACACGTACTGCCAAAATATCCTTCCACTGCTAAGCGACTGCCAATGACTATGACGAAGACTGCCTATGACTGCCATGTAATTATTATATGTGACTGCCATAAGACTGCCAGCGACTGCCAAGAAAATGTACATGTAATTCCAATAGTGAGACACCCCTCGGGGTGAGCCCTCGGGTGAGCCACTTTTGAGACGTACCCCGGTATAAATCAAGATTTAAAGTAAATTATTTATTCTAAAAATTATTATTTGCTGTTGTCCATGTTTCTACAAACAAAATGTTTCAACAAAAAGTTAAATTTAAAAAGAAATTATAAAATAACACATAAATCATATAAGGTTGTGGTTTGTTGAATTTATTATACCTATGTATAGAAAATATCTACGAATCCATTCTAAAAACAATTTGATATTATTCTGTCTTATTATTGTACTAAATATTATGCACTTGATATAAGTACTGCATATTTTATTTATGAAGTATCTTTACGAAATTTAACTCTTTGAATTAAAAGTAACAAGGATTTAATCGGTATAAATTTGATACTGCAATATGGAAAATTTAACTATTTTTTTAAGCCGATCGAATATAAAATAAATTTAGTACATAGTCAACTAATATATCGTGTGACATTGGGGCTGATTGTTGCTGAAAAGTTATGTTACTAGGCATTCCAAAAATATACCATAAAATCGGCGTAAAAACGTCATTGTAAGGATTGGAAATGATGATCGATAACTTTGTGGTTACCTGATTTAGTTTGCATTAATTAATAGTTGATTTAAACAACTTGAAAGCTGCAGTTCGAGATAAATCTAGTTTGATATGTTTGCTAACTATACTTATGTGACAAATGACGGCATATTTATCATCTCATCTCATATTTATGACATCAAAAAACTTTTGGTTTGCTGATTGTTTTTGTATTCAAGAAGTTAATTATAACACGATATGATGATTGCAATAATATATGCAGTGTATATGTTGGACGCAGATGCCGAAATAATTAGACATAATATGGCGATTTGCCCATACTAAACTTGCCAGATGCGTGCAACTTCGTGGTTATAAATAATCTTTATATAACTTCTTTGCGGAGGGGGTTAATCTTTTTTGGTATAATATAACAACAAAAGATTAACACCCTCCGTATAGAAGTTGAAAACAATGCAATCAAAACTCTTCCGCGCAACTTTGTGGATATAGGTAGGTATATTTAATGATAATCGCCATATATGTCTAATTATTTCGGACATAGGCCGAATTCAGTATCTGCCTCCAACATACCTATACTAAATATGCGCGTATAATACAATATTATCGAAAAAAAGGCGTCGGCGATGGCTTAGATATGAAGATCGTTGTCATTTTATATATGTAAAACTATATATGGGAAATGTCATCGATCGTGATTCCCAAGCCAACTGGACGCCGCTATTTTTTCGATCAAACGGTACATATTAAAAGAACGCATAATAAGATCATATACTTCAGATAAAACAATATCTTGAATCCAACTGATATTAGTTCATAACAAAGATGTAACAAAACAAACAGAAATGCGTTATACCAAGAAAACCATTGAAATTTCTTTGTAATTCCATTTTGAACCCATCTTGATGTAATTGATTTATCTGAACTGGATATTAATTGATTTGAGTTAGCATGTATTAAAGGTGGCAAAACCATTTCTAGTTAAATCAAGATAAATGGAATTTTTTAAGTTGATATTTTCAGACATGTTAACGTTTTATATAAACAATATCTAATACGTTAAATTTGTATATATAAGACCTAAAAGGATGAGGTGATTTCCACTGTTTGTTATGGAGGTTTTGTTAATTTTATAATACTCATAAAATGTATCGAAATTATTTTATATATTTATAGATATAATAATAAAGAAAATCATAATATCACTCTGATTTTTTTAAATAAATCTATTTTTTACCTCGTTATATGGTGGACATACTTAATTAAAAAAAAATTAAATATAGAACCGCTCTAACATATAAATACAGCCATTAGTTTCTGGGCAATTAATAATGAACTCTAGTAAAATATGATAAAAGAGGCAACGAAATATGATAGAGAACCTATATAAACAACACCAAACTAATGCCATTATGCTATTCTATTATAGCAAGTAGATAAGTACAAGAGAAAACAAAAAATGTAAATAAAGCAGTGTTAATTGGTTCTAATAGAGGAAAGCTCTTTAGACATAAACATACAGCTACATACTTAATACGCCTACAAAATATTCTATTATTAATATTATGTTGGTCATCTGGTTACAACGTAGGTATGAGGCTATATAATAAAAAATGGTATTTTGATTGATAGGATTTTGTTATCGGTCAATTTTAATACTGAGATTTAACGATTAACAACTTAGCAACTAAATCTTTATTGGGATCGTAAATCTTATCGTTAAAAAATCGAACTAAATAAATACAAATACATAATATACGAAATATAATTTAAGACTAGCGTGTACCCGCGACTTCGTTCGCGTCGAATTAATCATTTGTGATGGTGATGATAAAGCAAAGCAAGAATTTCCATTAACATACAAACTGGATAAAATTTTCTCACATTTATGTCAGCATGAGAAAAAACAATATGGCGATATTATTATATAACTTGGTAATATATGAGAGGTAGTTTTATCTCGTTAGAATTTGACTTTCGAAAAATCCGTTTGCCAAAAATAAGCTTTTTACGTTAAGCAGTTTAAGCAGGATCGTGGTTAATCAATTACCCAACTTTTTGGAACACCCTGTATGATTTTTTAAAACATTTCAAAATATGTAAAAAACAAAATAAATTATGCGTGTCCAAGCGTTTTCCCGAAAGACTAACCGTTTTTTAAATAACAAACATTGTAATATCCCTCTTGGAATTTGAGATTCGAGAAATCCCTCCTTATCGAACCTCTACACCCCACAGTCAATACGTTTGCCAAAAATCAGCTTTAAACGTCAAGCAGTTTAAGCTGAATCGTGATTACTCAATGGTCATATTTTATAAAACACCCTGTACAAATTTTGAAAAAATCTTAAAATATGTAAAACAACAAAATAAAATATACGTTTTTAAGAGTTTTTCCGAAAAACTCACCGGTTTTTAAATAAAAAATATTCTAATATTTGAGGGGTGGTTTCACCCCCTTAGAATTCGAGTTTCGAAAAATCCCTTCTTATCGAACCTCTACACCCTAAAGTCAATCCGTTTTCCAAAAATCAGCTTTTTACGTCAAGCGCTTTAAGCAGGATCGTGATTAATCAGTAAATCAGTCACTTAAGGATTTTATATATTAGTATAGATTATTTAACATATAAAAATTTTACAAAATATATATTCTGTAAACTTACAGGTATATGATGGCATAGGTCTGCATAAAATCAATTTTCCTAACTAATATTAAATTTATGATATATAGTTCCATCGCCATTTCTGACAAAAGAAAACACTATGAACATTATCAAAGATGATATCTAAATATGGATTATTAATTCAAAAGTTATTCTATTCTTTATTACCGCTTTGTTTTAAATAATATTTAAAATTAGTTTAAGTAAAGCACTCAAATCTGTAAAGATTTAATATAAAAATGTACAAGAAATGTATTGCACATACACATATTTAAGAATATAGGTCAGTTTGTGTAACCACAATCAAATTTTGATTAATCATATTATATTTCGTAGTTGCTATTTATAATTGAATAAATTGAATATTTCCTTTAAGAAAAAATTAGTGCTCACTATGATTTTTTAATAATGCTCATGTTTGATTTTGAAGAATAAATAATAAATATTTACAATGTAGATCATGGATAATGTTACAAATGTGACAACGTAGCATACATAATATTTACTGTTTGTGTAGGTCAAGGTAGTTTCTTGATGGTATAGGTCAAGACAGTTTAGGATGAATGCGCTGTTTGCTGTATTAAAAATTCACTAAACATACATCTCAGAAATATGTTACATGTCAAATGTAAATAATAATATCACGAATTATTGATGATTTTTAATTGGGAGTGTTTTATAATAAACATAAAATTAATAATACTAAATACACCTTATTGCAACAGGGGGAGGGCCCAAAAAGACAAAAGTCACGCCAAAATTTTTGGGAAGTAACTGATTCTCGAAACATTGCCTAATTTTTAAACAAAATTATTTTTTGAAATAAACATTTTGAAAAGAGAGGTTTTGCAATTGAGAAGTACTCACAGTAGGTTGGAGAACGTTTAGTTAGATGCATCTTGGTTAGGACAAAGATAAAATACTTCTCTTATGTATAAATATAGGGATGTCGGTTCCTTCGTGCCGTAAACATTATTTGGATTAGATATCAGCACACTCTTTATATCTTTATAACACGTTTGAGTGACCAGTATGGTAGTAGTCCGCATCATTACCTTACACGATATGCTAATTTTAATTATCCTAAATCCATTTTAAAGAAATCAAACTCATCGTTTTACTGTATCAAAAATCATACATATCCCTGACAGTTTAAATTAAACTTGAATCCAATATTAAGTTTCTCATCTCAATAACACGTCAAGAATAATCATATCAATTATTTTATCTCGAAATCGTTTTGCCAATCATACCTTAGATACACGAATAATAAACAAATCTGGCTTTGTAGATATATAGTAGGCTATGCCACGAGATATCCACGTGAATTCCCAGAATAAACAGGAAACAAACCGAATAATTTGTAATAAGAAAACTGGAACTTGGGACTATCGGGGAAAGTTACTGTATTTTTATTAGCAAAATGACAATATTAAGCTTTTGTTTTGTCATCGTGTCAAAATTTTTTTCGTGTGATAGGTTCAGGTAATTAGTACAGACATTAAATTATATGTATGTAAGAAACTTGACAGATATTAATACTAAGATTCGTCGACTACCAAAAGGCACTGGATACTCTCCGTCAAGACGAAATGCCCTGACAGAATGTAGAATCGATCACAGGAACATCATACTGATATAACATATACGAAGCAGCAAAAGCTAGTGTCAGAATCCACGCTGACACAAAGAGGTTCAACGATTTGCGGACGACATGGTCTTAATTACTGGCAGAATAGATAGAATATAGAATTTTGTAAACAACGCTTCACACTCTTCACATCAGGTTGGGTTGGGAATGAACCTGGAAAAAAGTAAGTACATGACAAATATTATAATAACCAATTGCCATATACAGAACAACACTCCAATAGAACAGCGTTCCTCGTACAATACCTGGGTCATGAAATCAAACTTATATAAATAGAGATAATCAAACACATGAACTTAATAGGAGAATTGGATTGACCTGGGCCTGAATTCTAGAACTTCGACATAAAAACGATAAACTTTCAAAGCGGTAAGCAAAAATATTCGATTAGCGGAACGTCAAGCAGTCAATTGTCAATTTTGGTATTCTCGTTGCCGTGCGAATCGTTTTCTGGATACGCGTTGAGCACATGTTGATAGCATCGCAATTTCTCAGGTATCTAATAGTCAAATGTGGACAAAAAAATGAAAAATGTCAATGTTACCTGAATTTCATAACCTATTGTTGTGTTAGTAATTTTTCTATAGATATGTCATTATTCTTATTATACGAGGGAAATGAGGAAGAGGCTCTCAGCATTTTCGATGTTTTGAACAATATTTATAGCTGCCAAGTCGTAAATTATCAATTACTTATTGAGGAATTTATAGAAGAAGAAGTAGTCTTGACTAAAGAGCAAAAGAACACACAAAATCACAATTTTTTCTATTTTTACTGACAGTTCGATAAGCAAAAAGATCGACGCTAAGCGCGTTAGATGAGAGTACTCAAATCGGTCGTTAAGTGCGCGTCAAGCGGATGAATCATTTGAAATGGAACTATCGTATCAAAATCAAAGGCGGCCACCAACCACGTGGACAGATGACCTAAAACGAGTGGAGACAAATTGGATGCAAGCACCCCAAAATTGAAGTACTTGGACACTATTACGGGAGGCCTACGTTCAACAGTGAACAAGATAAAAGGCTGGATGATGATGTAAGAAAATTATCAACAAATTTATCAACAAAACATACTTTATTGGCTCCGATAAGAAAGAAAATATTCATTTTATTATTAACTATCAATTCTATATTGTAGAATAACTTTAGAGAATTTGCGATCGACTCCGACAGGATGATATGCATCTCTATAATAAAATCACAGTTAATATTGCGGTGACATAATCCTCCCATGAACCATACTACAGAGTAGCAATATTTAACGTTTCAAGAGGTAGGTAAAACGTATTTCCTTTCACGCCAAAAGCAAAGAAAAAAAAACAAAAGAAGAAAGAAAAGACTATTTAGAATATTTAGATGCAACTATTCACGAACACTTTGATTTTTAGCAGGTTGTCTATTATAAGCCATTGAAGTTGAGTAGGCGCTGACTGCTGATCATGTAGTTAATTTCTTATAATAACATTACAACATCAGTTATTATCACTCTTTGTGATTTTTGATAAAATGACTTTTTAATTTAAAAACGAAAAACTGCCAGTGGGTTTTTAGAGATTAACGACATAAATCAAAAATATATCTAATTTTCCATTTTCTACTGATGTTTCTGACAGTGAATTTTTAGAATAAACGGATAAGATTAAAGCATAACAGGTGTTATTGATTAAATAATGTGGCATTACCAGACAACACATTAAATGTCATCATGCAAGTCAAATTTAGAGTTACATCTAATATAATTAATAATATAAAAATAATTAAAATACTTTAAACGTACCTTAAATCATCTAAGTATTAACTAGATTGTTCAATGAGTATTAATTAGATTCTTCTGTACTGTTAGATGATACGTCATTGATAAACAACATATTTACAAAAGGTGTACTTAATATTGAGAAAAGAAATATTTACAAAAGGTATATTTAATATTGGCCAAAGACGTATAATATACAAAAGTATAGTTAATATTGATAAAAGAACCCCAAGAATTATTTTTTTCCGAGAAAAAGTAAAGAGTGAAGTGATTTCAGTCTCCTATATTGTCTCTGTAAGCAATGTGTAACGATAATATAGAAATGATGAAGGTCCTTTTGAATGTCTCATTTATAACACATATTGAGAGATATTATTTTGGATTCCGAAAATAACGGGAATTTTAAAGTAGGAAATTGTTGCTGGATGTTTTTGACATCAATAAAAAGGCCAGAGAAAAACATTTAACGACCATTAAAAAACTCACAATCGCAAAACTCAAAAATGTACTAATGAAGTACTTAAAAGTTATCCTTCACCCTAAGCGTTTTCTTTCGCATGTGCTCGTTTGAAGGTTCAGTGTGTCCTATTTGCCTGCTTGTGTCTAGTATGCATTTCTTGCATTTTGTTTATCGCCAATATAGTAGAAGGCACAATGTTTTGAAGAATTCAATTTAGTTAAAGTTAAGTTTTGGAAGAATTTAAATAAGTACAGAGATGACCCATGTGTATGAAACTAGTCAAAATGTATAAGAGAATAGAACATTTTTACTAACTACCGAAAAATAGAAGAGGATCAATATGACCCAGAGAAGAAGACCAATGATAATTTTTTTCTCACTTTTTGGTATTTTGAGTTAATGAAATTTCATTATGATGTCAAAGCCAATTGCAATTCCTCATTCCAATATGGAAGAAAATGGTAGAACAAATCAAAGCCGACTATCATAAAAGAGTCATCGATGGATGTCATTGTAAAACGTGTCGCAAACACGGTTGACGATGGCATCCATTGAGGAAAAGTTCGTAAGAAATCAATATCTATAACAGAATAGAGTTGATAATGCAAGTGCCATTTTAGGGTCTACTCTATTAAATCTACGTCATTTATAATAATATAAAATATAAAACTGCTAGTTTTCTGAATAATCCCCATTCTGTTTTATTTATTTTCGTAAACGTGGAAAATTTAGGTCTATCGATCGTAATAAATGATATAAAAGAAAAGCCGAATAAAAATCATACTCTTAGGAAAGGATAATCTAAAATACAAATAAGATATATTTTCACCAGACATCTAATCTCTTTGCACCCAAATAATATTAGTAAGTAATCAGTAATTAGTTTTTGAAAGTAAATCTCTAATTATGTACCTAAATAACTTGGCAAACAAAGAATTATATATTTATTCCATTACTATTATGACACTATCTGAGAGAAGATATTTTTGTGGTAAATCTCAATAAAACCGTAAGTCAAGTGATTCGAATTTAGTTTAGCAACATAAAAAGGTTATCGATCGGGTTAATTCACACACGCTTTTAGAAACTCAGATTTTTAGTAACAGACATCTACGAAACCACCAACGAAACTATGCTTTTGTGTGTACATCATAGGTGTACATGGTCGGCAATACCTGGCTTGGAGTGCTGATTTTCGTTTGTAAGAAGAGTATTCAAAGTCAATGTGTTCAAGGCAATAAAACTTTAAATTTATATAAGTTATATAAAACACTTTTTCCTGTCTTATTGAAACACAGCCACATGAAGACAAGTTAGTTTGTTATGTTTTATTTGTAAAATATCTTAAGTTCCATAACCAACAGCATCTCATATAAAATTGTTACAAATTATATAAAATTCTTGTGTCACAGTTTTAGTTACCACTGTTACCATACTCCTCCGAAACGGCTTAACCGATTTTGATGAAATTTTATATGTAAACTCAGATGCAAAAAAAGTTCCTAAAGGAGAATTTTTTTGTCGAGTTTAAAGTGTTATATATTTTTTTACTTTTATTTCTATTTTTATGATTCTTTTAGCAAACTGTATATAAATCTATCAACTTTAATTCATAACCTCAGTTTTTTATAAACTTTAGTATTTGTCTTATTATACATATAAACTTTAGAATTTGTCTTATTATACAGGGTTATTGAAGGGTTGTTTTTTAACCTAACTTTAAAACACCCTGTGGAATAATTTCATGAGTAACTTTTCTTAAAACATTAGCGCTATGTCTCCTGAGCATTTTGTTTTTTCAGTCATGTCAACAAATGCCTTGCTTAATTTTTAAGAGAGAAATGAACTTGCCACCAACTAATACAACTGTAAATTTTAACAATCATTACTTTATGATGTTATTTATTAATATCACGAAGTGGCTTTGGTGACTACTGTCGTACTTAATGTCATATCGACACTGATTAGAACTCTATATTAAAATTTAAAAACGTTAAAAAGTAAAGATGCAGGTGTGATGCAGGTCTGGTTACAATAAATATTAGTAACACTAGCAGAACTAAGGATATTAAAAAAACGGTAATAACTAAGTGTACAAACAAAAATCTTGTAAAAATACTCAAATACTTTATATTGCCTCCACCGGCTGCTATAACTGTCTTTAGACTTCGGTTCATACTGTTAATGAGGCTGCAAATATATTGTTTCAAGGATCAAGGGAATATTCATAATTTTGGACATCTTCAACAAGATCAATGACTTTTGCACAATCTTCGACACGAAGAAGAACCATATTTTACCGTTCATAATAATAATCACCAAGGCCACCTCGTCATTATAAAGAATAACATCAAAAAGTAACGATAATGGAAAAAATTCCAAAATGTCTGTGGCAAGTTCATTTTACTCTTAAAAATTAACGAAGGCATGTGTTATTTACAGGAGTCAAAAAACAAAATATTCAGGAGACATGGTTCTGACCGAAAAATATTGTTTCAAGAAAATTTGCTCACGAAATTATTGCACAGGGTAAAAATAGATATAGGGTAAAAAACAACTCTTCGAATAACCCTGTATAATTAAGTCAAATACTGAAGTTTTTAATAATCTGAATTTACGAATTAAAGTTGATATATTTATATACAGTTTGCAAAAAAATTGAAGGCAATAAGGCTAAAAATAAAAAAATATAACACTTTAAACTTGACAAAAAAATTTACCTGGCGTTTTTTTTTGTATCTTTAGTATGATGTACACTACATCTGCTGGATCTGTGTCTATGAAAGGAATGCGGACAAAAAACATTTAAATAAACAGCAATATATTTTATACGTCGATTTGACGAGTGCGTCACCGCAAATCGCTCCGCCCACTCATTTTATTGGCTACTTGCAAGTTTGTTGAATTTTTATTGATGGGACGCGTCGTCTATTTTTTACGAACAACATCGAGAGAATATCGTTTCCCCTCTCACGGATTCCCCGTAGCTACAGAACGGACAGACGTACAGTATATGTTACGGTTAAGGTCCGATGTCCGGTTAATGTCGACATTACCCGGTTAATCCCGAGAATAACACACAACAAAACAACCAAAAACATAACCTAACCTAAACATTAACATGTTAATGTCGACATTAACCGGACATCGGACTTTATCCGTCACATATACATGGGAGTGTATATTCAGTAGGTATGACAATAGGTTGTTATCTTTTTTATATCCCAAGTGATAAGGGTGGTCCACCCAATTTTGTGGCATTAAAAAATACATATACAACCATAAATTTTCACCCTTCTACCATCAACCCCTATTGTTTAATAGCGATGTTAGTAATTCAATAATTTTCAAACTTTTGAATAAAAATGACTATTGTCCCCATAAAAGGTGCCACGGCTATTAAATTGTATTAAAAAAAAATTCAACAGAGACGCCACCCGTTCTTTACATTGCTGGTTATATAAAAAAATGTTGTTTATCTCGAAATATGATGTTGGCACTTAGAACATTATTTATGTACTTCAAATGTTCAATTATTTATCTCTGATAATACAAAGTAGGTACGCTTGATCGTAAAACTTTTTGACCACATTATATGGTTAGTTAAGAAGACAGACTACTAAAAAGCGGAATAAATAATACATTTTCAAAATTTTGTTAATGTAGTTATAAGGATAATAATATGTTGCTAAAAATGAATTTAATCTTGTTTATATTTTTTCTAAACAGGTTCTATTCTTGGACTATCATGCTATTTTGCGCTGATCCAGCTAAAACTATCTTCAAGTAAAAAAACTCAGGAAAAAACAGGAATTTTAGAATATTTAGCTTCTGTTTAAAACAATTTTAAGGCACTTTTTTGAATTTAAAAAGCAAAATTTATTATCTTGATTTTTTTCTTAAGACTGTTTTTATTCAGCCAATAAAACAAAACAGGTAGGTATTTGCGATAGTAATTCAATGCCACAACAATTAAGCAGTAAGTACAACAAATTAGTGGGATTTTTTTAAACTAAACCCTAGATAATTACTTTGTTTTTTTTTCTAAATAATAGAGCTTTGAAAAACTATTATTAGATTGCAACAACATATTTCTACTACATTTAGACTGAAAATGATCCCTCCAAGCAAAGGAAATTAAAGAAACCCTTAAAAGTCAGCTTTCTTCAACATTTTTGTATACAGAATAATAACAGTAGGTAGTTGTAAACATTAATCTTTCGTAAAACAGTTACAATTAATTGTACATTGGCTATGTTTGGTTATCAGAGTATACATAAGACGAGATTGTAATTTCAAATAAATAAAGAAATCCTTACACCTCTTAAATATAATAAATTTTCGTTAAATATTTCACTGTTAAAAGCTACTACAATGACTTGAGAAAAAATTTAAAAGGGGGATTTTCTTTGTGAACAAATAGGATTAAAACAAAGACTAGAGACTTACCTTGTTCGATCAGCTGATAGGCGAATGTTCTTGTTTATTATTAGAAACGCGGAACTCACGCGCTGCGAGCAGCATGTAAACACGAAATATCGAGGCGCTTCCTTTCGTTTGGTATTTTATATCGCCTGCTACAGCAGGAAAATGCTGATGCCGCCTGCGCAAGTCTCGGAGAAGCGGGGAAATCACCTCTATCGGCATGATTTCCCATACAAACCATTCTTTGCAGGGAAAATAATTATTATAAGAATATTTTTTTTTCAGATTTTCTTTGTTTTAAGTCATAATCTTTCCAAATTCAGGAACATAATTTAATTACCTAAATAGCCACGAGTGCAAAATGTTTTAAATTCACTGAGTATCACTTGCTGGTCAGAGTGGTCAGTTAATTTTAATTATTGTTGTTTATAATACAAACAGCTAAGTCATTATATGAAGTAATTAATAATCGTTAACTTTTCCTCATAATTCTGAAATACGACAAAATAGCAGGTCAATAAGAGACATTTTGATAAACAAGCCAGTTTTCAATAATATGCAGGGTGTTTCAAAAAACATGTGCCATCTCTCGTGATGAGATTCCTAACGTAAAAATAAGATTTGTTTTTTATATCAACATAGGTCCGATTCTGCTTTATTTCGTAACTAGAGGGTGTTAAAATCTTAATAATCTTTCGATTTATTACAATTTTCTTCCAAGTACTTTTAGTGATTCGAATGAATTTTTAGGGTAAAGATTATTATAAGTGCTACATATTTTAATGCTAAAAAAGTGTCGATACATTCATTAGGGACGTCGTGTATATGGGTTTTATCACTGGAATATTTTTCAAAAAAAAATATGTGCGCCACTGATTTTTTTTCTTTTGAATCAAAAATTGTGTAGGCTGTCTAATGCCAATTAAAAGTTATCTCTTCATATTTTGTCTAACTCGGCCTCCTTGATGAGATAAACACAATTTTATTAATCACAATTAATAAAATTAAAATAAAAATAAAATTACTAAATTATATATTTTACCTAACTTATTATTAAATATTATTACTATTAGCTATTATTAGTATCACAGCGCTTTCAGATGGAGCGGACCGTACGCGCGGAGCGTCCGCGCCGATGTTTTTTCAATACAGCTCATCCGGACGGAGCATACGCGACCCATGTGTAATCGTTCATATAAACTCATGGATGGTACTTGCTCGAAGTCGCGGATGCTCCGCTCCATCTGAAAACGCTGTTAGTCCAACTTACAGCAATATCAAATAAAAAAATAATGGTATTTAAGATATTATTACAAAAAACCTACTTTTAAAAAAGTTTAACATCCTGTATAACACTAAAACTATGCATTCCATACCATGTTTATAGGATATGTTCCCGTCATCCCTTCGTGGGACATAGGGCTTCTAAGAGATGTTTCCATCTGATCCAATTCTGAGTTGTCTGTTTGATCTCTCCCCATGTTTTCCCGACCTCTTGGGCTTCAGAGATTACTGTTCTTCTCCAGGTATTCCTTGGTCTTCCCCCCGGCACGTCTTCCCTGTGGATTCCATTCAAGTGCCTGTCTAGCGATATCTCTGTGGGGTCTGTGCAAAATGTGCCCAATCCAGCCCCAGTTTCTTTTCTTAATTTCGATATCTATTCGATTTTGTGATGTTCTTCTCCACAGTTCTTCGTTGTTAATTTGATTGGGCCAGAAAATTCTCAATAATCTTCGAAGACACTTGTTAACAAACACCTGTAGGCGATCCATGAGACCACGCGTAACCTTCCATGTTTCGCATCCATAAAGCAAAATAGATTTAACATTGCTATTGAAGAGCTGGACTTTAGATATTTTGCTATATATAGAGCAGTTCCACACAGGTGTAAGCCTGCCAAAAGCTCTTTGTGCCTTCAAAATCTTTTCTTCTATATCTTTCTCTGTGCCCCCATCGCTGAGAACCATACTTACCAGGTACTGAAATTCATCAACTCTTCGAATCAACTATATAGTAGGTACTTATTTAAAACTTTTGCAAGGTAATGATGTTAATTTTTTTTAAAGATTGGTATTAGACTTGGATCAAGGCAAATTAATAAAATTGCGTTTATCTCATTTCATATTCCTCGTCCTCAAGGAAGGCAAAATTGACAAAATATCAAGAGACAACTTGGCATTAAACTGCTTACACTATTTCACTAACAAGAGAAAAAAGTCAGTGGCGTAGGTACATGCTTTTTTCAATAAAATATTCCAGTGATAATATATCGACACTTTTTTAGCTTTAAGATATGTCGCATTTACTGAAGCAACTACTAAAGATGTTTTTATGTATTGCTTGATATAAAATTATATTTACGCTTTTCTATTGATGTTCCTTGTGGACAACCCGAGCTTCCCACCTGGTGCTTAGACCAAACATGATCTGCAATACCTGACTTTATTGTTTCACCTTCCTGTGTATGTATTGTATGTTGTTCGTTAAGTCGTCCGCTTCATTATGGAAGATAATAAAATATTATTGTATGATAAACTACTGTTTCCAGACTTGAAACTTCGAGAGGTCGTTTATTGTTTCTTCAAAATACCGCTCACCGCATTCAAAATAAAAGAAACATGGTAGAGGCAATATTTCTCTTGTTTCGATATTTTCTTTTATTTTAAGTATTTTTGAAGATTTCTTCAGATCTCAAGACGCTTTAAATCTCTAGGTTTGTAAGAAGTATTGAAAATAGCTATCTGGTTGATATCTCTCAAAAAAACTCATCACTACCCAACCAGCTAACCATGGATATACCTACATATCCATGGTTGGCTGTTTGGGTTTGGATCATTGGGGATACATTTTTCAAGGCTATACCGGGTGCGTCTCAAAAGTGGTTCACCCCCTATAACTTTTTTATTTTTTCAGATAAAAAAACGATTTTTAATATGTTAGTTTAGTAGATTATGACATAAATAAGAATTGACTGACAATTGAATTCTTTTCGGTCACGTCCAATTTCAACGGAAATGACTAAAACTTTTGATTTTTAAATGACACCTTCGGTATTTTTTACTTTACTTCATAGAAAATGGTATTCAATAGAATGACATATTATATGTTAACTTTTGACATTTTCGCATATATGATTTATTTGAAATTCTAACATGCGGTTCATAAAAACTCAGTGGCGGCTCGTCGGTATAAAATTAGATGAAGAGTTAACTTTCCAAATTGCGCCGGCGGCAAAAATTTTTTTGGCGCATTCACCATTTTGTCAACATTTTATTGATATTAATTATACACTAATATATATAGTATTTTCGTTTTAGTTTGGGCTAAAACACATTAAGTAAAAAGAGATACAACTAGTTTTCGATAAACACATTATTCTGCATTCCAGTGAAAATATAATTAAATTTAAATTAAATATAGTAAACATTATATACAGTGTCCCCCATAAAGTTGGATCCATATGGACGATTTTTTATATTAGAGTTTTAAAAATCTTTTTGTTGCAATCACCTCTGCTTTGAAAACAACTTAAAATGCACCAAGTCAAAGTTGACAGCTAACATCTGGGTGCTGTCAAATACAAAATATTTAAAAGAAATTTTTAAAAATTGGTTAAATTATTATTATTTTAAAAAAGGTGACTAACAAAATTATGTTTGAATTGATTGCCACAAAAAGTTTTTTTTTCAAACTCTAATACCAAAAAAAAACGTCCATATGGATCCAACTTTATGGCGAACACTGTACTTATTGAAGGGCTTCCCCGAAAAACGTTGTAACCGACATTTTTTTCAAAATAGAGAATTCAGTGAAATAAGGTTGTAATTTTCATAGGTATAACTTTTTTTCCTCGGTTTTTCACTGAAATTTCGATATTGAAAAAATTGTTAGTTACAACTG
The DNA here is from genome assembly GCF_002938485.1 of Sitophilus oryzae. Lineage (NCBI taxonomy): Eukaryota > Metazoa > Arthropoda > Insecta > Coleoptera > Curculionidae > Sitophilus > Sitophilus oryzae. The sequence continues at coordinate 2,739,548 of NW_022145749.1, forward strand.
AGGAGCCATTCAATATTATTATTCAATTATTAAATTAATAATTATACTATTACAAGGCTATTACATTAATGTTAACTAAGCAATACCTATTAACCAAAATAAATTTGACTTATTTATATTACTAACCTTACTAATTTTTGTAAATCAGCTCATTTTTTCATGTTTCAAATTGCACACCAAGTCATTGATTGGGTTCATTTTAACACACAAAACAGTTTTAAAACACAACAACAAAACAAACAGCAAAAATTAACAAGTTAAATCAACAAAAACCATTAACAAACAACAATAAATAATCAACAACAACTTTACAGTCTTTACACAGTTAATTACTTGCCGAAGTAGCCGAATATTAGCATAAAGGAAGACGAAGCAAACTGCCCAAAAACTCATTCACATCGGTCGCCGATAAAAAATATCGGAGCGGGAAATTTACATGCTGCCACTAGACTGACGTCACCTTACCATGGAAACCGTGCAGCCGCTCGGCTCACAAATATTTTCACTTCACTTGTGGCTTCGTGGTAACGTAGGCGCGAGCGGGCCAATAATGCTTTTTCCAAGGCTCTTTGATTAAAAATTAGTGTTCTTAACACATCAGCCATATCGCTCTAGATTGAAATTTATATTATACCTATTTCTTTAAGAGAAAATTTCAAAAGTTGACGTATATATCATATTCTATTCAGAGTCTATCGAAAAAAGTAAAAATATACCGAGGGTGCCATTTAAAAATCAAAGTTGTCATTTCCGGTGAAAGAGGAAGTGATCAAAAACAATTGAATACGTCAATCAATCCCAATTTATGTCATATACTAAATACTATAACTACCTCTACACTCCATGATACTAACATACCCAATCTCGTTTTTTTCTCTGAAAAAAATAAAAAAAGGTATAGGGGTGAGCCACTTTTGCGACGCACCCGGTATAATTTAATCATAAGCTAAATTAACAGACTGGCTAAACCCAAAAATTATTTTTATAGCCCATCTAGTACCTAATTTTATATTTCTACTGTACACATTTCTTTCCTAAGTCTGGACTATGTTTATTATATATTACTAAAATAATAACAAATTATCTGATGAAACATGTGACAGATAAAAGAATAAATAAAAGATTATTTATTAATAACTGGAATTTAGTTATTTAGATCAATTTGGAATTAAGTAATCTCTCTCGACATTCACGCAATCGTTGCTGGGGGTATAGCTGCTTAGTAAATAAGTTTGTTTTAAAATTTTTCCAAAATATCCATTAAATTTTTATTTTAGTTTGGTTTAAAAATTTGATTGCTGAAATATAAATAACATAATAAAAAAAATAATATGTATATTTAATTCTGAATCATTATTTAAGCTATTTTTTCAAATTCTTTGATTTTTAATGTCCATGTAATATGACATGCTATCTTCTTGTTATCCATTTGATCAAATATTTATTGTATTCAGGAAATTATTCTAATTTGACTGTCATTAAATCATTTTCTATTATATTTCTTTGACTAACATACATGCAATGACTCTGATAAGTGGTTTGTTTTCAACAAAATAATGACCCCCTTCCTCCCTCTACAATTTTAAACCTTTTTTTAAACATCACATTTTTTTTGAAATGCCAATAATTAAGTATTATTATATTAAACTGAAGTGTACATGAATAGGTAGAATATCTTTTTAATTACCTACTTTATAATGAATTGAATATTTTAATTACCTACTGTTCAGATATAAAATTTCAAGATTTATAATAATTATGTTAAATCTAATATTGAATAAATTAAAATATTTTTATTTTATCTTTACAAAGAATTACATAATTTCATTAAACTGTATGGATTTGAATTAGCAAGCAAGCTCAGTTCCTCTTCTTGTCCTGGATATGGTTGTATCCATTTCCTTTCAATATAATAATTGATAACACTGGTTAATTCCTTTTTGGAGTAATTTGCCACAGGAACTGGGATGAACGGATCAATATGATTAAAGCCTTCTTTGCCCAATAAATATCTAAAAACATTATAACAACCTTTAACTGTTTTATTACTGAAATTATTTTAAAAATGAATGTAAAAGTAAAGTCAAATAATGTTCCTAAAGTTCGTTTAGTTAATTGAAGTATTTATAATCTTAAAAGAAATGAAACTCTAAATTACAATATTCAATCAATGTAGCTTTAAATTTTACCTTGGAAAATATGAAATCTGATTTTCATCAGGCACAGCTAGTTCATCTACAGTAACTACAATTGCACTATTCGTCCAGTCAAATTTGGTCAAATTTAAAAATGCTTCTGTTACAGTTATTCTACTAGGTGGTACCATTTCCCTCTTTTCTGTATACACTTTTGTAGAAGGGTAGAAAAAGGCATTATATCCATCAATTGCTACTAATGTTTTGCACACTCCTTCACTTGACAACCTTTTAATCTGATCTGCCAAAATATTTACAACACGTGATGCAAATTTGATTCTACTAATACCATGTTCTACTAGTTCTAATAGTGGGGCGTCCTTAAGCGTTGACTCACGTGAATTCCATTCGATAGTTTCTAGTAATTTTAAATCAGTATTCTTCAGAAGTTTGACATTCTGAGTTTTAAAATGAAGCAGCCATGCAGCTGCGTCTAAATTAATGTCTACATAACCTTCCTGTGTTTCTGAATTGCTAAACTCCTTAGACCTATGCATCCAATTTCCCACCCAAGGTACATGTACAAGTAAGTAATTATTTCTATAAGCATAATGTAAAATATGTGCTAAAGATAAAGTTTTACCACTGCCCTTCTGACCATATAATACAAATCTTACTGAAGGTTTTGTATAATCTAAGGTATTAAGGTAATTTATTATATCTATTCCAGGTTTACGCACCATAAGACATATCTCATTAAATGTTTTAGTTTGTTCTTCGAATGATTTTGGTAATGCACTTTGGTGGAAAAGGGCGTTTTTATCTTCCAACGGTATTCGGTAAAATTGTGCTAAATGTTGAGAGTTATGCTTAGAAGGATCGTTTTCAGGAGTCCTAAATGTTTCTAATTTTTCGTCATGTCTTGGTTGAACTGCTGTTGATAAGTATCTAGAAGATAGACCCTTCCTATTGAATGATCTTAAAATAATTTCAACCGTAGTTTTCAACATTTCATATGCTATATCAGTTATTAAAAATATATTATCCTTGGAAATAAAAAATAAATGGCAAAAAATTTAAAATTTCTAGGTTAAAATCAGAGGTTAAAATTTTTAGGTTGTTTTTATGATTTATTGATGATTTCGATAAAGATTTCGATCAATCTTTCTGTCATTTTGAAACTTCCTCCATTGTCAAAGAGATGGCGAAATATGAAATTTACCAAAAACCTCTAATATCATATTCATCATATCTAAGAGGGGCTTAAAAAGCTTCTTTGTCCTCTGATTCTAGTACTATATATCCTTGGTTCTCCGTAATCATATCTTAGAATCATATATTCTCATATATTTGAATATTTGATTGACTGCGACAGCGACAGCTGAACCGGCCATAATTGACAGTTAACAACAGTGGTTAACAGTTTTGATAACAAAAACATTTTCTTTTAAATTTTTATAAAAAACGAGTTTAATTGTATAGGTGAAATAGTTGTTAATGATAATAGTTATTTTAAAACATAGCATTTTTAACACTGACGTTTTGTTTATAAAGACATTTGTGAAGATTTAAGAAAATGGGTGAGGTAGATTTTCAGACCGCTCTTCTTTTGCAATACAAATTTGATCAAGAGGCTAAACATACTGAAAGTACCGACTCCGATTATCAGCTTGCTTTACAGCTTCAGGAACAGTTTAAATCCGAAAGTGACATAGAAAAGCCTAGAAACAATTTGGCTTATGATGTTTCATCTGCAAATAAGTCAAAGTGTCTAGTAGATCCTTCGTGGGAAGTTATTGATCCTACCCCAGATGTACATGTGTTATTTGTAACATTTAACGAGAGATTCTTCTGGAACAAGTTATTAGCAGTAACTGTTTCATGGAGTAAACGAATGACCAGCTGTGCTGGTATATGTTCTTATCAAGGTAAAAGGATAATTTTCCTTTGTATACTTAGTTGTTTAATTATATTTTACATTTACAGGTAGAGCAGGTATGTGTTCTATTACATTAAGTGAGCCATTATTGAAGCTTAGACCTAGAAAAGATTTAGTTGAAACACTTCTTCATGAAATGATTCATGCTTATCTATTTGTAACACATAATAATAGAGATAGAGATGGGCATGGACCTGAGTTTCACAAACACATGTATAGGATAAATGCAGAAACTGGTAGGTATACATAATTTATACAAATAAAATATTTTAGGGAAGTGGTATTAATTAATTTTGTTATAATTAGGTACAAACATTACTGTATATCACAGTTTTCATGATGAAGTTAGATTGTATCAGCAGCATTGGTGGAGATGTGATGGACCATGCCAGAATCGAAAACCATATTTTGGAATGGTTCGAAGAGCTACTAATAGAGCTCCTGGGCCTAATGATAGATGGTGGGCAGAACATTCTAGAAATTGTGGAGGAAATTTTATAAAGGTAAGTGCTTGTTCTCCACTCTTCTTTGATATATGCATTTTATTCTGCTAAGGAAATGTAGTTCTATTAGGCAGTAGTTTTAGTATTTTAATTTTGAACTTGTGATCTAGATTTTGTTTTCTTTTGTTATAGGAAATACCTAACCATATTAAAGACTGGTTCAAATCAACTTTTAATTTGTACAATAAGAGATCTAGCTTATTTAATTTTTATTACTGAGTAACAAAATAATATTATAAATTACTTTGGTTTAGTTTAAATCAGTATAAACATAGATACACTTAGATTTTGGTGAATGTTGCACTGATTTTTATAGTTTCATTGACATAGTTAATTAACTTTTTTTTGTTAATTAGTTAATTGAACTTTTTTTTGTATATTTAAATATTACTTTTACAAAGTATTAAATTTATTTAGGTAAAAAGTCCCGAACCACATGTAAAGAGCAACAAGAAAAATACAACTACAGGAACAGTTTCAAATACCAAAGATTCTAAAAATGATATAAGAAAATATATATCTAATGTTGGAAGTGGAAGTGCTTCTAACAAAGAAAACCAGCCTAAAAATTCTAAAACATCATTTAACACAAGTACTATTTCTAAACCTGATTTAGTGAATAATATTCGCTCAATTTCAAATAATGTGGGTGGTTCTCAAATTAGTAATGTTATTCCATCAAAAAGTAGTAACATATTTGGCTTTACTGGTCTTGGTAATGGAACCACCTCAAGCGTATTAACACCAAAGAAAGGTAGTACGAGTGGAATGAAGGGTGTTGTAAAAAATGCAGGGGGAAGTACATTTGTTGTTACAAAACAAGGCAACCAGAATAATAATACAGTTCAAAATACCAAATTAATGAAAGCGACTGAAACTACTGTGGAAGTATTTAGTGGAACTGGCAGAGCATTGGGAGCTTCTTCTGTTCCTCAAAATAACAGTTATTCAGTTGTGAGAGAGCACTGGCTGAATAAATTTGACAATAAAAAAGCAGAAGCTGTGAAAAGACCATCAACTGATGTATTGCAGTCTTCAGCTAAAGTTGCTAAAAGCTCAGGACTGAATAAAATTGCAGATGATTATAATACAGCTGAATGTCCTGTTTGCAGCGAAAAAATCCACATTGAAATTTTGAATGAACATTTAGATCATTGTTTGGAGTTAAGTAAAGAAGAAATCAAAGAATGTATTATATGTGGACAACAGGTTGCAAATACTGAATATGAAGTCCATACCACCAAGTGTACTGAAAAACATTTTGGTGAGGATGCTGACTTGGATTATGCTAATATTAGTAAAGATGGTGATGTGATAGACCTAACTCAAAGCGATTCCCACAAAAAACAATGTCCTGCATGTAAAGCTGAGCTGTCAAATTTAGAATATGATTGTCATGTTGAACAGTGTTTACTAAAAATGTATGATCAATTGGATGAAAAATATAAACTAAATAAGGATATTAGAACAACTTGTGTAGCTTGTAGTAAGAAAATATTGAAGTCTGAAATGGATTATCATCTAGAAGAGTGTCTAGGTATGAGTAATATATTTGATATGACAAATGTGCCTGTAGAAGAAATTGAAGATATAGAATCCAATAAATATAACTGTCCTTTTTGTCTTAATTTGGTTCTTGAGAGTGAGATGCAATGTCACTTGAACATATGCTTAAAAACTAATGAAGAAAATGATAAAAGTATTCTTATTGATTCATTATGCAGCAGTGATTTTGAAAGTGATTAATTATTTTTAATATACAGGGTTGTTCACCACATACAACATGGAGTATTGTAGCTAAATGATTAGATTTTTTCAAATTGTAAGTTTTGGGTTCGTTGAAGGACTCTTAGAGCTAGTCCCAACTAAATAAAAAATATCAAAGTTGTATTTTTTTTTAAATCAAACACCCTATATATTATTACATTTTTAGTTTCTACGATTAAAATAAAGGTAAATTTGATTAAGGTTTATGACACTTAAACCTTACCGTTTTTGAAATTGCAGTAAAAATTTCAAAGCTTCATTTGAAAGCTTTTTATTGATCAGTTATTGTATTGAAATAATAAAAATAGTACTACCTCATACAGAGTGTCTAAAAATTTATTCTAAATAATTTCTAGCTTTAAACGGCAATAGCTTGTTTAATTTAAATGGAACACCCCGTATATTTTAGGAGAGTCAAATACACAATTTAATTGTCTATCAAATCGTATTATACCATTTTTTACCTATCCCTTCAAATTTTCATAGAAAATGCGTTTTCTTATAATTTAGACCTCATTTATCAATATCCATATCCATGGAATATTAATATTTAAGATTGTTTTTAAAGCAACAAATGTACAAAATGTACAGGTGCTAAAAACGATATTACTAGCCCATTTGTATACAAAAAGAAAACTATTTAAATTTCTATAAAAGAGTATACCATTAATTAAATATACCACCATTATTTCCTCCCAAATATTAATTAATTACATACTTAATTGTGTTAGTTAATAAATTATTCTAAATAAATGTGGATTTGTATCAGAAATCAATATAATAATAAGTTATGAAAATGAAAGTCTCTGTTATAAATAAGCATTCATAAAAAAATGAAATAAAATTTTTATGTGTTTCTTTTTACCACTCTTTAATACACATTTAGTATTTAGTGCAATTATTATTAATCAATGCAAACAGTCAATTAATGTAGTTTGAATACTGGAATCATATTAATTGGTCCTCTTTTACAAATATTTAAACAGTTTTTTTTAATTTTTTAATGAAATAAACGAACTATATCGATAATATTAGTATCTTTACACTTTAAAAATTTCTTACATCTTCAAAAATAATCTAAAATGTCAATATTCCATGGGTATATTGATAAATGAGGTCTAAAATATAAAAAAATGCATTTTCAACAAAAACTTGAGAAGATAGGTAACAAATAGTAATACAATTTGATAGACAATTAAATTGTGCATCTGATTGTCATAAAATATGTAGGGTGTTCCATTAAAATTAAACAAGTTATTGCCGTTTAAAGCTAGTAATTATTTAGAATAAATTTTTAGACACTCTGTAAAAGGTAGTGTAATTTTTATTATTGCAAAACAAAAATTAGTAAATAAAAATACTTCAGTACAATATTTGGTTTTAAAAACTTAAATACGCCTAGAGAAATGAAGCATTAAAGTTATTACTGTATTTTGACAAAAACCTAAATATTTCAAAAACGATAAGATTAAAATACGGTAAACATTAATCAAATTTATTTTAATCGCAGAAACTAAAAATGTAATAATATACAGGGTGTTCCATTTAAAAAAACACAACTTTAATATTTTTTATTTATTTGGGACACTCTGTATCTTGTAAAACTATTTTTAAATTGTAGCTCTAATAGTCCTCTAACGAACCCAAAACTTACAATTTGCAAAAATCTAGTCGTCTAGCTACAATACTCCGTGTCGTATGTGGTGAACAACCCTGTATATGGTATTCATTTTTATTATTTATTTGTTATATGTAAAATAAATCACCTTTTATTATACTTTTTGTAAATAAAAGACGTTTTATGACTGATATTTTTTATTTAAAAACATATAAGAGAATTGGGAAGAAAAATACTATATTAGAGTACCTATTTGCTTTGTTTATTTTACATATATTTTAGAGAGAGACAATGAATGAGATAGAGAAAATACATCTATCAATTACTTTTATAATTAACGACTTTCTTAGCTATTATAACTATCACATGGTGATTACTTTATACCTTAAACCCTAATACATTTGGTGAAAACACAATTAGAAATATATTTGTACATACAGACTTATATACTAAACATTTGATTTGTTCATGGACATCTTTTTATAGGAATTTTATAGAACTTTCTATGTATCACAAGATCATTTTTATATTTCTGCCCTAGAGTATTCATTTATGATATAAAAATATAAAGGAACTCGAAAAAAATAATTCAATACTTTCTTTTCTGATTCATTCTTCATTCAATCTTTGAACACCCTGTAGCCTTTAATAAATAGCAATTGATATTTTTTTCGATTCGGAAATGTGACATATATATTTTTTCGATTATATGAATTTCAAAAACAAGGGTAGATTACTAACCTTCAGTGTTTAGAAAAATACATGTAATACAATCAATAGACGTGCTATGAAAAATATCTGTTTTCCTTTTCAAGATTTGAGTAACATATATTTGACACACTGAGAAAATGAAATCTGATATACACGTATCTTTGAACACCCTGTAGCCTTTAATAAATAGCAATTGATATTTTTTCGATTCGGAAATGTGACACATATTATTTGTTCGATTATATGAATTTCAAAAGCAAGGGTAGATTCCGAATCTTCGGTGTTTAGAAATACATGTAATACAATCAATAGACGTGCTATGAAAAATATCTGTTTTTCCTTTTCAAGATTGAGTAACATATTGACATACTGAGAAAATGAAATAATTATCATTTTCTTAATAAGTTTTATCATTCCTTTGGACACACCATTTTATGTTCTTTTGAACATGTTACTTTTCACAGCAACAACGTTCTATCTTGTTGTGATCTTGAAGCATGCGGACCTCTTCTTCGCACTTGGGAAGATTTTCCGAAATGGGGTTTGGTTTTATTTCGTTGGTTATTGAAACATCAAGCTAAGATAAAAAAAATAAAAATTTATGATGTATGCATAATATTATTTTGTATAGCCATGTGTTACTTATTTAACACAGAATTTAGTTTTATTTTTAGAATTAAATGCTTCTTATTTTTTTTTATTTAACTTGTTTATATATAGGGTATTTTAAATGATCAAATTAATTTATATATTCGTTCAGTATTGAAATTATATGATTATTTTAATAATTATTATATATTCTTACATTTGTAGTTATACTAATGGGGTACTTTCCATTAGCCAGAGTCACATTGTAAGTATAGTGTCCGTTGTGTCCAGTTTTTGGCACCGAATGTCTTCCTTTGCCATTCTTTAAAGTGTCTTTGCAGCTTTCTGAAATGAACGAAAACAGTTAATTTTAATTTTCTTAACTGTGTGCATGGAGGAAGGGTACTAAAAAACTTACCCGAATGCAGATTGGTCAGTTTAAATTTGGAAAGCTGATCGCATTTTGTTTTGCTGTTGCGCCTGCTAACTCCGTTGTTGTAGAGGGAGCTACAAGACATCGTCGTGCACACCGACTGTCTGCCCACTGCTGAGCTACAAAATTATTCTTAAATATGTTTTTAAGCAAATAAACCCTTAAGGCCGGCATAAAATAGTAATATGCATAAAATATACAGGGTGTTTCTCAAGTTGTTCAAAATAACTAGGATGTCTCCATGGCACCTACCCCGTGCCGCAGTTTTAGGGGGCGCCAAAATCACAATATATAATATGGTTGAAAATAAAAACTTTCTCCACAAAGGTTTTTGAAAACCTAGGATAGACTTTATATACTAAAATAATAGAGAAGTTTTTTTTAGGAGGCTGTGCCCATCCTTCTTCAGAACTCATGAGCCGCCACTGGTTATTGATATTGTAATAATAATGACTAAAGAATACAAGGCCTAATAAATAACACCCGGGACCAAATTGTTACCATACCTCCAAACAGTGCCTTGGCACTAGGGATGTCAATCCCAAAAGGTTTTCAAAATCCCGGGATTTTCGAGATTTGAACGACAAATCCCGGGATCCCGGGATTGAATCCCGGGTTTACAATTATCAATAAAATACCTAATATCATAAAAAAATTAATATAAATATAACAAAACACGAAAATTAACAAAAAACTTTTTTGAAAAAATCATATGAACACCAAACAAATTTTAGCAAACAAATTATAGCTACAAATTTTTAAAAAAATAGCGCAAAAATATTAATGTGTCTAAAGTTTCATCCCCCAGTCTTGAACGTATCTTATTACACAAGACCTGCCGAAGAAAAACATCTTTCAGATTCCACGCTAATGGCCTGAATGGTTGATAAAAATTCAAAAGCTTTTTGGAGATTACGTCCCCGACTACCACCATTTGAAAATAATTCAATTTCTTGGGTAATGATGTCTGACAATCGCGTCTTATTACTTCTTTTGGTTTTTATCGGCTTTGAAGATTGTTGTAATGCTTTCTGCAGTTTAACCTTTAAAGGTTCATAATTTTCTCTTCTCAGAGGTTCGTCAATGGGAAGCTCATCCTCTTCGCTGTCGTTGCTGGTTCCTCTTCTAGAAGTATCTATTGAATTATCGAGATCTAGTCTGATTAAAAGCTTTTCTATCTCTGATTTAATTAGGGAAATATTAAGTTATTTAGTTCCGAAATTAAGCATTTACTCTATGGCATGAAAAATCGGTATTTATATAATCCAATCCCGGGATTTTTCGAGGCAAATTTTCTTCCGGGATCCCGGGGTTCCGAGATCCCGGGATTGACATCCCTACTTAGCACATATTTTTCTTAACATAGCTGCTTGAAGAGATATTTATATTTTTGGTAAATGTTTTGACTACGCCTATAGTATATGCGGTGATATCATACTAATTAGTTACGAAAAAAATGTATTAAAATGTTAACAAACGGTCCAAAACTAGTATCGAGGTATGGCACATATCAAGTACATATAATATCAGAAAAATAATTTGGTTTGGTTTGGTTCTATAAAATTCTATAAAAAAAAACGCTAAAAAGGTGGAGTGGACTGTTTATTTTCCTATGAAACGTAACTCCTGGCTTTTTCTTATCGCTGCGGCTTTTACACTTGAAAAACTAATCACCATTGTAATAAAGTTTATACCAAGTTCATTACATACAAACTATTAAAATTCGCTAAAATTGTCGCTGATGACTCATTGTTCGTTACAGCCAAAAAAATGGCGTCTAACATCATAAATTCTGCTGGACCCCGTATATGGGCGTTACTTGTGCTTGCAATGTATTCTTTAGTCATTGATGGTTATAATAAATTTAAAAATGCATTCAAAATTATAAAATAATTATCCATACAATTACCTTAAATACTTCTCTCGTCCTGGGAAACAGTATTTTGTAAAATTGTTTGTTGCCAGAAATATTAGTAAATTTTTTATATGCGGTTTAATTTCAGCTTTAACTTCCCCATTTGAAAAACAGTAAAGAATTGCGACGAAGAATCCCTGATAAACATAAAGTTGTTAAGATATCAGAAAAAATATTAAAAATATATCTTACTTGAAAACTTCCGAATAAACTATCGCATATCATCCAAATTAACTTTTCGTCTATCAAATAAAATATAAGGAAAACTGTATAGTTAACTCCAAATAAAGGCATTAAGACCAATGTAGATTTAGCCCATTTCAGATATCTTTTGGACTCTTCATTCACTGGTGACTTAAGTTTCTTGTAGAGTACGTTGGATATTATTATAAAGAGAATGAAGTTCAACTAAAAATATATTTATTTAAGATAAAATTTATACAGGGTCGCGCACCTCATTCGCCTCGGTTGAGACAATGTGCACCATTTAAAATTATTTTGAAATGTACAGGATGTGTCAACTAAGATCCATACCAAAGTTATATTTTTTCTTATGGAACACACCCGGTATTTTATTTCATTTTTGATTCTTGGGCATAAAATAAGGCATTTATTATAAGGGTTTAATATGTCTAAAAGCTTTGGTTTTTGAGAAATTTAAAGATATTTAAATATGCATGCCATAATAAAAAAGTTTGTCAACCCTGTACATTACTTTTCAGAATTAATTCTTGCTGACTTTCAAGCCAGAGAAATAAACTTTACAAAAAAAATTGATTGCTTCCTTAAATGTATACAGGGGTATCAAAAATTGCTGGTTTATTTTAAATATTTATTATACATAAAAACTTTGTTATTTCAAATACAACACTATGTATTTTTTAAAATAAGTCGAAGCAGATTTAAATGCTCTTTCGAACTATGTTAGGGTTTACTATACCTATCTGACTCAGATTTTGAATAAAAGGCGATTTTTTAATAAAATGGCAATCAAGATGGCTGGTGTCGCAGTGGTAATTTGCTAGTGATAGTAAGCTATTTTCAGAATCGACATTAGTTTATTGACTTTATTTAAATTTATAACAGATTACTTTTATTTAATTTACCTACCATAGTTTAATAAGTAAGTATTTATTATTTTATTAAAAAAAGAAGTAGTTCTTTGATTTTTATTACGATGACTTATTATGGAAAATCAAAATAATTACATATTGGATTTTCTATAAAAAAAAACAATTAAGGCAAATTCATTTTCTTCCCTTCCATCGACAGGTTTCTGCCTAATAAGTTTTTCATATACCACACTATCAGCTTTGCAAAATTGGAAAAGTAGTTTTTCAAAGGAACGCTTGTCAAGAAAATTTCTGTTTGGATATCTTTGAGCATAAACTCTTCAAGCCAACAAGCAGTTGTCCTCACAAAATAAAATCACTAGTAACATATCCATCCATTCCTTCTGCCAGTAGATACTGCTTCATTTTTCTTGATAAAATAATAAATACATTCTTATTATTAACCTTATTGTAGGTAAATTATATAAAAATAACCTGTTATAAATTTAAATAATAAAGTCCATTAATTAAAGTCGATTTTGAAAATAGCTACTAACTGTCACTAGAAAATTGCCATGGAGACACAACAGCCATCTTGATTACAATTTTATTGAAAAATTGCTTTTTATTGAAAATCTGAGCCAGATAGGTATAGGAAACCCTAATATAGTTTGAAAGACCATTTAAATCTGCTTCAGTTTATTTTAAAAAATAGAGGGTGTTGCATTTGAAATAACGAAGTTTTTATTTAAAATAGACCAGCAATTTTTGATACCCCTGTATACATTTAAAGAAGCAATCAATTTTTTTTGTAAAGTTTATTCATCTGGCTTGAAAGTCAGCACAAGAATTAATTCTGTAAAGTAATGTACAAGGGTTGACTTTTTTTTTATTATAGCATGCATATTTAAATATCTTAAAAACCAAAGCTTTTAGGCATATTAAACCCTTATAATAAATGCCTTATTTATGCCCAAGAATCCAAACCAAATCAGAAACCAAATAAAATATCGGGTGTTCCATAAGAAAAAATATAACATTGGTATGGGTTTTAATTCTGACGCACCCTGTACATTTCAAAACAATTTTAAATTATGCACATTGCCTTTCCACATATAGCCATAAAATATTTTGTTTCTACATCTTTCCGTTTTTGTATAATCAACCGAGGCGAATGAGGTGCGCCGCCATGTATATTTAATGAAAATATTCTTCTTACCAAAACTGAGGCTAGTGTGGGCACAAATATAATGGAAAATACTTTAGGATTTTTATTTGTCGTCCAGCAGTAAGTATCTTCTTCCATAATTCTTGTAATAACCCAAGGAATTACCACCAATAATGGCAAACCTGAAAATAAAATAAATATTAAAAATAGGTTCGAGTTGAAATTAAATTATTATTAGAACATACAAGGTGTTCCTTAATGACATGTTAATATTTAAGGGGGCGATTCTTATTGGATCTATTCTAAGAAAAAACTTCATATGATAATGTATGTCCCAAACATCTTACTTTTGAGATATGAGGTGGTAAAATTTTCTAAAAAAACGTTTTTTCGTAATTTAATTCTGATATGTTTTTTTATAGATATCTTCATACCATATTTGATACACGTCTCTATGCATCAATATGCATTTTTTCACACAACATTTTTTTTGTATTTATTAATTGTCTTCCAACCGATGCAGAAACGATTTCATACAGTCACCGCAACATTTTTTTAGCGATTGAAAGTATGAAGTAAAATTAGTTTATTTTTTTAAGCAAAAACCAATAATGTTTATTATAAGGGATGTCGGTGGCGTGACATTTTATTCTACAAAAATATTCAATATAAAACTCAGTACGTGAGAATCACCCCCTTAAATATATTAGCATGTCATTATTAAGGAACACTCTGTATAGTTATAGATAACTCGACTTTTAAAAAACATATTTTTCAGGTGTCATGTCTTAGAACTATCTTAGGTAGATCTAGATCTAGTTTCTAATATCGCAAATTCTAAAATATTATACAGCGCGACTCGATGGTATATATTTCTTTTGCTAAGGAAATTATTCATGAAACTATTCAAACCATTCAGGAAATTATTCATGATCATTCAACGACAACAGGAATATTTAAAAGTACCAAAAATTTAGCGTAAAAATGGTCATATTTTAAGTACCACCAGTATCGATATAATAGGTATACAGGATGTCCCAGAAATAAGTGTAAGTATTTTAACTGGTAGTATTATAGTTCAACCCCAGAAACACGCCTATGAGGTTTTTTCCGCGAATTTTATTTTTTATTTTTTTGGAAATCTTTTTAGTTTTTATTTAAAAAAAATTCTTGATAATATATGGCAACATAGGTAGTAGATTAATTTTACAAGAAAGAAAATCCAGAAAAGATCCAGTGGTTCTCAAAATTTTAGCAAAAAATCATTTTTTTGGGGGAATTTTCAAAGTAAAATAATTCCGTTATTTTGGACTTATTTGAAAAACGATAAAGAGAAAATATGTTTATTTTATCGAGATCTATCACTCCTTAAAATACTTGCACTTATTTCTAGGACACCCTGTATAACATGTATACATGGTGTTTCTCAATTTAGTAGTAATAATAGCCTTTTTTATACAGGGTGGAGCACCTCATTCGCCTCGGTTGATTATATGAAAACGGAAAAATGTAGAAACAAAATATTTTATGGATATATGTGGGGAGGCAATGTGCACAATTTAAATTTTTTTTTGTTTCAGAACTAAGATCCATACCAAAGTTATATTTTTTCTTATGGAACATCCCGTATTTTATTTAATTTTTGGATTCTTGGGCCCAAAAAAGGCATTTATTATAAGGGTTAAATATGTTTAAAATTTTTGGTTTTTGAGACATTTAAAGATATTTAAATTTGTATGCTACAATAGAATCGATTATTAACACCCTGTATATTACTTTTCAGAATTAATTCGTGGGCTAAATTTAAAGGTAGAGAAACAAACTTTACAGAAAAATGTTATTACTTCCTTAAATTTATACAGGGGTATCAAAAATTACTGATCTATTTTAAGAATATATTTTACATAAAAACTTGGTTATTTTTTGAAATAACGAAGTACGAATAACGAATTGTATATATATAATAATATAATAATAAATGAATAATATATAATAATAAATATATATAATAACGAATTGTATTTGTACAACACCTTGTATTTTTTAAAACAACTCGAAGCAGATTCAAATGCTCTTTCAAACTCTATTAGGGTTTCCTATACCTAACTAGCACAGATTTTGAATAAAGATCAATTTTTCAAGAAAATGGCAACCAAGAGGGCTAGTGTCGTCATGGCAGGTTTCAAGTGACAGTTAGTAGCTATTTTCAAAATAGAAATTAGTTTATGGAGTTATTTAAATTTATACCCAGTTTACTTTTATTTAATTTACCTACAATAATTTAATAAATAATATTTATTAAATATGTATTTATTATTCTATCAAGAAAAACGAATAAGTAGTTCTTTAATTTATTTTACAATGACTTGTAGATATATGGATTTTCTATAAAAGAGCTAATTATGTCAAATTCATTTTCTTCGCCTCCAACGACAGGTTTCCTAATAGGTTTTCCAGAAACCACACTACCAGCTCTGCGAAATAGGACAAGTAGTTTTTCAAAGGAACGCTTATCAGGCAGATTCCTATTTGGATATCTTTAAGCATAAGCCCTTGAGGCCAAGAAAGCAATTTTCCTCACAAAATAAAATCTCTAGTAACATATCTATTCGTTTCACCAGCAGATACTACTGCTTTATTTTTCTTGATAGAATAATGAATACTTACTTATTAAACTATTGTAGGTAAATTTAAGTAAACTGTTATAAATTATAAATAATAATGTCCATAAAGTAATGTCGACTTTGAAAATAGCTACTAACTGTTACTATAAAATTGCCATGGCGACACCAGCCGTCTTGATTGCAATTTTATTTATAAATTCCTTTTTATTCAAAATTTGAGCTAGATAGGTATAGGAAACCCTAATATAGTTTGAAAGAGCATTTGAATCTGCTTCGATTTATTTAAAATAATATAGGGTGCTGAAGTTTTTATATAAAATATATCCTTAAAACAGATCAGCAACTTTTGATAGCCCTGTATAAATTTAAGGAAGCAATACCATTTTTTACTAAAGTTTATTTCTCTCCCTTTAAACTCAGCATAAGTATTAATTCTGAAAAATAATTTACAGGGTGTTAATAATCTATTCTATTGTAGCATGCAAATTTAAATATATTTAAATATCTCAAAAACCAAATATATTAAACATATTTAACCCTTATAATAAAAGCCTTTTTTTGGGCCCAGGAATCCAAGAATGAAATAAAATACCGGGTGTTCCATAAGAAAAAATATAACTTTGGTATGGATCTTAGTTGTGAAATACCCTGTATATTTCAAAATAATTTTAAATTGTGCACATTGTCTCCCCACATATACCCATAAAATATTTTCTTTCTACATGTTTCCGTTTTCGTATAATCAACCGAGGCGAATGAGGTGCGCCACCCTGTATATACAAGGATAATAGTAATCTTATGACAAATCCATTAAATTGGTGACCAAAGGTGTCAGGGTGTCCCAGGCTGAGCGTGCAATAAGTTTTTGACGAACTATAATATCTAGATCGGTTTTTTGCATACCACACACACTTTGATAGATTTTTAGCACATCATTTTTTTACAATGAGAATAACTATCGATGAAAAATATTTTTAATATGGCTGCATATAATACCGGAAGTTGACAACAACTTTCTTGTTTTAAATGGGTATACCCATTTTTATTACATATTTAAATTCTCTATAAAATTTTATGAATTTTTATATCTCTACTCTATACACTATACCCCTAACATAACGGTTTTTGAGAAAGAACTATTTATAATTTTTGGGGAAAAAACTGCTTGTCAAAAAATATTATATAGTCTAAAGGTCAAATTTAGTGATTACCATATAGCCACTGTGGCATAAAGAGAAAACATGAGGCTATCTATTTCAAAAATTGAATTGTTCTCTAATATCATATATAATATTTGGCCGTAGGCTGTCATGGAATTGATACATATTTTTTCTGGTTTTTAACCAGTAGCCTATGACTTTAAACGTCAAGCGATGTAAAATAATATATCTCTCTATCATGTCATATTCCGACGTTTTATTAAAAAATCAGTATGTCATTGACAGTTACTTCTAAGCCAACTTTGCGCCGTTTTTTTATCATTTTGTATTTAGATGTCACTAAAATACAAGATATATTTTTATAAATATACACTGTATAAAGTTTTAACCTAAGGTTTTAACAGCAGTATTTATAATATACGAAATTTTCAAATAATTAATTTTTTGACAGAAGGAAATAAATTGTCTGATTGTTTGACACCAGTTTGACACTTAATGTCAAAGGAAGCGAGATAAAATCAAGAAAAATTTACGCTTTAAAACTAAATCTTAAGTAACTTATAGTAACGAATTGAAAACCCTTTTCCCTAGTGAAATAAAAAAGTGGGTTGCAATTCGAAAAAAAGTGATGTATGATAAATTTTTAATGTCTCAATTCCATGACAGCTACAGCAAATATTTTATGACATTCAAAATTTAATTTTTGAAATAGATAGCCACATGCAATGGCCACATGTCTTCTCTTTATGGAACAGTAGCTGTGGTAATCAGTAAATTTGACGTTTAGGCTATACACATTTTTTTTGACAGGCAGTTTTTTCCTCCAAAAAATTTAATTATTTTTTTTCTCAAAAACGGTTAATATTTGGTATTTATATCAAAATTCATAACAGTTTACATAGAATTTAAGAATGTAATAAAAAATGCGGGTACCTATTTGAAACAAGAAAGTTGCTGTCAACTTCCGGTATTTCCGGAAGTGCCACCATATTGAAAATATTTTTAATCGATAGATCTCCTAAAACAAAACGATGTGCAAAAAATCTCCGATCTAGATATTGTAGTTCTCTAGAAACTTCTAATGCACGCTCAGCCTGGGACACCCTGTATATTGTTTCATTTAAAAAACACCTGT
Organism: Sitophilus oryzae; assembly: GCF_002938485.1. NCBI lineage: Eukaryota > Metazoa > Arthropoda > Insecta > Coleoptera > Curculionidae > Sitophilus > Sitophilus oryzae. The sequence continues at coordinate 2,758,296 of NW_022145749.1, forward strand.
ACTTCACTGTGAAAATAAATTTGAATTAATTTGTATATTGTATAATATATTGAGAGAAATAATTTTAAACGTGAGCTATCATTTTTAGTATTTGTAAAAAGAGGAGTTACCCTATAAATAAAAGCTTACCCCATCCAAATGATATATAATAAGCTAAATTCTTATTGGAGTCTGTGAAGAGAGCCCTTAAAATTAAATTGATCAAATATAGTCCTTCCATCAGAATCCAGCTGTAATTGGCAGTAGTAAAATATTGAACCAAACTTATAATCAATTTGCATTCAAAATTGTTGACCTAGAATAAATATTTTATTATTTTCTTATATTGTAATTCTTAGGAAATCACCTTAAAATCTACATGAAAATATCTGCCACCATCATCATTTGTTAATATATCTTTTTCTAGTCCTAGACCGTCTTCGAAAAGCGCATCTTTCAAAATATGCATAAAAGACCTTAATATGAAAGACGCAAATAAGTTCATATGAAGTATGTTTCTTGCACAATGCAATCGTCTGAAAAGTAGTTTTATTAAATACAACAGTTATTTGATATTATTATTTATCTTACTTTATTTTAAACATTATGGTGAAAGCAATTATTAAAGATACTAATGATATAGCGTACCCTGTTTCACTCAAAATTTTGATTATATTCTGTAAAAGTAATATATTAATTATATTTATAATATATAAAAGGAGAAAAATATATTATTTACTAATTACCAGGGAAGTTTGTGAGATTTCTGTTTCATTTTTATCAATACTTGTATTTAGATAAATTGTGGTAGTACCAACTTCGGCACAATTTAAGTAATTTGTAAAAGTAGAACCATTTAGGGTAAACCATTTTCCATTCTCCATACATTCTCTCTTAGCTTCGTGATCCTAAAAATAAATTGAAAATTTGTTAAATCTTAAATCAAATCAGAATTATGTTAGATAAATAGTATTCACGCAACCAGTAAAACACGCATGTGTATTGAGAGTTGAGGGGATATGATCGATTTTCCGTGCCTGTACAGCGACATCTTTTATTCCCGCAGTAAATCTCAGTGACATCGCACGTGTTTTTAAATTTTCAATTTTGCGTTTTTGCTATGAAATTTTAATAATTCTAAAATATTATATTTTATTTTAAGTGAAAATTGAAATTCTGCACGTGGGTTGATAGTTAAGTTTTGTTTAAAATGCCGAAGTCAAAGAGAGATAAAAAAAGTAATTAGACATCTTATAATTTATATTTGTTACAATGTTGTGTATTCATAACCTCAAATCACTGTTGTATTTTTCTAGTTTCGTTAACAAAAACTGATAAAAAGGGGCTCGCATTGAAACAGAAAATCGTGGAGGATGTCCGCAATTGTGTGGAAAAGTATAAAAGTGTATATTTGTTTACATTCGCAAATATGCGAAATGAAAAAATGAAAGAAGTCAGAGAAGAATGGAAACCCAGTCGATTTTTCTTTGGAAAAAACAAAGTAATTGCAATAGGACTTGGTAAAAGTAAGGAGGATGAAGTGGAAGACGATTTACATAAGGTATTTAATTGAAAGTAATACAATATATGTTATTTATAAAGGTTTACTTCGTAGTTATCACATTGCATGAAAGGTCAATGTGGTTTGCTGTTCACAGATAGCACAAAAGATGAAGTAACAGAGTGGTTTGATAACTATGCTGTTGAAGACTTTGCACGTTCAGGATTTAAGGCTACGAATACGATTGTTTTGAAAGAAGGCCCACTTAAACAATTTTCACATTCTATAGAGCCATATCTGAGGCAACTGGGCATGCCTACAAAATTAGATAGAGGTTTGTATTATTTTCATTAATACTTCCTATTTTAATGTACATTTTAATGAATTTATTTAAGTCAATATTATATTTTTTTAGGAGTTGTTACATTGATTAAGGACTTTGAAGTATGTAAAGATGGTAGTATATTAACTCCTGAGCAGGCTAAAATTTTAGAATTGTTAGAATATAGATTAGCAACATTTAAGTTAATTTTAAAAGCCAGGTGGTCTAAAGGAGAAGGATTTGAAAAATTATCGAGTGCAGAAGATGAAGAAATGGAAACCGATGATGAATGAATGATTGGGATGTTTTATTTATATTTTAAGTAAGATAATAAATTTGTAAATAAGTTATTTTTGTTATTTTATTAAACTATACACTAATATAAGGATAAAACCATTAGTTAGGCATTAAGACATTATGTTTGAATAATAGTGATTGTACATTTTTACCTGTTTGAATCCAACAACATATGAAGGGCATGGAATATAAGTAGTAGTATTTGGCAACTGAGGTGGCCAGCAATATATATTATCAAAGAATGGGGGGCACATTATACCTAAAGTTTCAAAATGGAAGTGTTAAAATTTAATTATGTTAGTATTTTTAACATATTAGTATTAGCTTATTTTTTAGATCAACTAGGTACTTACTGTTTAAAGTTTTATTGAAAATTGGTGTGTTACTCTTCAGATTTTGCCCATATTGGTTTATGCAGTTTTTTTCAATCAACTTAATTTGCAAATTTTGCTGATCTATAACATCTTGTACATGTTGGTTTCCAGCCATTTCGCTCTGAAACAATAATAATCTAGTGAACTTATTTTTGTAATGTGAATTTTTCAATTAATACTATGCTTTTATAAATTACAATGTAAAAAAATCTTACTTCCATCATGACATTAATGTATGTGTAAATTAAATTATTAATCAATCACTTCTACATTGTTTCTTAATTTCTCAAACCAAATATAATAGCTTTACTTGTTCTAGTTTAAATTTAGAATATGTGGCTTATTTTTATTAGAGCTTATTTACCATTGAATTTATTTTGAACAGTGCTTTTTATCACTTTTTGATAGGAATGTGTTAAAATGTAAGCCTGGCATATACATAGTTTATCAGTAATATATTCTGATATTTATACAGGGTGTCAATGAATAATTGCAGAAAAAAATCAAGTGATTCTTTTTTAATATTTGTTAACTTTTTATAGGTACTAGTTGAAGCCTGGCGCATCCGCCACGACCGACATCAGGAAAAAATACTTTTTTTTAATTAAACGAAAAACAAAAAATCCGGCGACAGTTTTTAGAAGAGCCAATTAGCTATCTTATAGTTAAAAAGCAACTTTCTAGAGCAAGTCGTTACTTCAGTAGAGACGACACAGATAAACATTAGCATTTTATATACAGGGTGGCGCACCTCATTCGCCTCGATTGATTATACGAAAACGGAAAGATGTAGAAACAAAATTTTTTATGGGTATATGTAAAGAGACAATGCGATTAATTTAAAATTATTTTTAAATGTACAGGGTGTGTCAGAACTAAGATTCATACCAAAGTTATACTGTTTCTTATGGAACACTTGGTATTGTATTTCATTTTTTGATTCTTGGGCATAAAATAAGGCATTTATTATAAGGGTTAATATGTCTAAAAGCTTTGGTTTTTGAGATATTTTAAAGATATTCAAATATGCATGCTATTATAAGAAAGTTTGTCAACCCTTTGTACATTACTTTTCAGAATTAATTCTTGTGCTGACTTTCAAGCCAGAGAAATAAACTTTACCAAAAAATTTGTTTGCTTCCTTAAATGTATACAGGAGTATCAAAAATTGCTGGTCTGTTTTAAATATTTATTATACATAAAAACTTCGTTATTTCAAATATAACACTATGTATTTTTTAAAATAAGTCGAAGCAAATTTAAATGCTCTTTCAAACTATATTAGGGTTTCCTATACCTATCTGGCTCAGATTTTCAATAAAAAGCGATTTTTCAATAAAATTGCAATCAAGATGCCTGGTCTCGCCATGGCAATTTGCTAGTGACAGTTAGCTATTTTCAAAATCGACATTAGTTTATTGACTTTATTTAAATTTATAACAGTTTACTTTTATTTAACTTACCTACCATAGTTTAATAAGTAAGTATTTATTATTTTATCAGAATAATAAAGAAGTAGTTTTTTGATTTATATATTACGATCACTCATGGTAAACTCAATTCATGGTAAATCAAAATAATTACATATTGGATTTTCTATAAAAGAACCGATTACGGCAAATTCATTTTTTTCACTGCCAACGACAGGTTTCTGCCTAATAGGTTTTTCATATACCACACTATCAGCTCTGTGAAATAGGAAAAGTAGTTTTTCAAAGAAACGCTTGTCAAGAAAATTCCTTTTTGGATATCTGTGAGCATAAACTCTTCAGGCCAACAGGCAATTGTCCTCACAAAATAAAATCACTAGTAACATATCCATTCCTTCCGCCAGCAGATACTACTTCATTGTTCTTGATAAAATAATAAATAATTACTTATATTAACCTTATTGTAGGTAAATTAAATAAAAATAACCTGTTATAAATTTAAATAAAGTCCATAACTAAAGTCAATTTTGAAAATAGCTACTAAGTGTCACTAGAAACTTGCCATGGCGAGAACAGCCATCTTGATTACAATTTTTTTGAAAAATTGCTTTTTATTCAAAATCTGGGGATAATTATAGGAAACCCTAATATAGTTTGAAAGAGCATTTAAATCTGCTTCGATTTATTAAAAAAAATAGAGGGTGTTGCATTTGAAATAACGAAGTTTTTATGTAAAATAAATATTTAAAATAGACCAGCAATTTTTGATACCCCTGTATACCTACATTTAAGGAAGCAATCACATTTTTTTGTAAAGTTTATTTCTCTGACTTGAAAGTCAGCACAAGAATTAATTCTGAAAAGTAATGTACTAGGTGTTGACAAACTTTTATATTATAGCATGCATATTTAAATATCTTTGAATATCTCAAAAACCAAAGATATTAGACATATTAAACCCTTATAATAAAAGTCTTATTTTATGCCAAAGAATCCAAAAATGGAATAAAATACCGAGTGTTCCATAAGAAAAAAATATAACTTTGGAATGGATCTTAGTTCTGACACACCCTGTACATTTCAAAATAATTTTAAATTACGCACATTGGCTTCCCACACATATCCATAAAATATTTTGTTTCTACATCTTTCCGTTTTCGTATAACCGAAGCGAATGAGGTGCGCCACCCTCTGTATTTATGTAGATTTTCGGTTTGGTCTTTCTCTCCATTATTAATTGCAAATAAGGCTATAATAAGTATTCAATCTACAAATCTCAGTTTACTAGTGGCATCTAGGTATATGTATACCCTAAATCTACTTATTAATATATTGTAGACCGTTTTTCAAAAAAAGTTGATATGTGATCTTTTGCTGGTTCACTCATTATAAGCAAATAATTTTGGCCACTGAATTTTTAGCATTCATTGATATTATTCACACCAGCTATATTGTGTTTTGTATTCTAATATCAAGTGAGTATATTAAAAAGAATAAAAATAATTAACCATATATTTGATCGAATCCATATATTTTTATACCAACGTAGAGAACGCATAATATATCCCATATTTTCAATCAAGGTATTGCGAAAACTTGTTATTTAAGCCTTTTAAAAGTCAATTATTATGTCTATATGATAAGTAAATAATATATTATGATAATAAGTATATCTACCAATAAAAATAAATACACTATACAGGGTATTCCTTATTAATTTCAACAGCTCCGGATCTACAATTTTTTTGAACCGGGGCAAAAAATTGATTGTAGCGCCCCCTCTCACCAGCGTTTGCAATAAATTAATTTAAAAAACTTACAAATATCTAGATATAGGTAAGCATTTTTCGTAAACGGGGCAGAATTAGCTCTTAAGCTTCATTCAGAACCTCCGAATTAGTGGAATAACTTAGTGGTTTCAATTAGCGTAGAAGTTTGTTCCTTTAATTTCAATGTAAGCATTCAGAACGTCTAAGTTATTGGTAGTCATTTTCAATTAGTAGAAAAAGTAAACAAACTTTTAAGTTTTCCACTAAATATACTTCAAATTTTGCGGGAAATGTCATTTTGGCCATTGATTAGCATCCGTCAAGAGAAATCGTGGTTAGAAATCAAAAGTTTATTGTTTTATAAGCTAAATATTTGGCTTTCTTTATGGATACAACTGACTACCGCAAGCTGTTGCTAGGATATTCTATTAATTTTAATTGTGTTTTTTAAACATTGTGAATGATCGTAAATTAAAAAGTAAAAAGTGTAATTATTGAAACCGCTAATTTATTACACTAATTGCGAGGTTCTAAATGAAACTTTAGAATGTGTTTAAATACTAACTAGGCGTTTTAAAATAAAATGAATACTTGATAGAAGAACGTAAGGTGCATACTAGGCGCTTTGTGGAGTTTTTTTATTATTTTCAACCATATTATTTGCGTAGCTAGATATTCTGTGGTATTATATTATGATTTTGGCGCCCCCTGATACTGGCGCCCGGGGCAGGTGCTCCGGTTTGTCCCCCCTTAGATCCGGGCACAGAATATCTAGCTACGCAACAGAAGCCTCGTTACATGTATAAAATTGTAGGTAGCAAAAGGAGACAGGCTTTAAAAGTCTGTCTCCAAATCAGATATTTTGATGTGCTAGTTTCGCTACTACATAATAGAGGGCAATAAATTTAAAAGAAAACAGTTTTCTACAAACAAAATTTAAAAGAATTTTGTGCAGTGTTGCCATTGTGTAATTCATATCGTAATACTTCCTGATAAAGCCTACTTTCAAATTTGCTACATCATTTAAACATATTAAAATAGATCAGAGCTGTTTTTTTCAGTTTGCCATGTTAGTTGGAATGAAATCTTATGAGCTAAATTACAATCACTTCCTGACGTTTGATTGTATAATTGAATCCTGAATTTTCATTGTAATTCGGCGACAATATAATAAGTATTGTTCTACTATTATGATACTACTTCCTGACGTTCGATTGTGTTCATACCAAGTTCATATTGTATAATCGGGAAAAAACGGCGTTAGCGATAGCTATGAAATGAATATCACTGTCATTTTATATTTAAATTTATTTGGGAAATGTCATCGATCGTCCTTTTCCAGCCAACTGGACGCCGTTTTTTTTCAGAAGCATATCAAGTGATACCATAATATAGTACTATATTACGATACATGGCGTTCGATTGGGCTTAAACTTGGTATACTATATCTTCAGTGACATTGTAATATCATGGTACCATGGAGCATATAAAGTGGTACCTTCTATAGTACCATATTTGATGACATAGAAATATTAGGTACATGGCGGCAATAGGGCTTAAACTTGGTATACTACGTATTTTCGGTGACATTGTAATATCATGGTACTATGATGCATATCATCTGGTACCATAATATAGTACCATATTATGTACATGGCGTTCGATTGGGCTTAAATTTGGGATACTACGTATCTTCGGTGATATTGTAATATTATGGTACCATGGAGCATAATAAGAGGTACCATATTACGATATTATATAGTAAGTAGTAATAAATATTATATAGTATATATTATATAGTATAGTAGTAGATTATAGTACCATATTACGATACCATTTCCTGGCGTTCGATTGGACTTAAACTTGTTATACTACGTATCTTCGGTTACATTGTAATATGATGGTACTATAATGCATATAAAGTGGTACCTTAATATAATACCATATTTTAATACCATTTCCTGGCGTTCGATTGAGCTCATATTTGATATATACTTGCGTATTTTTGATGACATTGCATTATTATGGTACCATGAAGCATATCAACTGGTATCATAATATAGTACTATATTACGTACATGGCGTTCGATTGGGCTTAAACTTGGGATACTACGTATTTTCGGTGACATTGTAATATGATGGTACTATGATGCATATAAAGTGGTACCTTAATATAGTACCATATTACGATATCATTTCCTGGCGTTCGATTGGGCTCAAACTTGGTATACTACGTATCTTCGGTTACATGACTGAACTATGATGTATATAAAGTGGTACCTTAATATAGTACCATATTACGATACCATTTCATGGCGTTCGATTGTTCTTAAATTTGGTATACTACGGATCTTCGGTGACATTGCAATATTATGGTACCTTAAAGTATATCGAGTGGTACCATAATATATAGTACACTATTATGATATCATTTCCTGGAGTTCGATTGGGCCCAAATTTGGTATACTTGCGTTTCTTTATAAAGATTTGTTTAATTAATAATTTTAATTTATTTTATGAATTTTAATTTATTGTTCGATGTCGTGACAGCAACTTTTATGCCGAACTAATATATTATTAATTGTACCTGTGTCACTTTTTAAAATCTACCGAGGTCTATAATATATAAATAACGTGGCAATCGGAAGAAATTTGTTATTATAGTATTTTTTAATCAGTTAACTGCATTTTAATAATATATTTCTATATTTCATTACTAACGTTCCAGCATTAATAAATATCACTATCAATCGCCCTGTATATTATTAATTTTAAAGGTAATTAAAGGTATTTTCTTAGTTAACATTATAAGGTATAGTGTAAATTAAAAATGTATATGTTTTGTAATAATATACTTAAAACTATTTTAATAGCTAAAGGAATAATTAATATAAGTGTATCTGACAAGAAAAGAAGAATAGAAAGAAACACATACTGGCATTATACACAATAAAAAGAATAGGATGCCAATTCAAGTCTTTTTGAATCTGGCAACTGTGCATATTTAGCCGAGCTATAAGGCCGTTGACGAGCCGTCGATCCAAAACCGAAAGTTCAAAATTTCTAATTATATTCTGATTATGATATTGTCGCGCCATCTAGTATTCTATTTGTGCAATTTTAGCTCTTTCATTTCGAGTATTTTTCTGTTGCGTAGCTAGATATTCTGTGATCCGGGGTTGAATTTCAACCAGTGCCGTCCATATACATGTTCTATATTGAATATTTTTAAAGAATAAAATGGTACACCACTGACATCTCTTAAAATAAAAATTATTTTTAAAATCTCCATTCTTTCTAAACAATTTTTATCTCTTGATTTTTTCATCCGACGGATAGTTTTTGCTTAAAAAAGTCAGTTTTCTGCATCGGATGGAAGGAAATTAAAAAATAAAACATTTTTTTTTGTATATCAAAATAATATGCATTACTAGTTTAAAGTCTGGCACATCCGCCACGATCAGGAAAAAAATATTTTTTTTTAATTAAATAAAAAACAAAAAATCCGGCGACGACAGTTCTTAGAAGAGCCAATTAGCTATCTTTTAGTAAAAAATCAACTTAGTCAGTTTACTACCAATTACTTAGTCAGTAGAGAGTACTTAGTTACGTAGTCTCATAGTAGAGACGATACAGATAAACATTAGCATTTTATATATGTAGATTTTGACGCATGGTAGACGTGTATCAGATATAACATCAGAGATATTTTGAAAAAAAAAATGGAAAATTTTACCACCCTGTATCTGAATAGTTAAGATGTTTAGGACATACAGTCATAGGAAGTTTTTTTTAGAACAGGTCAAAGAATCACCCCCTTAAATATATTGGCATGTCAGTAAGGAACACCCTGTATATAGTAATTAATTAAACGTTTAAAACGAAATAGACTAAATAAAAGGTTATTTAATATTTTGGCACCATTAGCTGTTATATATTTTTGAAATATGAGTAATTAAAATTTTTAATTTGAAATCGAGAGGTCAAACAAATTTGTTGTTTTTAAATACTCTAATAAAAAAATTGCTAGGTTTATTTAATTGAAATCTATACTAATATATAAAATCCTTAAGTGACTGACATACTGATTAATCACGATCCTGCTCAAATCACTCAACGTAAGCAGCTCAATTTTGGCATACAGGCTGATTCTAGGGTATAGAGGTTCGATAAGAAGGGATTTTTGGAAATTCCAGTTCCAAGAGGGTGAAACCACCCCTCAAATATTACAATATTTTTTATTTAAAAAACGGTAAAGTTTCCGAAAAAAACGCTTAAACATGTATATTTTATTTTGTTTTTTTTACATATTTTAAATTTTTTTAAAAATGTATACAGGGTGTTTCGAAAAATCTGGTCATTGATTAATCACGATCTTGCTTAAAGCGCTTGACATAAAAAGCTGATTTTTGGAAAACAGATTGATTTTAGAGTGTAGAGGTTCGATAAGAAGGGATTTTTCGAAACTCGACTTCTAAGGGGGTGAAACTATCCCTCAAATATTAAAATATTTTTTTATTTAAAAACCGGTGAGTTTTTCGGAAAACCCCTTAAACACGTATATTTTATTTTGTTGTTTTACTACAGGGTGTTTCATAAAATATGACTATTGAGTAATCACGATTCTGCTTAAACTGCTTGACGTTTAAAGCTGATTTTTGGCAAACGGATTGACTGTGGGGTATAGAGTTTCCATAAGGAGGGATTCCTCGAATCTCAAATTCCAAGAGGGTGAAAACGCCCCTCAAATATTACTATATTTGTTATTTAAAAAACGGTTAGTCTTTCGGGAAAACGCTTGGACAAGCATAATTTATTTGTTTGGTTTACATATTTTAAATTTTTTTAAAAAATCATACAGGGTGTTCCAAAAAGTTGGGTAATTTCTTAACCACGTTTCTGCTTAAACTGCTTGACTGCTTGAAAAAGCTTATTTTTGGAAAACGGATTTTTCGAAAGTCAAATTCCAACGAGATGAAACTACCCCTCAAATATTACCAAGTTATATAATAATATCGCCATATTGTTTTTTCTCGTGCTGACATAAATGTGAGAAAATTTTATCCAGTTTGTATGTTAATGGAAATTCTTGCTTTGATTTATCATCACCATTACAAATGATTAATCGATGTACTTAAACAGCCGTTAAACGGTAGCCTACTAAAATGCCGTTAATATATATATTATGACGTCGTTGATGTCGGCGGAAAGTAATGCCTGGCGATAGGCATTTTGCAAGAGCACCTGTGGCTCCGTGACTGAGGCTATTGCTTCGTGAGCGGAAGGTCCGTGGTTCAATTCTCACGCCGGACCAAGACTTTTTATATTTTTTTTGCTTATAGCTGTGCTTATAGTGTGATCTTATTGTATTGGTTTCACTCTTTTTGATTGGATTGGTTTAGTTATTTGGCGGGTTGGTTAGCGTGGTTATTTGGAGGGTGTTAATTCATTGGTTAGTTCGTTATTTGGTGGGGTTGGTTGGTTTTTACTAATTAATATTTGTTTTTTATATTTTTTTACAATTGTCAAGGTTAGTTGCGTTGGTTAAGTTGATGGTTATTTGGTGGGGTGGATAGCGGTTAGGTCCTATAAAATTCTTATATATCATAAAACCGTCAAGTGCGTCTCATCAACGACGTCATACCTATTAACGGCATTTTAATAAGCTACCGTTTAACGGCAGTTTAAGTACAGCCATGATTAATTCGACGCGAACGAAGTCGCTGGTACACGCTAGTAATCTATATTTAAAACAGCTTTTCAGAAAAAAAAAGTTTTTTTTGCCGGGTAGAATGAATTTATTGCGGAAAATTCTGATTGTGATGGAGATGAGAAACTTGAGTGGTGATCTGAAAGAAGTAAATGAACGATTAATCTGTCTTAACGACATTTTCGCCACAATATCTGCTTATTGCAAAACTTTTTACTTTTTTTTACTGTGGTATCTCGTATCCAAGTTTTGTTGCTTTGTTTCTTATTTCCGTTTTATTTCTTTTGTTCTCATTTTTGAACCGATAAGCATTATTATAATTAAATTTTAACTTTTTCTTAATCCACCATTTAAAAAGTTTTGAAATTACTTTATTATTATGATGAAAAATCTTTCGAACTTCGTATAAAGCTTGATTTTCATGCATTCCTTCCCCTACTTTTCCTTGTTTTTTGAACAAAATCAAAAGTTAAAGGGCTTAACAATTAAAGCATAGGCAACCATAATCTCATTAAAATCGGAATAATGGTTTTTAAGATATCTTAAAAAATGTGTTTATTTTTCTTATAGTTTGATGCCGCCAACGGACAAATAGCCCACTAAATTATGTCCAATGTAGGTAGGTATGTACTTATTTTCACTCCAACCAAAAATATGTAGTTGTTCAATGCATGTCCACGGAATATTGGGACACCCTATGATGAATAAATAATAGAAAAATTCTTATCATATCAATATTTTAGAAGTAGTCTTGTTTAAAAAAAAAATATTGCAGTTATCAAATTAGCTATACATATAGGTATATTTTTATCTTGATTCTTCGAAATATTATTGTAATTATATGTAAGTAATTTAAGACTTATTTAAAAAGCTTACCTTTCTTTTAAAAACGTTCCGGAAGTAACTTTTTGTATACAATAATTATTTTAACTTCCAGCAGATACGAGGGTAGTCAGAATAGTTCCCGACCTCAAACTAAAAACGACATAAAATCGAAATTATAACTGTAAAACTAAACACACAAAATATAGCGATAACCTTGATATACAAACCACCACAAGTAAATTTTAACACATTGGAAGACACACTTCAAAACAATATAATAAACAGAAGAAAATCCCATATAATCATGGGAGATTTTAATATCAATATTATGGAAAAAAATCAATTTGGATCACATAATAACGAATATTCAAAAAAAAAACAAATAAAACTAAAAATCATCAAAGCAGGTTTATCACATCATAATGCTATAGAATAAATATGAGTAACAAAACAAGCAACACAAAAGGATTACAAGATATTAAATAAAACAAGAAGGTTCGAAAGCGGCATCAAAAGGAATCTAGAAGAACTGGAAAATAAAAATATAAAAGATTTTGAGCAACTATCGAAAGCCATAAAAGACATAATAGATTAAAACGAACAAACTATCAAAATAAGAAGACGAGAAGAATGTCCGTGGATAACGAAAAAGTATACCAGTACCTAAAAAAGGAAACCGAGATGAATTACAAAACTACAGACCAATATCATTACTCTCTTCACTCAACAAAATATTCGAAAAACTAATACACAACAGAATGTCAGATCATATATCAGCTAACAATATAATATACAAACAACAGTACGCCTTTCAGACCCAATCAGGCACTACATCCGTTGTTCTAGATATAATTGAGAATATTACAAATAATCTCAATAAAAAGAAAATTACTGTAGTAGTATTTATTGACTTAAAGAAAGCTTTTGACACCATATCTAAAGACAAATTAAATAAAAAATTACAAAAATACAAAGTGAATCAGCACATACTAGAACTAACGGAAAGCTATTTAAAAAATTGACCACAAAAAAGTTGCATGAAAATATTGAAAGTAAAACTACCATGGCGCCATATGGGAGACCGCAAGGAGGAAATCTACCATCTCTCATGTATATCCTTTATACAAACGATCTCTGTGAACTAGCATTAAATGGCGTCATATATGGATATGCAGACGATACATGTTTAGTATATACAGGAACAGATCAGAACACCCTTGAAACAAACATCAACAAAGACTGGCAAAAAGTGCAAACATGGTGCTACAACAATCTCCTAACCATAAAGAGCTAAAAACAGAATATATGATATTTAAAACCACAAAACAAAAATTAAACTTACAAATAAAACTACAAAACCATATTCTACGAGAAACATCAACATTCAACTATTTAGGGTTAACAATACAAAATAATTTGAAATGGGACTCACAATTGCAGCTTTAATAAAAATTCAAAAATTGATACCAAATAACATGAGGAAATCTTTATATCACGCACTGTTTACCTCAAGGATGAACTAATTTAATGAATATATGGAGTAATACGACCGAAAAGGATTTAAATGCATTGCAACGTCGACAAAATAAAATTTTAAAATTAATATATAAATTACACAAAAGAACACCAACACACATTTTGATACAGTGCAAGAACTAGATATAAAACAATTAATACTTTTTAATAGCTTGCTACTGCTGTATAAAATAAAAAACAATACTATAAAAATGAATATTAAATTAAATACTAACAAGGAAGTTCACAATTACCAAACTAGGAGAAAGTCACATATTAGAGCCATAAAGTAAAAAATAAGACATTAACACAGAGACTAATAACAAAAACAATTCAAACATTCAATATTTTAGCAGAGGAGGTAAAAAAATTGAAATTTATACAATTCAAGAAGAGGATTAAATGGTTAATATTAAATAGAACCATACACTAAATTCAGAAATCGACGACAAAATTAATTAAGAAAAGAATGCCTTCGATACCATCTGGCCAGGATCTGGTACCAACAGATCACTGATGCTGCGACAGATGAAGAAGGATGACACCCAGATCTTCTATGATATGTATATGCTGTACATTATTTATGTGTTGTATATATGTTTTATATGAGGGAACAAATAAATTGATTAAAAAAAAGTGAATTTAAAATATTTATAAGAATTTTACCCACTTGTTGTTCCACGAAAATCTTTGTCAACTAGGCACTAATTTGAACTTGGGGAATAAAAAAGTCACTGGTGAGCGGTAACTTTTTTATTTACCAGATTTTCAAAAAGTCTAGTGAATACGGAGCGTTAGTTCTCGTTAAATCAAATGTTTTTTGGTGTTTGCGCGCCGGTCCTTATTACCACTTTTTTTCTCGCTAGCTAGTGTGTCTCGGCTTTGAATTTTTACACCCATCGCGCATAAAGAAGTTTGACTTCAATAAACACATCTCTTTTAAACTTTTAAATATATAAGTACATGCAGCATACATATACAATAATTGTATACCTAGTTCAATATTTAAATGTCAAAATCGGATTCGCAGGTTTCAGTGGCAACGATTTAAAAATCGCAATTGCAGTTTTGCTCATCTCTACTTGATGCACATTTATTCGATCACACAGTATCTTGCTATTACAAAAATAATAAGTCTAATCAATGGCTCAAATCTACTAGGGTTTCCGCAACCGGAGCTGTTTTTCGGAACCGGGAATTTCGGTACCGCGCCTCTTAGGAACCGGGGTTTCCCGTTTTTTTGGTACTTTCAGTATTGACTAATTTTTGTTCAATGGTGGTGCAGTTCATCAATCAGAAAACAAGGAATGGTTTTTCAAAGTAAAATGGATAAAAAATTGAGATTTTTAATGAAAATAATATCAAATTATTCAGTAATCAGTCATGAGAAAATTAACATGAATACAAACATGAACATAAGTAAAGAAAAAAGTATAGGTAACTTAAATTTCACATTAATCTAAACAAAAACTTTAAAAAAAAGTATCAAAACATTGAATTAAAAATGCAAATATCTATTAAAACATAACATGATAAATATTATAGGGACTTCAAAGAGAAAAGAAGCAAGAACAATAATAAATTGCATTATTACTTATTTAGAAGAGTTTGATTTCGACATCAAAAAAGTTTCAAAGGATTTTTTCATGTAAGAAAAAAATAAATTTTTAATTATTGTTACCGAGTCCTCAACGAACCGGGAATTAATTTCGAGGCTTGGATCTGTGATGGGTGATGGCCAAAAAGATCTGAATCCTAATTGGTAGTATTAATTAGAGTTTCCAGAACCGTACTAAAATATTGTTACGTTTTTCGTCGGTTCCGTGTGGATAGAAAGTCACAATTTAATTAAACACTATTTATTTAAACACTATTTATTTACACTAATTAACAAAAACAATAATGATAAAAGACTCAAAGAACTATTTACAAACTTATTTACAATTTATCTAACTATTTATCTAACAGGAATTTATTTTGAATTTCGCGTGTCAACTGTACTCTGAGATTCTGTAAGCTCCGTAGCAAGAAATTTCCTGTCTAGCCTATGCTATTTGTATACGATTGATGAGTCATTAGACAGGAAATATGTTTACAGAATCGCTAGCCTGCCCTCTTTAGGCCCCAGCCGCCGGCTTTTATACCCACAGCTAGAGTTCCCGAATAATCGGGAACAGCTGAGATTTGTCCATTCGTCCTTGAACGACGCCAAGCGTATTAGTCAGCTTAGACCGGGTTCACACAGGTCCGCAACAATATTTTCGTTCAAGGATTGTAGAGTTCGTCAATCAGCAAGCAAGGGATGGTTCTTAAAAATAAAACCGATAAGAAATTGAGTTTCAAATGAAAATAATATCAAATTATTAAGTCATGAGAAAGTAAACATGCGAACACAAATGAACAAAATGAACACAAGAGAAAAAAAAACGAAAACACATAGGTAGCTTAAAAATTACATCAAACAACATCAACCAAACTCGAAACCAACTTAACTAAATTTGAAAAAAAAACTTAATTTTCAATTAAATAATCAAATGCCTATAAAATCAAGGCTCTACTTAAACTGGCGTTAAACGGTAGCTTACTAAAATGCCGTTAATAGGTATGACGTCGTTGATGTGACGCACTTGACGGCTTTATGAAATATAGAAATTTTATTAGGACTAACCAACGCTATCCACCCCACCAAATATCCAACTTAACCAACGCAACTAACCTCGACACTGATAAAAAAAATTAAAAAACAAATATAAATTAGTAAAAACCAACCAACCTCACCAACTAACCAATGAATTAACACCCTCCAAATAACCACGCTAACCAACCCGCCAAATAACTAAACCAATCCAACAAAAAAGAGTGAAACCAATGCAATAAGATCACGCTATAAGCAAAAAAAAATATAAAATATTCTTGGTCGGCGTGAGATTTGAACCCTTGATCATTCGCTCACGAACGATAGCCTTAGCCACGGAGCCACATGTGCTCTTGCAAAATGCTTATGGCTAGGCATTACTTTCCGCCGACATGAACGACGTCACAATATCTATTAACGGCATTTTAGTAGGCTACCGTTTAAGGCCTGTTTAAGTACATCGTAAAATCAAACGAAACCAAACCAATCATAACATAAAAAAATATATCTAATACATTTAGCAATATTATACTAAATAATAAGATAATATATTTAAACTTCAATAATTGCTAATAAACATTATAGAAACTTCAAAATAACTTCAGAAGTAACAGTAAGAGATTGATTTCAACTGCTAGAAAGTATCAAAAGTCTTTCGCACGTAACAAAAAATATGTTCTTAATTATTATTTACGACTCCGATAACCGAAAGCTTTGCCGAAAGTACCGAAAGAACCGGGAATTAATAATTTCGAGTGGTTCTGTGATGTCTCAAAAGAACCGGGAATTCCCGGTATTTCGGTACCGAGATTTCCCGGTTCTGAACACACGCAGATATTTATTTCCTTCTAAGTTTGATAAGGTTACTTTGAGGGCTTTAAAAATATCTTTTGTTAATTTTCGAGAGACATCGATCGAGCCGGTTATAGACAACAAACGGCCGTAATTAATTAAATTGTTTTTCGGAAAGCGACACTTTTCTAAAGAAAACAAACTGGGAAATTTGTGTGACGGCCGTCCGTTACCATTTTTTCCTTCATTTTCTCACGATTCTAATCAACGTCTATCGGAACGTTTTTAGAAAAATTAACCGTTATTAATACCGAGCGCGTGTGTGTAGGTATATTTTCCCATATTATGTTACGCCATTTGACTGACGCGCTGTCGTCACATATAATATGGAAAATAAACAAATTAGAGAAATTTATTGGCTAATTTAGTGATGAGTTTTTTTATGAGATATATCTAGGTGGTCGTTTACAGAGCTATAAATATATTATAGTGTATTTGGTTTAATATGATGGCTTTTGCAAATATGTACGTATATTGTTTTATAATATAACAAAAGTGCTCCACTCGACTGTCAGGTTTTTAGCAAATCTTTTTGAGTTTTACATTACAAGTCAGTGAAGGTTCAGCGAATTAGCCTTCCATATACCAGAAGATATGGCTTGCCGATTTGGCGCGCGGACTTGCGCACGCCTGTCACGTACCAAAACTCTCCTATTTTGATCTGAGGACTTGGCCTGCCAATTAGATCTTTGCCCGATTAAATATTTTAGATTGGGACAAAATTCGACGTTTTATAGTAGTTTTTATATAGACAAATGTCAACTCGACATTAGAAGAATTCCTCTGTCAACTGGACTGGAACAACAAAGGATTAAAAATAGATGGAGTATATCTTAACCATCTGAGATTCGCTGATGACATAGTCCTAATTGCCTACAACACTACAAGCACAAATTGATTAACTAAATACAGCCAGCAATAAAGTGGGCCTCAAAATGAATTTAGCAAAAAATTAAGTAACGTACCACAAACTAGTGGAAAGAAAAGACATTCTAATAAATAATACAACACAGGATATTGTAGAAGAATATATTTGGGACAACTAATACACAGATCGGGATCTCTACTACCAGAAATCAACGGAAGAATTAAGTTAGCATGGAGTACTTATGGAAGAAACCCAATCATATTCAAATCTAGAATGTCATTTTATCTAAACAAGAAAACATTCGGCCAATGTGAACTACAACCACTGTAGTGTACTACACCGAGCAACCAGTACTACCTTTTGCCTTTTGCATGTATAGTCATGACCTATGCATTCTTAAAACGGATATTATAAGGTAACTGCAGGTCGCACAACGTTCAATGGAACGAAATATGCGGGGAATAACCAAGAGAGACCATAAAAGAATAGAAAACTACAAAAGATCCAGGTAATAGATCTAATCCACAGAGTCAAATCCGTCTAATGGCAATGAGCAGGACACCTAGCAAGAAGAAAGGACAACAGATGGACTACAAAAATTACAGCATGGTACTCACGAGGAATTAAGAGACCGAACCTAAGATGGGACCATAATATTAGGAAATTATTAGGGATAACTTGGGCCCGCAAAGCTAACAACAGACAACAATGAGTGCAATAATTACAAAAGGCTACACCATAATTGGAAATGGTTGAGTAAGCTGAAAATGATGATGATGATGAAATGTCTATCTGAAAATACACTGCCACATAGAAAGAATGAACGTTACAAGTCCACTGACTTTATCATTCGGTCGGTTTTTTTAAATTGAAAAAATGTGATATGACCTATCAATCTGGTACATATAAATCTGATACTTCATATCAAGTCTGCGAATTTCACCCGTAACATGCTTGGTCTGCTAAAGACTTGGCCCGCCTAAAATTGCTGTATTTATAAATAAAAGAATTTTAGGATTCAAGATCGGTATGCAGTAAGTTATAGGCAGATTTTCTGTTGGTAATGTTGCTGCAGAATTTATTCGGAACCATTTTCTAACTTGTCAAAAATTATAAACTGTGTAAAAACATATTCAGGGATGCTAATTCAAATATGTAGAAAGATGCTTTTCTGAAGAATTAAAATTATGCAGATGTTTTTTTAATTATTAATTTTATAGCTTTATTAATTACAGTGTACTATTAATTTGTATTTTGTTAAATATATAAAAATAGATAATACTTAAATATCTGAAAGTCTATAAAAAGTGTAGAATAAGTAAAGCGTTCATTTGATTTCGGAACGCAGAATCCCATTGTCAATTCAATGAGGGTAGATGCAGGGGGGTGATAGTAGACCAGTGAATTGGAAACGGTCCTTGCGCGGTCTTATCCAGGCAGAAAGCATGGCCTTCTAGACATGTTCTAGACTCTCTCAGAAAAAAATCTGAATATTTCTGTTATCGAAAATGCACGTCGGCGTATACGTAACAAGGAGAGCCTAAGCAATACACGTTATGCAGGAGTTGTAGCCCTTCAACCATGAAGAAATCATTTGTTCAAACACTCATGCATTGGTTTAGCTCAGAAATATTTTGCAAGCATTATTACTTTGTCACAGTGGCGGATACAAAGGGTTTAAATATTAGGCTTTTGAGTTAAAAATGGCGCCGTAAAAAGCTTATTCTACGTTACTTTTTATTTGCCCCCCCCCCTAAAATAAATTCCTGTAATCCGTTCCTGCTTTCTCATGTTATTCTAATGCTTGGCATATGAAAATCACATCAGTCTTTGGCGTTTAAAGCAGCCACAATTCAAAAGAATTGTTTTTTTTCAATACTGTAGAAAACTCTATCCACTTACTACTGAATGTTGTGTTGATTTGATTACATATGGTTTACGATCCAGGATTTTGAAATTTAATTTGTCAATATATCCATTAGATATATTTAATTCTAAAATTAATGCATCTAGAGTAATCAAATTCGTATTAACATTTGAAAGAAAAATTGAATCACGAGAAAAAAACTAAGCAATCAAAACTTATTTGTGTTTTTATTTTAGTATTGATATAACTCTCAAAAAATAAATAAAAATAAAAGAATAAATAAAATTTGTGACGACAATGGAAGTCTGAAATTCTTTTCATATCAATATCAATAATGAATCATTATCTACCACATTCAAAGATATGTATATACATAGTCACATATCTTCGTCGGATCTAGCTGAAGACAGCACGATCTAACTATATCATCTTATTCCAACATCAAGCCTTTTATTTTTATTCTTTGAAGATTGTTATGTTCAATTTTACCAATTCCACTTTAATTCAGAATATTGGAATTCGCATTTTGGTATATGTTTTATAAATATTTTATCTAAATATGGATAGAAAGTAATATAAGCTCTAAGAGAAAAAGAAAATGGGTTGGTTAAAAAAAAGGATAAAATATCTTTGAAAAACTTCTAAAGCAGACGTTTACTAAAAGCTATTATGTTGAAGTTCCCTCTTGAAACATATTTGAGAGGAGTTTTAAAGGGAGCGCTGCATTGACTACAATATGGTGGCAGTGAGTTATGCCTTTCAATCGAAAATATCTCTCTTTTAGTAATAATATTGCGACTTTTAGAGTTTGAAAGTCGTATATATTTTTTAATTTACTTATTTTTATATTTTTACGAAAGTTTAATTATTACAATTATTATTTATTTTTTTTGGACATAGTGACTCTTTAACAATGCAATTTTAAATTTATGCTGAGTAAAATTAATCATGTGATAATTAGACTATTACTGTGGATTATTTTTTGTTTAAATATCGGTTATTATACAGGGTGCTACAAATTCGAGGTACGAATATTGGTATCTCGGTAACCGTAATAGATACGAACATGGTTAAATTGGGGCAAAGTTGCGTTTTGGGATGTTCACCAAGATACCATTAAAAAAGTTTTAAAAATTTCAAGGATTGCTGAGTTTCTTGGAAAAAACGGATTTTTTTGAAAATGAATTTTATTTTTTCCTGTCGTTACTTTTAAGAAAATCAAAAAACTAATTGCACTTTCTCATAGCTACTTTATGAAGGCTATCTGATCTGTTTTTTTAGATTTTCAAATTAGCTGTTAATTTGTGAGATACAGAGGTCAACTTAATTTTTTTAAATACGAACCTGCATTTTTTATTTCGGATTTTGAAAGAACTCGGTCTCCTGAGTACAATGATATGCCACACTTAATATTATTTTTGGTTTCAGGAATTTGAACACAATTTATTTAAACTAATTTCAAGCCCGGCTCTGTTTTTTTTAAATATTTAATCTATTCATCGTTACAATATCGATAAACCTTCAAACTTAAAAATGACGTGGGGTAAAACATTGAATATTGAAAATCAAATGCAATAAAATAATAAAAAATAATATACAAATGAATACATTACTTCACGTCATTTGTAAAAGTGAAATCAATACATCTCAACATTTAGAATAAAGAGTACAAAATGCTTTCGGAAGTATAAGAATTAGATCGTTATATATTATATCGCTAATATTATTAGATCGCACACTGAGATTTTAAATTCACAATAAAACAAATAAAAATAATATCTTTAAATTGCTGACCTGGATATAATTTATTTGAATCTTCCAATTGGCTTGATTTTCCTTATTCAGTGATAATTAGCGCTGATCAATATGTATATTACGATGAATATAATTAGATAAAATAATTAAAAAAACAGGGTCCGACTTGAAATTATTTTAAATAATAATTATATAGTTTTTTGTTGTTAACGTACCAAAAACAAAAAAAAAGTATAAAGTGTGGCATATCATTGTGCTCAGGAGACTGAGTTCTTTCAAAACCGCAAATAAAAAATGCAGGTCCGTATTTAAAAAAATTAAGTTGGCCTCTGTATCTCTAAAAATACTATCAGATAGCCCTAATAAAGTGGCTATGAGAATGTGCAATTAGTTTTTTGATTTTCTTTAAAGTAACGACAGGAAAAAATAAAATTGATTTTCAAAAAAATCCGTTTTTTCCAAAAAACTCAGCAATCCTTGAAATTTTTAAAACTTTTTTGATGGCATCTGGGTGAACATCACAAAGCGCAACTTTGCCCCAATTTAACCATATGTTCGTATCTATTACGGTTACCGAGATACCAATGCTCGTACCTCGAATTTGTAGCACCCTGTATAGGTACTTGTTATTTGTTTCTATTGTTGTTATTATACAGGGTGAGCCTTAAATAAGTGCAAATATTTTTGGAGGTAGTACATTTCCACCCCAGAAACACGATTATTAACGAGTTTTTTTCGCGAAAAAAAGATTTTCAAAATTTGGAATTTTTTCAAAAATTTTTTGAATTTTTTTTTAGTTTTTAGTTTTAGTTTTTTATAGTTCTTAATTTATCTTATTTTTGTTTTTTGTAAATTTTTTGTATCAAATCTGTACAGCAGACAGTATTTTTAAGCTGTTTTCAGTAAATTAATCAAAATATTAAAAAGTACCTGTTGGATTCTATCCCTTCCTCCCATCCTTTACCCGAAAAACCTGAGTGGGTACGTAGCCGTAGTCGAGTACGCAGCGTGACAAGATCGGCCGAGTACACAGTGTACACCTCCAAGCGCGCGCTATCCTCAAGTGTTTTAAAAGCAAAAAGACAACAAATACGAGTCCAGAACGGGAATAAAGGTGAGTGCCCACAGTCCTGATACATTAACTCACCCTAATGAACTGAGCCCCTTAATTCTCGCCCGTAACAGTACCTTTAGAAATATATAATTGTGATTAAAGCTTCTTTCTATTTTCTTGTTGATAAAACAATTTTGTACACAAACATATTCGTATGTGCACATTCATATCGTATTGTATTGTTGTTTGTCATGTCTGTGTGATGTCATTCACAAAAACCACTTGATCGCTAGGGGTTCCCTTTATAGTAGTTATAAATATAAAAATGTGAATTTGTGCTATCAATTATATTGTCATCTATACTTTTTTGTAATATCGGTTTATCTGCATTTGTATGTCACTTTTTATAATTTCTTCATCAAAATAATATTTATAAATCAGGGGAAATTACCTACTTGACACATTTATGTTACAATTTAAAATTACATACTTTATATTAATACAGGATTGCACACTAAATTCATCAAATCATTAGCAATCCCTGTAATAGAGATGCGCAAAACTGTGATTTTCCAATCGCAATTGAAACTGCGATTGCGATTTTTAAATCGCAGCAACTGTAACCTGCGATTGCGATTTTAATATTTACCAAACCAAATTATTCGTAAAAAAATGCGTTTTTTAAATACGCCAATGAGCTACCCACGTTCCATTTGAAAAAAATAAGATATGATTAAAAATACGATTTGGGCATCTTTTAAATGGTCAGAACGCGGAAAACAATAGACGAACAAATCTATTTTTCCAAGGCATCTTGATTAAAATTAGTGTTTTTAACACAACCATGAGATTTTAGAATTAAATTTAAAATACGATTTTTTTAAGCGACAATGTCAAAAGTTGCCATATATATCATTCTATTCAGAGTGTAAGTTTCTATGAATAATACAAAAGTTGTCGTCATTTGTGATGAAACAGGAGGTGACTAAAAACAATTGAATACGTCAATCAATTCTAATTTATGTTATATACTAATATATACCAAATCTGGTTTTTTGTATCAGAAAAAATAAAAAAGTTATAGGGTGAACCACTCTGGAGAAACACCCGGTATATTACCCCCAATCGTAGCCCTAGAAAATAATACCTTCTCTATAAATAAATAATATCAGAGAGAAAATTGAGTCGCAGCCTCGTAGAAGATACAAGGGTCACAGTTTACTATAAAATGCTTCAATAGACCATAAAATTACATTCGCAACAATATCGCAAATCGCAACTCCTAAAAATTCAGACTCGCAGAGAGAAATCACGGTCCCAGTTTACAAAATCACAATAGCAACAAAGTCGCAAATTGCAGCTATAGTAATACTGGTTGCCTATCGAAACTCGGAAACAGAAGAAATTGCAATCGCAGTTTGCGATTGCGATTTTAAAATCGCTGCAATTGAATCGCTGTTTGCGATTTCTTGCTCTTATTCTCTACCCTGTAATAGTGTTTTCCGATTCTGCGAATACCTTATTAAAAACGTTCACATCGTTACTGCAATGAAATTAATTTCAAATGTCAAAAATAGCTTCGAAGCTTCCATTGATGTGGGTGATGCGTGACGTTTTTATTTAACAAAAGGCACTGGGCTCTCCTATAATAAATTAAAATTATCAGTAAACTTATTGAAATAATTAAATTGAATTGCAATTATTTAATGTGTCTATTGGTCGCGCTTTATAGATAATGCTAAGATCTACATCTTGAAAGTCGCCGAACGCGAGCCTAGGCCGGCCGCGATTACGTTTCCTGTTCGCTGTTTTAGTCGATGGGTGATGCGATTTCATAAACACATCTCGTCCGCCGTATAAAATAAAAAATATGGTCGTGTGTCGCCACGAACGATTCGATAGTAGAGAGTATGCGTTCTTCTTCATTTGAAGTAAAATGTAATAAGAGTTTTCGCAAATATGCATACTAGAAGAATTGATACTAATTTTAAAATTTAAAATCTAACAGATACGATCACCTTTGTTTTTATCTAAATTTAGTTCTTTTTTTAAATTGGTTTGATTATTTTTTTTACCTGTGGCTTTTTTCGTATATTTTATTTTTGTAACTTCAAAATTAAAAACTTTATTGTGACGGTAAAATGTTAATTGCAGTTACTTATTGCATCCCCTTGTATTGACGCCACGCTATTCCGCTGTTAAACACCAAAATATTGAAAACGATAACTCACTTTTCGTAACATAACTAGATATATCATAAATTATGCGTAACTATATTTTATATTAGCAACTGAGTGTCAATAAATAATGTTTCTCTCTGTTCTCATATATTTCCTTTGCCACAGATGGAGGATGATGATACACTTTCTATTCTGCTTGGGTCGACTCAATTTAAGTGCTAAACAGATTGAATTTTCATTGAGTTTTATACCCAGCTTGTCAGTATACTGTAACGAATTTCATTCTGAACTGGCACACTAGACCGCAATATAGGCTAGGAGGAAATTACTGCTACAAATATATTCGTGTGTATCTAGACGCAAAATGAAAATTAAAAGAATACCGATTAAAGGTTGATTCTCACTATAACTTCCGTATACTTGTGTCTAGCCCTAGCAGGCAACTATTAAGCCCGACCAATCACGTTACGAGTTTTTGACAAACACAAATGAATTAACACTCTCCAAATAACCACGCTAACCAACCTGATTGGTCAAGCTTAATAGTTGACTGCTAGGGCTAGACACTTCTCTTCCGTATCAGCTATACCTTCCATTTTCCTTCTGTTTACATAAAATATTACATCATTTAAATGAACAGGACAATGCACACTATCCGTTCCGTTTCCCTTCCGGTCCATATCCTTTCCTTCTATACATTTTTTTGGCGGACGGACTGAAGCCTATCGGAAACAACGTTGTCAGGTTCTATTTGTACCAGCTCTGTTAACATTTTGCTGATATTTATTTATTTTTTCACTTTTTAATTAAATATACTACACCTTCTTCGAAAGATACAATTTTTTTAAATAAAACTTTCGTAATGATATAAAATGTACAATAAAAAGTATAGAACTGATACGGAACGGAAGCATAAAGATTGATTCTCACTATTCCTTCCGTTTCCATTCCATATCCATTCCATATCCGTTCCGTATTTTTATTGTATTTACGCTATACGTAAGCTTCCGTTCCATAACACTTCCATACTTTTATTGTACGATTTATATCATTACGAAAGTTTTATTTTAAAAATTTGAATCTTTTGAAAAAGGTAATAGTTTTAATTAAGAGGTGAAAGAATAAATGAATATCAGCAAAATTTTAACAGAACTGGTACAAATAAGAATTTGACAACGCTGTTTCCGATACGCTTCAGTCCGTCCGCCAAAAAAATGTATGGAAGGACAGGATATGGAACGGAAGGGAAACGGAACGGATAGTGTGCATTGTCCTATTCATTTACATGATATAATATTTTATGTCAACGGAAGGGAGCTGATATGGAAGGTATAGAAAGAATCAATCTTTAAGATTGATTCTCACTATACCTTCCGTTTCCATTCAATATCCGTTCCATATTCGTTCCGTATTTTTATTGTATTGACGCTATACGTAAGCTTTCGTTCCGTATCAGTTGCATACTTCTTATTGTACAATTTATATCATTACGAAAGTTTTATTTCAAAAATTTCTATCTTTTTAAAAAGGTAATAGATTTAATTAAAAGGCGAAAGAATAAATAAATATCAGCAAAATTTTAACAGAGCTGGTACAAATGTAAGAACTTGACAACGCTGTTTTCGATACGCTTCAGTCCGTCCGCCAAAAAAATTATGGAAGGAAAGGACATGGAACGGAAGGGAAACGGAACGGATAGTGTGCATTGTCCTATTCATTTACATGATATAATATGTTATGTAAACGGAAGGGAAACGGAAGGGAGCTGATATGGAAGGTATAGTGAGAATCAACCTTAAACCGTATGATCGAAACAATAAACGGCGTTCAGTTGGCATCATGAACTGACGAATCGATGATATTTCCCATATAATTTTACATATAAAATGACACGATCTTCATTCCACAGTTCTGTTTTGTGACTTTTTATTAACCTTATTCTTTTGTGACTTTTTATTAACCATTATAATTATAAACACGCGTTTTATTAAATTTGTTAATATTTACTAACGCTTTGTGAATTTACAAAAGTAATTGTAAATTCGCTATAATAAAATATTTTAATTTGTTGTTACTCTACCGGGTGCGTCTCAAAAATGGCTCACCCCTATCTAGGAATTAATTAACTCAGTGGGGATAAAAGATACCCTCGCATAAGTAGTTCTAATTCTTGTCTAGATTATATATGGGCAATTTAAAAATAAGAACCTTTATTCTTCCGCAAAAATACAAATCCATAGGAAATAAGTCCGCCGCGCCGCTAGCCTCGATCTCCAACGCCTGGGATCTTGGTTAGCTATTTAATTATTCTCGAAATTTGCTGCAAAAATTTGCTGATAACTTCACCATTCTGAGGCGGTGCCTTGTCTTGCTGGAAAAATATGTTTTCGTTTTCGATTTTTTCGAATATACAGGGTGTCCCAGAAATAAGCGCAAGTATTTTAAGGGGTGGTAAATCTCGATAAAAGAAACATATTTTCTCTTTTTCGTTTTTCAAATAAGTCCAAAATAACGGAGTTATTTTACTTTGAAAATTTCGAAAAAACATGATTTTTTGCTAATATTTTGAGAATCGCTGGATCTTTTCTGGATTTTTTTTTGTAAATTTAATCTAATACCTATGTTGCCCTATTATCAAGAAATTATGTTTTTTAATTAAAAACTAAAAAAAATTCAAATTTTGAAAAAAAAATTTCGTGAAAAAAACCTCATAGGCGTGTTTCTGGGGTTGAACTATACTACCAGTTGAATTACTTGCACTTATTTCTGGGACACTCAAAAAGCATCTGCCATCTTTCGTGGGCAGATTCGTCACGTAAAAATTAGATTTATTTTTCATATCAACATAGGTCCGATTCTGCTTTGTTTTGTAGCTACAGGGTGTTAAAGTCTTAATATTTTTTCGATTTGTTGTAATTTTCTGCCAAGTGCTTTTAGCGATTCGAATGAAATTTTGAGGGTAAAAATTACTATTAATGCGATATATTTTAACGCTAAAAGAGTGTCAACATATTCACCAGGGACGTGCATATGGGTTTTCTCTGGAATATTTTTCTAAAAAAAGCATGTACTCCACTGCCTTTTTTTCTCTTGTTAGCGCAATAGTGTAAGCCGTTTAATGCCGATTAAAAGTTGTCTCTTCATATTTTGTCCATTTCGCTTTTCATTTGATTCAAGTCTAATAGCAACCTTTATAAAAATTTAATATCATTAACTTGCAAAAGTTTTAAAAAGTACTTTTTGATTCCTCCTCAAAAAATATGAAAAAAGTTATTATAAACATTGCTATGGAAATGCATAGTTTCATAATTACAGGGTGTTAAAACTTTTTAAAATTATTTTTTTTGTAATAATTATCTTAAATATCATTATTTTTTTATTTGAAATTACTGTGTGTTGGACTAATCGTAATGGTAACTAACAGTAATAATATTTAATAATAAATTAGGTAAAACATATAATTTATTAATTTTATTAATTGTGATTAATAAAATTGCGTTTATCTCATCCAGGAGGCCGAAGTGGGCAAAATATCAAGAGATAACTTTTAATTGGCATTAAACGGTCTACACAATTTTGATATCAAACGAAAAAAGTTAGTGGCGTACATGTTTTTTTTGAAAATATCCCAGTGATAACCCACATGCACGTCCCTGATGCATTTATTAACACTTTTTTAGCATTAAAATATGTAACATAGTAACACCCTCAAAATTCCATTAAAATCACTAAAAGTACTCGGAAGGAAATTATAATAAATCGAAAGATTATTAAGACTTTAACATCATGTAGCTACGAAACAAAGCAGAATCGGAACTATGTTGGTATGAAAAGCACATGATGGCACATATTTTTTGAAAGACCTTGTATAATTTTTGTTTTTCGATTAGGGGCAGATGATCAATAAGAGGTCCACAGCCTACTAGATAAAAGTGACGAACTTTTATAAAAGCTGTATTTCAACGGGGACTATAACAAAATATTAAGTGTGCTATATTTTTGGAAAGGTAATTTTAAGTTATTTTCATTTAATTAAAAATATTCCCAGAGTGTCCCAAATAAAAAATCAATTTTTCTTGTTATAACTCGAAATAAAAATTTTACTTAAATCATTAAATTCTACGTAAAAAGGTGTTTTGGAAATGTTTTCGTAATACATACAGAATAATGCAACAACATGAAAAGTAATGTTTTTGTTTTTACTTACTTACTGACGGCTACGACTGTCGACTGCTTCAACGTATCTGTACCCCAGAAGCAAACTATAGGGAACTTCTAGGGTACAGGATCAGGTACAGGTATGTAGTTTGTATACTAATACTAAATCGCTGGTGCGTCCGGACTGAAATCGTCGGTGATCGAGTCACATCGGCTGCGTCTCGACTGAGCGACCAGTTAAATCGCAGTCGCTGCGTAATTATGGCGCGTTTTTTACCAACTACGAAATTTCAATAGAAGAAATAAACAATAGCCTTCCAATTACGAAGATGAAAATTATAAGAATTTTATTTTTTCCCTGATTAGGCAACTTTCTTGGACCCATTTACTTCGAGATTTACTCCTACGCCAAAATTTTTATAATTGTTATCCTCGAATCATATATAGATGGTTGATACGATATTAATTTTATTGGTTGAATTTAAAGACTTCGATTGGTTAGAAACGGTTAACCAATCGAAGCCTTTAAATACAACCAATGAAATTAATATCGTATCAACGTATCGTCGGACAACGGATGCATGAAAATCAAGCTTTAGTCGTACCAGTAAAAAAGTATGTATTATAATTTTTTCTGATAGAATCTACGAATTTTGCGTCACTGATAATTTTTACCATATCGAAATCTAACATTTCTCTAAACTAATTGAATTATTACAAAATCTATTAATTTTAATATACATATAATATCATATCGAGGGTCACAAGCTGGGTCACAAGGCATGGATCTCGTATGATTTTCTAATAAAATTATATTATTTTTTAAAACAATTTTTGCGATATTTTCACAAAAATAATTCAAAATATTTAATTTGATATTGAAGTATTGATATCTCGGCTCTATAAGATAATTCGTTTAAGAAAAATTATAATAATTTAATATAAAATTGGGTATGTTTAAAAAATGATACGAGTTACTGCACTGTGACCTTCGATATGCAAAAAAGTTACCGAATTGTAGGTAGAATCTAATTCTAAAATAAAAATAGGGTATTCTTATTAAAAATATATGTTATATCCGAACGACAATCAACAATCACAAATCCAAACATTCTTTGAAGTACCCTGTATACTCTACAGTCATTTTAAAATGTGCTACTTAACCTTCCCTATAACTTTTCTGTTTAACATTTTGTTCCAAAAAACGTTAGAAAAACAAAACCAAAACATTTTTGATATACCTACCTATATATATATATATATATATATATATATATATATATATATATATATATATATATATATATATATATATATATATATATATATATATATATATATATATATATATATATATATATATATATATATATATATATATATATATATATATATATATATATATATATATATATATATATATATATATATATATATATATATATATATATATATATATATATATATATATATATATATATATATATATATATATATATATATATATATATATATATATATATATATATATATATATATATATATATATATATATATATATATATATATTTTTTTTTTTATTATTCATTCGTTAAGAATGTCACGGCTTCATTGTGTTGTTTGCCGGTTGATGATGGATTTTTGCAGGTTCGGGTCTCAACCAGAGGCCTAAGAACTCCGCAAGTGTTTGCGTAATATTTGCGCTGTCCCAAAGATCGCTGTTTTCTGGAGCTGGGCGGTGCTTAACTCCATGATCTCGAGGTCAATAAGGTGTTTCCCCAAATTCGACGTGATGGCTCCCATGGCTCCTATGACAATTGGGATGACTGAGAATGGTTTTCTCCATAGGCGGGTCATTTCTCTTCCCAGCTCCTGGTATTTATTGATTTTTTCGATCTCCTTATCTCTCACTCGGGGGTCTCCAGGGATGGCTATGTCTATTATATTGATGGTTTCTTGGGTTATCACCACGATGTCCGGCGTATTGTGTTCAATTCGTCTGTCAGTCTGGATTCGGAAGTCCCAAAGTATTTTTCCCCTATCGTTTTCAACCACCTTCCCTGGGTGGTGGTTGTACCAGTTTTTCTTTACTGGGGCGCCGATGTTTTTGCAGATGTTCCAATGGATCATGCTGGCTACGTTATCGTGTCTTTTCTTATATTCCGTTTGTGCGATCTTACTGCATCCTGACACTAGGTGGTCAATGGTCTCATCTTTATCTCTACAGAGTCTACATTTTGGATCATCTGTCGTTTTGTGTACTCTGCATTTAATTGCATTTGTTGTGAAGGCTTGATCTTGTGCTGCAAAGATGGCTGCTTCTATTTCTTTGCGGGTTGTCCCATTCGATATACATTGGTATGATTTTTTATCATCTGCGTTTTCTTTAATATTTCTTGCGTAACTACCGTGGAGGGGTTTATTATTCCAGTTTGCTATTCTAGCTCATATAATCTTTTGTTTGTATATTTTCTTGTTGTCCTCTTTTACATTTAAGATATTTTCTTTTAATATCTCACGGATTAGTTTCTCACGACTTGTTTTGAGATATTGGCTTAGGCTTATTTTCTCCCCCTCCAGAGTTTGTAACACTTGGACAAGTCCTCTTCCTCCTATTCGTCGCGAAATGTAAAGCCTGTCGATATCACTCTTGGGATGCAATGTTTGGTGCATTGTCATGATTTTTCTTGTTCTTTTGTCAAGTTCTTCAAGTTCTGCTTGTGTCCAATTTATTATTCCTGCAGTGTATCTTATGACCGGAACTGCCCAAGTGTTTATGGCTTTGATACTATTTCCTCCATTCAATTTGGTTTTTAATATTTTTCTAACCCTTTTAAGATATTCTTGGCGACTAGATGCTTTAACCTCTTCGTGCAACAGATCGGCCGCTTCGAGAATTCCCAAGTTGGGTATTTATATATATATATATATATATATATATATATATATATATATATATATATATATATATATATATATATATATATATATATATATATATATATATATATATATATATATATATATATTTGCTTCAAAATTGACAAGTTTTTATACAAAACATCCCGAAATTTGCCGATTGACTTCTGAATTCCAAGAGACTGCCAGTGACTGCCGCGACTGCCTAGCGACCGCCAGTGACTGCCGCGACTGCCTAGCGACTGCCAAGCGACTCCCGATCGACTGCCTATGATTGCCATGTAATTATAGGCGACTGCCGTAAGACTGCCAAAGACTGCCAGCGACTGCCAAGAAAATGTACATGTAATTCC
The DNA here is from genome assembly GCF_002938485.1 of Sitophilus oryzae. Taxonomy (NCBI): domain Eukaryota; kingdom Metazoa; phylum Arthropoda; class Insecta; order Coleoptera; family Curculionidae; genus Sitophilus; species Sitophilus oryzae. Next base: position 2,790,659 of record NW_022145749.1, read on the forward strand.
AACAGTGAGACACCCCTCGGTTTTGTTTATTGTATACTAATTCTTAATCAGTATACAATAGTGTCACAATATAATTAGTGTCTTGTCCTGGCCAGCTAGAAAATGCTGAAATCGTATTTTTAATCATATCTCATTTTTTTCAAATGGAACGAGTGTGGCTCATTAGCATATTTGGAAAAAGCATTTTTTTACGAATTATTTGATACTACACACTTGATATTTCGATTCAAATTTTCGTTACGAAGCGCAAGTTATAATTTCAAATAAACCATATGCGAAAATGTCAAAAGTTGACGTATATGTCATTCTATTCAGAGTCTTATTTTCTATCGAATAAAGTAAAAAATAACGAGGGTGCCATTTAAAAATCAAAAGTTGTAGTCATTTCCGGTGAAACAGGATGCGACCGAAGACAAATGAATACGTCAATCAATCCTAATTTATGTCATATGCTAAAAAATAAAAAAGTTATAGGGGTGAGCTACTTTTGAGACGCACCCGGTATAGTAATAGTATAAGAAGTTGGCTATTTTAAAAAATAAATTTACAATGAATATGTAAATTTACTATGAGATACACATTTTTTACATAAATTCACAAAGAATATTGGTGAATATAAAGATATAACATATTTACATACATGCCGCAAATTAGTCCTACAGCTATTTTACAAACGAGTTGTAAAACTAATGAACAGATGGTAAATTTACTACAATAATCTGTGGCAAGAAATAGCCATCAATATTGTTATTAAATTCACAAATTAGTATTTTCAGTGTATCTATATTAAGTCCTAATATAGGTACTTTCTGGGTACTTTTATATGCTAGCATACTAGTACATTAGTTCACCATAATACACCAAAACAACGATTTTTTTTCTTTTTTATTTAATCTTTATTATAAAATGATCATATTCGAAATGATAGCCCGGTTGACTGCTTATCTATCCAGGTCCGGGCATGGGTGTTTACTGTGTGTATTGTCTTTATGATTATATGATTTAATTTTTTTTAAAGTTTACTTATCATAATATAAAAACGCTCATAAAAATTAAATAAAGCTGGCTGAACGCCGAACGGCAAGTGACCATTAACAAGAAAAATATTATATTATTTATTAAAAATTATGTAATCATATATTATTGTAAAAATGGTCAGTCACATATGTCTGTTCTAAGATCATTGAATAGAATAAATACCTTTAGTTGTCAATCAGTCGTAGCACACTATAAAATAACAACTATTTCTCCAGTTGTCTATTCGTGACCGGGCAAAAGAATTGCAACAAACATTTCGATCCTTTTTCTCCAAATTTTTGCGGAAATTCGTGCCTGCGAGTGATTTTATTTATATCAAGATCTTCTAACGAGCTTATAAGGCATTTTAAAGAGGTAAGTTTTTCGAAATCTCTATGTATTTATGTTGTTTTGTTACTTTTTTGGCCAATTTTTTTAACCTATACTGCGACGTGCCATAGTTTTTGTTTCGCGTCCGTCAGCCAGATATGTCATGGCAAACGCGATTTGATTTCTTGTTGAGAGGAGGACTTGTGTTGAGGACTGAGTTGAGGACTTGTGTAGTGTGTACATTGTGTGTGGCTATACTAAACTAATACCGTATGATCGAAAAAAAACAGCGTCAAAGGGGTGATGATAAAAAAACGGCTGGGGAATGACAATCGATGATAATTTTGGCGAGGTCAACCTCTAGACCTCATTTACTAAAAACTGAAATAATACTAAAATAAATTATAAGCTTCTGAAAACCATCTGGTAGTTTGGATTGTTGGCAGCGTACAGGCGAAGTAAATGACGTCTATGTCTTGACCTCGCAAACATTATAATCTATTGTCATTCCCCAGTCATCTTTGACACCGTTTTTTTGCGATCATATGGTATTATATATACAGGGTGACGCACCTCATTTGCCTTATACAAAAACAGAAAGATGTAGAAACAAAATATTTTACGGGTATATGTGGGAAGGGAATGTGCATAATTTAAAATTATTTTGAAATGTACAGGGTGTGTCAAAATTAAGATTCATACCAAAGTTGTATTTTTTCTTATTTACCCGGTATTTTATTTCATTTTTGGATCCTTGGACAAAAAATAAGGCATTACAAGGGTTTGATATGTTTAAAAGCTTTGGTTTTTGAGATTGTACATTACTTTTTAGATTTAATTCTTGTGCTGAGTTTAAAGGTAGAGAAATAAACATTACTAAAAAATTTGATTACCTTCCTTAAATGTATATAGGGGTATCAAAACTATACTGGTCTATTTTAAATATTTATATTAGATCAAAACTTTGTTGTTTCAAATGCAACACTGTATTTTTTAAAATAAGTCGACGCAAATTTAAATGGGTTTTTAAACTATATTTATTAGGGTTTCCTATAACTATCTGGGTCAGATTTTGAATAAGGGGCGATTTTTCAATGAAATGGCAACAGAGAGAGCTGCTGTCGTCGTGGCAATTTTCTAGTGACAGTAGTTATTTAAAAAGAAAAAATTAATAATTATTATTAATTAAAAAATTAAAAATTACTTTAAAATCGAAATTAGTTTATAAACTTCATTTAAATTTATAGCAGTTTACTTTTATATAAAATACCTATAATAGTTTACTAAATAAGTATTTATTATTTTATCAAGAAAAACGAAGAAGTAGTTCTTTGATTTATATTATGCTCACTTGTAGATATACAGGGTGTTTCAAAACAAATGCGAAAAACTTCAGGGGGTATTGTATTGTATTGTATTGACTAAGAGTACTCCACTGAGGCCGCGAGGGCCTATTGTGGCTCAGTTTCTACAAGCTCTAATTTACAAGAGCGTCAAAGTTCATCCTCAAGACCCAGCCTCTTAATATAGGCCGTTATGTCTGAGGGCGATATGTCTCCTAGGTCTCATAGGTCTAGCATGGGTTTGCCAAACATCTCAAACCTGGTCCTGCTCCCAGCGGGGCAGGTACACATAACGTGCTTCATTGTTTCATCATCTTCCATACAGAGTCGGCATTCGGCGTCTTCCACCAGTCCCGTCCTCTGTAGGTGAGATCTCAGCCGGCAGTGGCCCGTGTACACTGCAGTGAGCACACGCGTTCCATTCCTACCGGCCTTTAACAGTTCTCCTGTTCTATGTTTGGATGGCCCTGCTAGGATTTTCTTGGCATGCTCCATTCCGGGACTGTCATTCCAGTCTCGGATTGTCTCACCCCTAACCCATTAACAGAGCCTGTCTCTTGCGAGATTTTTAGGAACGCTAAGTGTCGGTTCTGGGCCCACGAATGGCGAGCCTGCACCAATTTTGGCGAGGGAATCAGCACGTTCATTTCCCTCTAGGCCGACATGTCCCGGTATCCATATTAGCGACACTTTGTTCCTATCTCCCAGTATATTGAGTAGTTTCTTACAATGAAGAATCGTCATTGACGTGCTTTTCGTTGCCTCAAGTGCTTTCAGCGCGGCTTGACTATCCGAAAATATGCATATTGTTTTCCCGGTGTATTGCTGTTCTACCAGCATTTGCACACAGGTTTCAATAGCATATAGCTCAGCTTGGAAAATCGTGGTGTGTTTTCCAAGACTGTGGTAGATCTCAGTCTTTGGACTGCTGCAGTAAATTCCTGCGCCAGATCCTTTTTCGTTTTTGGATCCGTCCGTGTCCAACACATTTCCGCATGTAATAAGCCGTTTCCCGGCTTATCCCACTCGTCCCTGTTCGGAAACAGGACGTTGTAGGTGCACGTCAAGAGTTGGACTGGTGGTGTAAGATCCGAGATCATTCCCATAATCTCATCCGACTGTAGTTCTTCTACTAGCCGGTATTGTATGAACATAATTGTTCCTTGGCTTCCTCGTGCTATATTTATTCAGGGGGTGATTCCTTGTTCAAAATAAAGGGTAGTTTGCTTCATAAACGTTGGATCAAAAGTCAACCATTAGGGAGATATTGCGGTACAAAGATGGCGGAAAAATAAAGTTTTTATTTTTTATCTTGAAAACGAAAAGAGATAGACTAATAAAATTTTATGGAAGCATTACTGTTATGAAAACACACTTTCTGGTAATTTTTTCACTTTTTTAAAATGAGTGGAAGGGGTTGAAATAAACTACCCCTATCATTCTTGTTAACGAAATTTAAAGAAAAATCTTATCAAATACATGCAAAAAAATTAATTTGGATAGCTTAGTTTGTTTAGAAACTTTTTTATCTCTTGTATTTTTTTGATAAAACTCACCGATTTGAAATTAAAAAATAAAATGTAAAGCATTACATGTCAGGACAAAGTTTCTAAATAAACTAAATTTTGTAAAAAAGTTTCTAAATAAACTAAACTATCAAAATTAAAGCATTTGCATGTGTTTCATAAGATTTTTCTTTATATTTCGTTAACAAGAATGATAGGGGTAGTTTATTTCAACCCCTTCCACTCATTTTAAAAAAGTAAAACAATTACCTGAAAGTGTGTTTTCACAACAGTAATGCTTCCATAAAATTTCGTTAGTCTATCTCTTTTCGTTTTCAAGATAAAAAATAAAAACATTATTTTTCCGCCATTTATGTACCGCGATATCTCCCTATTGGTTGACTTTTGACCCAACGTTTATAAAGCAAACTACCCTTTATTTTGAACAAGGAATCACCCCCTAAAGTTTTTCGCATTTGTTTTGAAACACCCTGTATAGGATTTTCTATGAAAGAGCCAGTTATGGCAAATTCATTTTCTTTACTTCCAACTACAGGTTTCTGCCTTATAGGTTTATCAGCTGTGCGGAAATAGTAGTATAGGAAAAGTAGTTTTTCAAAGGAACACTTATCAAGAAAACTCCTCCTTGGATTGGATATCTTTATGCATTAACCCTTCAGACCAACAAGCAATTTTTCTCAGAAAATAAAATCACTAGTGAAATATTCATTCCTTCCGCCAGCAGATACCTACTGCTTAATTTTTCTTGATAAAATAATAAATACTTATTAAACTATTGTAGGTAAATTATATAAAGAAAACTTTTAACGTCCATAAACTCATGTCAATTTTAAAAATAACTAGTAACTGTCACTAGCAAATGCCTATGATGACACCAGCCATCCTGATGCCATTTTATTGAAAAAAGGTTTTTTTAAATCTGAGCCAGAGAGGTATAGGACACCCTAATATAGTTTGAAAGAGCATTTAAATCTTAGCATCTACTCATTTTAAAACGATAGAGGGTGTTGCATTTGAAATAACGCAGTTTTTATGTAAAATAAATATTTAAAATCGATCAGCAATTTCTGGTACCCCTGTATACATTTAAGGATGCAATTATCTTTTTCAGTAAAGTTTATTTCTCTACCTTTAAACTCAGCACAAGAATTAATTCTGAAAAGTAATGTACAGGGTGTTGATAATCTATTCTATTATAGCAGGTATATTTAAATATCTTTGAATATCTGAAAAACCAAAAGATATTAGACATATTAAAAAGTTTCTACATTTTCGTATAATCAACCGAGGCGAATGAGGTGCGTCAACCTGTATAAGCTAAAAAATTTGGTAAAAGTTCTTTATTCAAACTGTATGTAATCTATCAAAAGTTCTGATGTAGTTAAGTATATTGTATTTGACCTTATAAGATATTGTAATCAAGGAATGTATGGAAGAATGTATATACTTAACATATTAAGTATATTTTTAACCAAAATATAATTTAAATAAAGTCGGATTGTCTAGATAATATGAATCCTCTTTTCTCTTCATTTTTCTACCACAATATTTTAACAATTTATTGAGATAGTGGAATAAATACATACCCACATGCAGGATGCAGGTATATTGTTATAAATATTAGAGAGTAAGTTTTCCTTTTGAAGTTAACCTGTTCTATTTTCTTTTGAAATCGATAGCCTCAAAGAGGTAAGTTTTACAGTTATTACAAAAGGGTATAGGTAACTGTGTTTAAACTTTGTAGAGCTACAAGTTCAAAAGCGCATAAGGATGGGGTTGCGTGTCAACAACACGTAGTCAAACTATTTATAATATTCCCATTATAATCAAAATTATTATCGATTTTCATTCCCCAGCCGTCTTTGACGCCATTTTTTAGATGGTTTGGTATAATAAGAATGTATGGAACTACCATACGAAACAGTGCTTTAGCTTATTATTTTTAAAAGAGAAAAAACCGACGGACCGTCCGCGACTTCGAGCAAGTACCATGAGTTTATATGAACAATCTCACATGGGTCGCATATGCTCCGTCCGGATGACGACCATATACATAAACACATTAATATAAAAACACGCGGACGGTCCCTCTTTAAACTGAAAGGGCTGTTAAAGTATCAAATTTTTCGATAACTATGACTTTTTCAAGTTTTCTGCTTCTTTAACATTTTAAAACTGCAAAAATTTGACATTAATTAAAATTCTATCAATAAAAATCTATTAAATAATGAAGACGAAATTATATTACCATAGAAACACGTTTTGATATTTGGGAAATTCAACTATTATTTTTTTTTAATTTTCTCTAAAACGGTATGGAAATTTGGAAAAGTATAAACGGGATTAACCATTTTGGAACAAGCAAACATTTTTATGAAGATGCATTTTTCTCAAAATGTCAATAATAAAAAAGTTTTTCCTCTTGTAAAGACAATCCGGGGACATACTGTAGAATGCCACTCTATCTAAATAAAGAAATCGTTCGACAAATGCGTACTACCAGTCATAACCTAAGCATGCGAAACCTGAACACTTAAAACGGACGTCATAAGAAAACTACAAGTCGCACAACGCTCAATGTAACGAAATATGCTGGGAAGAGACCGTAAAAGAATAGAGTGGATACGACAAAAGACTCAGGTTATTTACATAGAGTCAAATCCCTCAAATGGCAATGGGCAGGACGCCTGGCAAAGAGAACGGACAACAGATGGACCATAAAAATTGCAGCATGGTATCAACGAGGAATTAAGAGACCTAGAAGAAGACCGAACCTGAGATGGGACTATAATATTAGGAAATTAGCAGGGATAACTTGGGCTCGCATAGCCAACAATAGACAAGGGGCCCAACTACAAAGAGAGTATCAAAATATGTGAGGGAGGCTACACAATAATTGGTAATGGTTGAATAAGCTGAAAATGATGATGATGATGATGGTGATGAGAAACTATGCAGATTGTGTTAAGTTATCTATAAAATATCAATCAATATTAAAGAGATATTATGAAATTGATAAGTAATTTATATTATTTCTCAACACTATTTCTAATTGTAGGATTATTTAAACTTTTTATTGATTTATTTCTTATGTCTGAATACCTTTAATCCTTTTTTTTGCATACCACCAAATGTTAATGGCATCAGTCTAACATATCAATCAATAATCTGATAAGAAACATCTTAAATTTTTATTGGATTGGTGTACTTGTACTAGGAGTTTTTATATAAATATTTATATTTTTGTCGTTCACATTTCGACAGTTTATATCTATTATCATAACAAAAAGATCAATAATTTTACAGGCGCCTAAATTTGTCTACACATATATATCTGATAATAATTCTCAATTGAAATTACTTTTTCTAATTCTACATTTAAACCTTTATTCTATAATTAAAAAGTATTCATATTTGAAAAAGTAGTTATGTAATAATAATTATCTGGTGTGATAAAGTAATTAAATTCAAGGGTTAGATGAAAAAAAAGAATAGTCTGCATATTTTAATTTAGTTTATTTACATTACTAATCAGGCTTTTGTAATTAGTGATTCAGATTAAATGCAAAAATACATGGTATTACTTATATTTATCAAGTATTTATTTAAACTAACTATTAACCCATACACCAGAGAAGATTTGGCCTGCGGATAAAAACTTTGTGTTTTTGTGGCGGACCATGTCTGTCGGAGGTTAAGCCTTTGGCGGGCCAAGCCTGTTACATGTCAAATCCGCAGACTTGATGTGTCAGGTTAGATTGGTCTAAATATACGAAGTAAAGTTGTAACGCTCTTTCTTTCTATATAATCATTTTATCATCTGATAATAAAATGATCCCGAGTTCCCGATTAACGAATTAAGAAAAATTTGACATGCTAGATAGGATTTAGATCTGGGCTGTATGGTGGTCAATCTGATTAATTTTGATATCTCAATCTGCAATTAAAGCAACTATAGCGGATACAACTTCTGGATTTAAAACCCTCTCTGCTAGGGTTACTAAAACACACCGTTTAACATTTCGGGACAAGTGATTGAGGACATTGAGGAGATTATATATCTGGGCGGCATAATAAATAAAGACGGTGGAGCCAGCGATCCAAAAAGGTTCAACAAGCATTCGGTCAACTCAGAATAGTATGGGCCTCGAGACACATCAACACTGATGCTAAGCTGAGAATATTCAACAGTAGTATAAAATCGGTTCTCTTGTATGGATGTAAAACATGAAAAGTGACCAAAACCCTAACATCAAAGCTACAAACATTGTTAATAGATGCCTGCGACGAGTTCTTTGAATATATTGGCCGAACATGATCCGAAACGAAGAACTATTGCATTTAATTGGCCAAACTGAGATAAGCAAGAAGTGTTATATAATATAATATGACGTATGATAAGCAATCATACGAAAGTGGGGATAGATAGGGCATACTCTAAGGGTACAAACATAGTGGGGCATCTCGATGCGCTGCTGGCCAGGATGCTAGCCGCGATGCATCCTACGCACACAGTTTTAAAACGGCGAGTAAGTGCGCGTAGGATGCATCGCGACTATCGTACAAACATAGTGCGGGGCATTTCATCTCGATGCGATGCGCGCCATTCACCTCGCCATCCGGCGATGCTGAATCAAACATGTACAAATTTATGCGTCAAAACATACTGGAGCCTCGCACCTCGCCACGCACCTAGATGTTCAGCGCGATGCTTCCTAAAAAACAAAATTTTTGTTTTTTGCGAGAAGCGGACGCGGATGCCTGAAACTTTACATTTGATTGATCGGTTTAGGATCACAATTCGTTGAGCATATGTCGAACTAGAGTCGGGTGGAATAAAATGTTCACAATACTAGAATTTAATTTATCACCAACAATGTAATCAGCTTGATTCTACAGGGTCCGGCAATAGTGCGTCGGGCATCTGCAGCTCCTATAATAATAAACTTATGAATTTTGTAGTCCAGACATAAAGTATGTATTAGGATGTATTTGAGGAAAAGATTTGAACTTCTAAAGGGTGGCTCAAAAAAGTGTGAGTGGATCACGAATACTTTTTTAAATTGAACACCTATATATAGAGTGGCGCAACTCATTCGCCTCGGTTGATTATACGAAAACGGAAATGTGTAGAAACAAAATATTTTATGGGCATATGTGGGAAGACCATGTGCATAATTTAACATTATTTGAAATGTACAGGGTATGTCAGAACTAAGATTTACACCCAAGTTATTATATTTCTTATGGAACACCCGGTATTTTATTTCATATTTGGATCCATGGACACAAAATAAGACCTTTATTATAAGGGTTATTATATATTAATATGTTCACAAGCTTTGGTTTTTGAGATATTTAAAGTTAATTAAATATGTATGCTACAATGGAATAGATTATCAACACCCTGTACATTACTTTTTGGAATTAATTCTTGTGCTGAGTTTAAAGATAGAGAAATAAACTTTATGAAAAATTGTATTGCTGCCTTAAATTTATACAGGGGTACCAAAAATTGATGATTTATTTTAAATATTTATTCTACATAAAAACTTTGTTATTTCAAATACGACAACCTATTTTTTAAAATAAATCGACACAGATTCAAATGCTCTTTCAAAGTACATAATATATTAGGGTGTCCTATACCTATCTAGCTCAGATTTTGAATAAAGAGCAACTTTTCAATAAAATGGCAACAAAGAGGGCTGATGTCATGGCAAGTTTCTAGTGACAGTAGCTATTTTCAAAATCGAAATTAGTTTATGGACTTTATTTATTTATAGCAAGTACTTTAATCACTAGTTGATTAAAAAAAGTATACCATTAATATTGCAAATTATATTTTATCCTCTCATAGTCTTTTTAATTTTTTGATTATGTAACGAACACTTTGCTTACTCTCTTGTTTCGTCGAACTGGTTGAAACCATTTTTGTTTTTGATCAAATCGGTGTGAGAAACTATGAAGCTATAAAATTTTGTTTCGAGAGAGTTGAATATCCGGGAAAGTTGAGTTATTGAATGTAATTGCACTCAACAACGCCCTAATTGCGCTCTCCTTTATGCGTTAACATTTTTTCGGCAATTTTATTAACATTTGAAATTGTCACAACACAGCACGACGCCGACACCTAGTTCGAATTCTTTTTCATTTATTTTTTACTACCCGAAACAGCGTTACATCACACAAACCTGGTACCTGAGTGTTTTATCTCTTTTTTGTATCAATAACTGCACTAGCAAAAAACTAAAATACTTAATAATATATAACAAATATAATTAATTTATTAATATTATAACAAAACCACGATTTCAATATTATTCTATGCGATCAACATGACGGCGACGTGAAATAGATAGGGATAATTTCTGATTTTTGCCATTGACTCGCTGCTGTAGGAATTTGTTGAAATCAACTGAAATGTGCACCAAGCCTATACTAATTAATAACTACTATTACATAAACTGGTGCTTAATAAAACGGCTATGGTAAATGTTTTAGTATGCCTACGCGCACCTATTCGCGGTTTTAAAACAGTGCGCGTAGGATGCATCGCGGTAAGCATCCTGGCGAGCAGCACGGCCAGCATCTTGGCGAGCATCGCATCGAGATGTCTCACTAACGACAACATCGCAAGAAATGTCCTTGACAGAAACCCGCAGGGACAACGGAAAAGGGGACTCCCAAAACAAACATGGCACAGAACCGTAATGGAAAAGCTAGAGAAGTCAAGAACATTATGGCTAGAAGCTAAGAAAATTGCAGAAAACAGAATAAGATGGAAGGTTTTCATTGAAGCCCTATGCTAGGGTAACTGCGGAATAGACAATAATAATAGTATTTTTCAATGACTGTGAAATTGCATAATTCATAAACACTATTTGAGAGGACCACAAGCAAAGGCATGTTTTTAATGTAAAAATTATAAAAAAATGTTTTTTTCTTCAAAAGTGAATATCCCCAACAAAAATAAAGCGAAATTGAGTAATGAACTGTCGAGAAAATATGCATCTAGATGATATAATTATTGTTAAATTCTTTCCTGTGCTAACCATATTTCACAGAGTGTTTCAAACTTTCACCAAAATATCAATATGTTTTTCCTCGTATAGTTTATAAATGGAAACTTCCATTTTTAATTTAGAAAGAGACAGTAAAAAGTCAAATAATTTTGCTACAAAAAGCTTAAAAACTAATCAAAATCAGTCCACTAGAACACAATATATAAAAGTTTAAAAAACATTAAAATTTTAAAGTACCCGTTTTCGTGCCGTTGAGTGTAGGTATTTAACAATATTTGTCTAATGATTTTTTTTTTATTTTTAAGGTAATATATTGAATCAGCAGTGCTTCCTTTTTTCAGCACTGCTTCCAATTTTCAATGCTAAAGTGTAAACATTACTTCCAATAAATTAAAGCAATAATTTTTTAACAAATAAGGAATTATTAATAAATCAAATTATTAAAGTTTTCATATCATAGTAGCTGACCCGGCAAACGTTGTTTTGCGATATAAATTATTTCTAGGATTATTATAAAAAAATAGGGGTAGCTGGTAGAAGGTATAGAGGTATAAAGTATAGGGTAGAATAGGTTGATGGTAGAAGGGTGAAAATTTAGCGTTGTATTTATTTTTTAATGCCACATCATAAAAAATAAAAATTTTGTCCAAAAAAATTAAAAAATTGGGTGGACCATCAAAATCGGTTAAGCCATTTCGGAGGATAACTAAACCTGTGACACGAGAATTCTATATATTAGATTTATTTACTTGTTCATAAAACATGAGCGCGTTGACTATTACGGCAGTATTAAGAAATGTTACCACAAAAAAGTTTTTAAGCCAGTATGGCTTAAGCCAATTCTCACTATCCGCTGATGCGTTGACCGATGCGTCGTCAGAGTCTACAACTGCTGAGCAGTATGCAATTGCCACAGCACTATTATAATTATAAAATAATTATCTACCAGCAAAATAAAAACTAAATCACCACAATACACCAAAACACTTTACTTTTGCACTGGACGCGCCTTTCGCTAAGATGCAAAAGTAAAGTATTTTGGTGTATTGTGGTAATTTAGTGTTTTGTTTTTGCTGGTAGATTCTTTTATAACTATGGAGCTGTGCCATTGCCAAGTCTTTATAATTATTACAGAAATAAAGACGACTAATACTGATACAAAACAATTTATAACAAAATTGTTGAATAGCTGCTTAAAGAGAAACCAAATAAAATAAACTGACTTGGTTTTGCATGAGATCTCATAACTTTTTATAGCGGAAAAATTGTGTTGCGAGATTTGGCATTTTTTATATGTGTGTTTCTGATGGGATTGGTATTTTCCAAAACACTATCAATGTAATATTTTAATGTACGACATATTTATTATTATAAATACTGTAAGTATAATATTAAACGGTAATTTCTCATAACAAAGAATGAGTGTAAACGACCTACGCATTCATACAAAATATTGTTTAAGAAATATTCAGAGTAAACAAACTGTTCGCTAGGTTGTCGCTAGTGATTAATATTTAAGTTAACATAATTTCCTTACCAATCTATTATTATTCGAGTTATTATAAGTTAAATCATTCACTTGTCATCAAACAAACTATTTTGAAAACACAAACTGTTATGCGAACGCGCGACACAACTGCCTTCGACTTTTCAACATGTTTATGTGGTATTATTTATAAAACCTTAATCTAGTTTTCAACAGATCTCAAGTGGTTAAACTGTAAATTTATTGTTATCTTTGTGTGTATTTTGAATAAGACCACTTAGCCCTTGAGCAGTGGTGTAGTTTAACTTTTAATTCAATCTAGTTTATCCCAGTGTATTATTCCGGAAACTGAGTTTTTAAGACGAATATTATTATTTTGTTTGACATAAGATGAAGTAAATCAAAGAGGAGATAAAATAAGAGACGAAAGTTCGTGCGGTTCCTTTCATGTTTGAGTGGTGGGGCGGGTGACCTCGACTCGCTTGTCCCTTTAAATTTTAATTATTTTTTAGTGGGAGATTTGAAACAAGAAAGAATATTAAAAAGTATGTTTCTGAAGCTTAAAAACAGCCTAACTAATATGAGAACCATTTAGTAGTTTTATTATCTACGTATGCGTTCATAAATAAATAAAATAAATAGAATATTAGTAGTATAAGTTATGATTTAGTTTAACTATTTATATGTTTATAAATAAATAAAATGTTGGTGATCTTTCTATGTTACCCAGTCTTCTATCCTTTTTGCTTCTAGCCTTGCTTTCCCAAATAGAAAGAGTCGCTTGTCATTTAGAGCCTCGTAGTCATATATTAAGTGCTTCGATGCAACAGGATCTTTAACGCAGAGTCTACAGCAAAGGCTTCCTTATAAGAGGTTTAGATTGGACAGGTAGCACTTGGGAGCGATATGCCCTGTAAAGAAGAGACCTGTTGTAATCTGCACTTGATTCCTGCTGAGCGTTAGTTATTTTAGAATTAGGTCCTTGGATGAATGCCTTGGTATGAATGTATCCCTGTCTGTTTTTCCAGTGAACGGTGCTACCTCGGCTACCTATACCGACTCGGCTACCTTCCGAGCGCCTAAAGGTAAGTTCAAGTACATTGCAAAATTCGAATTGCGAATATCGTAAAATAAAACCGTCTTATATTTATTTAACACATGTTGAAAGTGTCACTTGAATGAGGAATTTTATTCTTTGCCACAGTTGTCATTTTTGTTAATAAGTCGTCGGCCGTGATTGTACATAGGTTATGTTTATAAGTAATTTTTTGTATAATGGATGAAGCTACTTATTTGTGTCGTAGAAGACGATCTATAGCTGTATATTTATTAATAAAAAACAACAAAAATAAAATACATAGAACAATTGGAACATAAGAAATATTTAAAAAGTGAAAACAGCATATCAATTTAGTACAATAAATGAGAATTAACGATGAAAAAAATTTAGAAACTACCTCGAAAACTACCATAGAATGAATGTCTATAAAGAATTTCGATACTGGATGGTTTTGAAAAATTTCCAACAAAATTACCAGTTTGCAGTCAAAACCATGTCAAAACGTTGAACGTACTACAAATTAAAAAAATGGCGTCCAGTTGGCTGGAAAATGAACATCGATGACATTTCCCATATAAATTTACCTTATTATAAAATGACAGCTATCTTAATCCATAGCCATCGCTGACACCGTTTTCTCGCGATCATACGGTATATTATAACCTAAAAACTCAAAATTTGCAGTGAATATTCGCAAAATTTAAATTAGTTTAAATATTCCTGCTCACATATTTTAAATTAGGTATACGAATTCGCAATATATTGAAACAATCTTCTGTAAATATTCACAATTCGTGTTTATATGAACCTACAACAGTAAGGTGAGAGTTTTTTGATATGGACGAGTGATTTATCGAATGTTCTGATCTGGAATGACAGAATGAAAACTATGTCGATATATTTTTATATATTTCAATACCTTTCTAATTTTGAATATTATATTTTTCCACTATTTTTTGTTGAATTCTATAATGCCTAGTATGTCACTGATTTGCAATGAATATTAATTATTACAAAGCTATAAGCGTGCGTGTTCTCAGCTGACAATTGCGAAAGATGGCGGCTCCAACCTGATTTATTTATTTTCTATGTAATTTTTTCCGTTAATTTTTCTCATTCTTTAATAGCTTTTCTGCTATTCGGAGCGAAGACAAATTCAACAAATCAGAGATCATTGAAATCCTCGTTAAAATCGGTCTAGCAGCTTTTGAGTTATAAATACTAAACTAATCGATAAGTGAAAATAAGTCCAAATCATTTTGCTTTATTTATTTTGATTAAAATTATAAGAAGTATAATTCAATTACTACCAAAATATATTTTATATTATGGAAGTTGTGGTATTATTTAATAAAAAATAATATATATCATATATTATGTGTTTTTTTCCAGGTTAATTTTGAAGTTTAACTTGTAAATATACATATAATTTTTCTCATCATATATGGGGGCATTTAAAATTGGTAGTTTTTTAAATAAAAATTAAACTGTGCAACTTTTGAACACTTTCTATATTTTTTTATTTTAAATGCCATAAAAACGAAACTTAAAAAGATAAAAATATATTACAAAAAAGATAATACAAATAAAAAAATTAACTCAAGTAAAATCGTGCCATTTATATCCACGGTACAGTTGGTATTTGGTTTGAAAACTCTTATGATTTCCATGATCTTGTTAGTTTGCATATTTAAAAAAATATCAACAATTTATCAGTTTGTCTGATGATTTATATCTGCCTTGTTGTTGGCAAAAACTGAATAAGAGTCAAGTAAAGTAATTAGAATAAATTAACTAATCTATTTAAAGTCACATGTCAAAGCACAAAATTCGAGTATTACCTCGAGATTATATAAATTTTAATTTTCGATATCTTTGTCAGGTGCCACCATCACGTGTATCCATGTCAATACTGATTTTTTTAGAGATCATGCATATTTATGAAGTTAGTGTATGTATGATACTATTTATATTACCTTTATCTTGGTTAATTTTCATATTTTATTATTTCTGACAGTTTTCTCGTTTGTATTTCTTTGTGGGGGCTTTATTTCTTTAAAAAAGATTGGGATTTTCGCCTCCGGAATAAAATATAAAATCAAAAAGTTATTTTTTGTAAACATCACTGCGTTGAATCCTGGAAACCAGCTGGCCTTTCGCTAGTAAATCAGATTTGACTAACCCACAAAAAATGGTTCCCGTGGTCAGAAGCAAAAGAAAACAAAGAAAAAGATTTAAAAATACCTAAATACAACTCTTCTAGAACACTTTAGTTTTTAGCAGATACGTCTATTATAAACAGTTTTTGTCAAAAGATTCAACGAAAAATTATTTATATATATACTATAGAAAAATACAGTTGGGGGTTGGAACCTTTGGTGTTGCAAAATAAAACACTAAATCACTACACTACACCAAAACACGTTTACTTTTGCACTGAACGCGCCTTTCGCTAATCATGTTAGCATCATCAGCAGATGATAAAAACTCATCTGCTGATGTGGTGGATGCTAACATTGTTAACAAAAACGCGCGTCCAGTGCAAAAATAAAAGTGTTTTGGTGTAATGTGGTGATTTAGTATTTTAGTTTGCTATCTATGGAAAATCAGATGCATCACATTTATGTAGAAAAAATGATACAATATTATTACTAAAGTGTACAAATACAAAATCGTGGCTTTGTCATAATATTTAAGTATTTTAGTTTTTAATAGTGCAATTATTGAAACTATAAAACGGTGTATGTAACGCTGTTTCGGATAGTAAAAATTAAGTGAAAAAGAACCCGAACTACTGGGCATCGCTTTGTGTTGTGACAATTTCAAATGTTAATAAAATTGTAGAAAAAATGTTAACACGTGAAGGAGAGCGCAATTACGTCCTTGTTGGGTGCAATAACGTTCAATAACTCAACTTTCCCGGATATTCAACTCTCCCGAAACAACATTTTAAAGGTTCATATCTTCTCACACCGATTTGATCAAAAGCAAAAATGGATTCAAGCAGTTTAACGAAACAAGTGTGTAAAAAGTGCCCATTACAAAATCGAAAAATTAGATAGGCATACACTACGAGAGCATAAAATATAATTTTCAATATTAATGCCTAAACCCTTTTTAATCAACTGGTGCTTAAATATTTTATGAACGTCTTTTAAAATTATAATTGTGTACCTTTAAAAAAATTCGTTATAACAGAATAGCCCGTTATGTCTCCGTTTGCAAAATTGGTGCGTAAAACTATGCTAGCTACCGTAGTTGAACTCATCTAAAAAGTTTTATTAGCTTGAATAATAAATTATAATACAAGTTTATTCTTACTTTTAGAATTTTCATAAATTATACCCCCTAAAACTTTTAGAATACCTTTATAATAAATTTTTCGTATATTCGCTATTTAAACCCCTGTATTTGTATATGCCGATGCCGATTGTTTACGATATTCTCCCATGGTGGCAGCATTGAATCGAAAAAATATCTTATTAGTAGTTAAAATAACTGAATCGTAGTAATATTTAGTTGTATATTTTCCTTTCCTGTTTACTAAACAAATTACGTTTTAAAAAAATAGAGTTTGCTTTTATTTTCCAAATAATATAGATATTATCTTTCGTTGTAAAATATGGAAGGTTATTATTGTGAAAATACAAAATATGAGATATGTCGCAATATGACTTTAATGTAATATTTTATTGGACAAATTTTCATTTTTATTGGAATATTTTTTTAGGTATACTGTACGATCAAAATCTGTTTGTCTATCAAATCAACAATCGAAGGCTCCAAATTAAAGCAGCTTATTTTAATAAAAAATAAAAAAAGGAAAAAATAGTATATTGTTTTATTAGGAGTAAAAATGGCACTTTTTGCTTGGCTGTACGTTTGACTACTTTGACGACATACGGCCGAGGCACAAAAAGCCATTTTTACTCCGAATAGAACATGCAAACAATTGAAACAACCGACATCGCTCGATTATGAACGAGCGATGCAAGGGACGAGTTACGAGCGACGAACGCAAGCGATCGAATGAAATAGAATGAAATAAATTGAAATCCGATTTTAATGTAACATACTCGATAAAAAGCCGAGCGAATTTTCTACATACATTGCAGGTAGCAAATTTATACGACGCCGTATATATTTTTATCTGTTGCGTATCTGAGGGACAAAATTTTACGATCTGCATAGACAATGCTTTGAAATAAACTAAAT
The DNA here is from genome assembly GCF_002938485.1 of Sitophilus oryzae. Taxonomy (NCBI): domain Eukaryota; kingdom Metazoa; phylum Arthropoda; class Insecta; order Coleoptera; family Curculionidae; genus Sitophilus; species Sitophilus oryzae. The sequence continues at coordinate 2,808,661 of NW_022145749.1, forward strand.
CAAACGACCAAGCGAATCGCTCGTCGCTTGCTACTTGCCATTCATCACCGAAAAAATATGTGCTCTGCCCACGCAACTTACTGCTTGCCGCTTGGCCTTAACGAGTACTTACAACAAGCGACGGACGAAAACCCGTATTTTTAAATACGAGCGATATTTTGCTCGAGCGATCGCTCGGTTGTTGCAATCGCTTGAAACTCGAGTACTCGATTATTGAAATTAATCGGTTTTTCCCATCACTAGTTCTCGGCCATCTATCCGATAGTGTCCGACAATTAGAGCGGGTGACCGACAATCGGTAAAATGCCTATTTTTTGAAAAAAAAATGTTTTTTTTTTTAAATAATGGTATTAATTTGCCACTACATTACCAATATGGCACTACTGCAGTACACTTCAGTCAGTTTTATATTCATATTTTTATCAGGTACCTAGTATATAGTATGTTTAAAGTTAAACTAGTTTAATGCAGTATTTTTATATTGCCATTTCATTCCAGAAATTCCCTTAAGTGGCCGACAACAGGTACTTTCACCCTACGTCCCGCGTATTTGTGAAAAATTGATGACACACACTATGATTACATGCTCAAAAGGATTGCCTATACTCTATATAGGCATGGTGCATTTCAACTGATTTCAAAAAATTTTGACCTTAGCGCTCGATAGGGCAGAAATCAGAAATTATTACTATGTATTTCACGCCGTCCCGGTTAGAGTTCATGTTGATTCTATTAAAATAATATTAAACTCGTGGATTTGACATAATATTTAAGTATTTTAGATTTTTGCTAGTGCAGTTATTGAAACTACAACACTCGAACGAGGTTTGAGTATGTAACGCTGTTTCGGGTAGCAAAAATTAAGTGAAAAAGAAGTCAAACGAGACGTCGCGCTGTCTTCTGACAAAAGTTAATAAAATTGTCGAAAAATTGTTAATGCGTAAAGGAGTACGAAATTACGTGGTTGTTGGGTGCAATAACATTCAAAAACTCGACTTTCCCGGGTATTCTACTCTCCCGAAACAACATTTTATAGCTTCATAGTTTCTCCCACCGATTTGATCAAAAGCAAAAATGGATTCAAGCAGTTCGACGAAACAAGTTAGTAAACAACGTGCTCGTTACATAATCAAAAAATTAAATAGACACATTCTGAGAGGATAAGATATAATTTGCAATATTAATGGTATTCTTTTTTTAATCAGTTAGTGATTAAATGTTTTATGAACATCTTCTAAAATTATAATTATGTACATTTAAAAAATTTCGTTATAGCCGAAATAGCCCCAATTATGACCCCACTAGCAAAACCGGTGCGTAAAACTATGCTCGCTACCGTAGGTGACCTCATCTAACATTTTTTTTAGCTGGAATAATAAATTATAATATAAGTTAGGCCCTCTGAAGCTATCAAAATATTTACTTTTTATTTTTAGAATTTTTACAATTTATACTTCCTAACACTTTTAGAGTAATTATATAATACATTTTTCGTATACTTGCTATTTAAATGCGGGATTTTATATATATATATATATCAGTTGTTTACGATATTCTCCGATGGTGGCAGCACCGGCGGGGAAAGCACCAATCCTATAAGTTCGGTGATTGTCCGTACTCGAATATTTTCAGTAAATGCGTGGTTTTAATTGTGTGGTTAAACGTGCTATTGTCAATTGCCGGTGTAATAAATATAATAAATAGCTAAACAGTTTAAATAAACATATAGCGTTTCCAATTTCTTATATCGGATATTTTTTAAAAGCTGAATAATGGATTACAGATGTTTGAGTTAACCCCTTCATAATTCTTAATATAAAGTGGTTTTTGGACTTCTCTATCGACTATTTTTAATATCTGCAAATTCTTAATTTTCTCAAGCAATATTAAAATTCATTTTCGATATATGTAAAGAAAAACAAATTAAGTTAAATTTCTAAAATTTAAGCTATATTATTAATATAATATAATATATAATTATTTAATTAATTATAATTGCATATATTGATTATCAAAGATAATTTATATTTTAAAATATAAAATTTAAAGTTCTATTTCATTTAATCGATTAATAAAATAGTAGTTTGGTCTAATCAAAATGGTAGATTACATCAATTCAATGAATGATTTTGTATTTTCGTATAGTAAATCACTTAAAGATTTCACGCTTTTTTGCAATTTATATGTGTGAAATTATCGTGGTTCAAGTTCTAATGTTATCAAAAATAACACATTTTATATAAATATATTGATTTCGATAAGATAAATTTATGAACTTTGTTTATCGTATAAAAGATATAATTTTCAAATGCGCTAGGATGAAAGAAGAATGAAATTTCGTACTGAAAAATTAATAAACTTCTTCGAACATGCTTTATTTACTCACGAAATTGATTATACAATGGTTACTTACAAGTTGAGGAATAGATATTTTTCTAAGACACGTTCCGAAGCTCTCCATAAAATTTTCTGATAAGAAAGAATAAATGTTTGCCGTTGTGATAGAAGATAGCTATTTAATCCTCATTATGTTTTTATATTAATTGCAAAAAATATATCGCTTTAATTTAGTTTGTGATAAGCACTATATTCTTGAACTTATTATTTCATGATCTAATTTTTTGATTAAGCTTCTTCCGGAACTTCGAAATTAGTGGAATAAATTAGCGGTTTCAATTAGCATAGTTTGTTCTTCTAATTTCAATGTATGTGTTTGGTTTGGTTTGGTTTGGTCGCTTAAAGTCCCATATCTGGTTAATGTCGAGATTAACAGGTTAATGTTTGAGTTTGGTTTTGTTTTTGGTTGTTTTGTTTTGTGTTATTATCGAGATAACCGGGTAATGTCGACATTAACTGGATATTGGACCTTAACCGTAACATATGCATTCAGAACGTCAAAATTAGTGGTAGTAATTTTCAATAATGAAAAAAGTTAATAAGCTTCAATCAGAATGTCGAAATTAGTGGAATAAATTAGTGGTTTCAATAAGCGTAGAAGTTCGTTCCTCTTATTTGAACGTAAGCATTCAGAACGTCAAAATTATTGGTAACCAATTTCAATGGTGGTCATTTTCAATTAGTAGAAAAAGTTAACAAACTTATAACGTTTCTAAATTTGAACTAATTAATAGTACTTAAAATAACTTCTTAATTATAATTAATAAATTAATAACTAATAATAATTATACTTTAAAATTCGCTGGAAATGTCATTTTCGATTATAATCCGTCAAGAGAATTGAGGTTAGAAATCAAAAGTTTGTTGTTTTATAACCTTAATATTTGGCTTTATCATGGATACAACTGACTAACGCAAGCTGCTGTTTTTAATTGTGTTTTTAAGACATTGCGTAATCATAAACTAAAAATATAAAGTGTAATTGAAACCACTAATTTATTCCACTATTATAATTGCGAGGTTCTGGATGAAGCTTTAAGCTTAAGGCCAAAATGACATTACTCCCAAATTTTGAAGTGTATTTATTGGCAAAAGATAAAAGTCTAACGCTTGATCCAGAACCTCGCAATTAGTGGAATAACTTAGTGGTTTCAATTACCGTAGAAGTTTGTTCCTTTAATTTCAATGTAGGGGAAACCGGGGGAATCCCGCGCACGGGGGAATATCGCACACGCCGCTGTAGAAAAAAACTACAACTAGTAATACACAGGTGTTAGGCTGTATTGTTAAGTATTGCTACTACTGCCATTACTCGCTGACGAGTATTTGACACGCATCAGAAGATGGTCACGCAAGGCGTTTTCTTTCATGAGCTTTTCTGTGACTGAAAAGCCCAATACGTGATGTTATTTGTCTACCGCACTCCGGACATTCAAAAATTTCATTGCTTTGTTGCCTCTTAACTTTTTGGTTCTCGCTGTTAACTGAGTTTACAATTCTTCTCCATTGAGTTCTATTGTGAGCTGCTACTTCCCACTCATTCTGCACATTAATTCCCTTTAAGTTTTCGTGGAAAATGTCCTTGTACCTTTTGAGTTGTCCCCCTGGCCTTCTCTTACCGTCTACAAGCTCACCGTAAAGCAGTGATTTTGGTATGCGGTTTTCTTGCATTCTGCATACGTGACCAGCCCATCTTAGTCGGGATTTTGTAACCATGACTTCAATACTCTCGCAGTTAGCTTTTTCAAGAACCGATACGTTTGAGACGTGATGGAACCATTTGATTCTTAAGAGTTGTCTAAGGTGTCTCTGTTGCAACTTGTTTAATGCGTTCATGTGTCGGCGGTACGGCACCCAGGTTTCGCTCCCATATAGCATGGTGGGGATTATTATTGCTCGGTACACTGCAAGTTTCGTTTTTGTGCTCAGGTCATGGTTGTAAAAAAACCCTGTCTTTTAATTTCCAGAATGCTCTTGAAGTATTGCATAAGCCATATGAAGTTTGCTCCAAAAGTTTGGAATAATTGCCGGCTGTCGTTAACCAATAACGAACATTTTAGTGCTAGATGGGTTTTTCATCTATCTTTTCGGCAATTTAATCGGTTGATAATTAGTAGTTCCTGTGATTATTAAAAGCAGCTTAATTTTATTTCAATTTACCAGTGCACCTATAAGTGTTATCGCAAGCGATCAGCAATATAATGTAAGTACTTTTGCTAAAATAAATTTTTAGGTAAAAAAACGGCTCCCGGGGAAATACCGCGCAAAAACAAAACAAACAATAACGCGCTGCGCGGTATTACCCCAAATGTACACTCTTCTTGTTTATTTTGTATAGCTTGTTTCTTTTAGTTTATGATGCCCAGAACATACCAAAGGACATCAGAGAAAGGCAAATGGTCAGCGGATGCACTTAAATCAGAATTGGAAACTATGGAAGAAAAAAGAAGAGAGAAAAGAGAAAAAAAGAAGCAAGTAATGTAAAAATGAAGGAAAAGAGATGAGACAAAAGGCAGAACAGAGAAGCCAATATTGTACTGAAAAAAATAAAACTCTCAACAACTTTAGAAAGTAAAAAAATCAACAAGAAGCCAAAGCACATTGGCAATATTAAGTTTAATGGCGATGATACTGAACCTGAGAGTTATTCTGAAAGCTAGCTTTGTGTTGATGATGACTTAGACGAAGTAAATTCTTTCCCAACCCATGAAGATGACATCTGTTTAATTTGCGGAGAGTTTGGCAGGGACAACGAGGTCTGGTATCGCTGTAATTCCTGCTCAGAGTGGGCCTATGCTGCTTGTAGTGGAAAGGAGAAAGGAAAAATCTACCTTTGTGACTACTGTTGCTAGGTAACAGTTTATTTTTTATATAAATATCTGTGTTAATGTGTTTGCTATGTAAAGATACAATAATGTATCTTTACTTTTGTTCTCACTATCATTTTTTTTATTATTTATTATACCTGTATTTTATGTACAATAAAGTCTTAGATAAACTGCCTTAAAATACCTCAATGCGTGCCATTACCCCAAACCATGCGCGGTATTACCCAAAAGCCCGGGTAAAGCTTGATTTTCATGCATCCGTTGTCCGACGATACGATGATACGATATTAATTTTATTGGTTGAATTTAAAGACTTCGATTGGTTAGAAACGGTTATCCAATCGAAGCCTTTAAATACAACCAATGAAATTAACATTGTGTCAACGTATCGTCGGACAACGGATGCATGAAAATCAAGCTTAATACCGCGCAGTCATACATTTTTATTTTTTTGTGTTAATAGGTACAAGAAAACAAAAATGTTTAATTTTCGATGTTGCAATAGTTTGTATATTGTATCAATACTCCTCATACAAAAATTACCTCATAAAAAAAATTAACATCAATCTAGGAGCTATTTTGCTTATGTGCGCGGAATTCCCCCGGCTTCCTCTAAGCATGCAGAACGTCAAAATTAGTGGTACACATTTTGAATTAGTAGAAAAAGTTATCAAACTTTTAACTTTTCCATTAATTAATCTTCAAAATTTGCGAGAAATGTCATTTTGGCCTTTCATTATCTTCCGTCAAGAGAAATTGTGGTTAGAAATCAAAAGTTGATTGTTTTATAAGTTAAATAATAATATTAGGCTTTCTCTATGGATAGAATAATAGAATAAGTGGGAGGGGGGTTAATCTCTGTGACCTTAGAGATCTATTGTGTCCCCCTTTCTTGAGTTATAACTCATCATACAGTCCCAGGACTTCTTGCGGAGACCCGTGTCCTTCACAGTCGAGGGGCTACGACCCAGGCCGGGTAGACGAAACGGTAGCTTGTGTCGCCTGTTGGGTTTAGAGGTCGGAGGTAGGCTCCCGACCCTTGGAGGAGGTGGTAACTTGTATGCCACTTGCGGAGGATGGTCTCACGCAAGTGTCAGTCACCTCTCCTGTAGTTCTCTTTGGGTTTGGCCCCTTGGAACTTTCATTGTTACTGTTCCCAGTGTTGCTAGGGGGTTTCCCCACAGCTTCACCGGTGATGTTTTTATTACTATTATTACCAGATCTCATAGTGTTCCCATGAGTCGCTAGGGACAGTCGGTCCACTTCTACAGAGCCCCGCATGTAGAAGTAAGGGGTAAAATACAATGGGGTACCCCCCGGTGCCCCAAGGTTGAGGCTGTCCGTAGCACCGCCCGGTATCGTTATATGTCTTGGTGCAATTCCCTGGCCACGACACTACAGTCAGGGACAAGACGATGAGTGAGATGCTTCTTAGACCAAGCAAAGTGCTAGGGGGGATTTCCCCCAGCACCTGACTAGGAGCTTCCCCACCAACGACAAGGTCTTGCATCTCCTAGGGGAAGTTCTCTATGGATACAACTGACTAACGCAAGCTGTTGCCAGGATATTCTATTAATTTTAATTGTGTTTTTCAAACATTGTGAATGATCGTAAACTAAAAAGAATAAAGTGTAATTGAAACCACTAATTTATTCTACTAATTGCGAGGTTTTGAATGAAGCTTTAAACTTTTAACTATTGCCAATAAGTATATTTTAAAACTTGGGAGTAATGTTATTTTGGCCTTTGATTATCTTCCATCAAGAGAAATTGTGGTTATAAATCAAAAGTTTATTCTTTTATAAGCTAACTATCAGGCTTTCTCTATGAATACAACTGACTACCCGAAGTTTTGTTGCTAGGATATTTTATATTAATTGTTTTTTTAGACATTTTGAATGATCGAAAACTCTTTTAACTTTTTTATAATATCGATTCCAATATTACTAAATTATTATTGTACCATTTACAATCCGAAAAGTAAGTAATAACTTATCGTTATATTATATTTCAATATTATAAGTTCCTTCGTATTCCGTAAAATACTGCAATGTTTTGAAGTTAATGGAATATTCTATACATTCGAAAGCTATCAATCATGCGAATATCACAGCTACGTGCTACGTTGCGTAAGCATTGAGAGAAGGAAACGTATTTTCTCTCCATTTTCCATATGTCTCATTGTAGAGCTGTTGTGCTTTTATTGTTAGAATCTTTACACTTATTATATTTTCAAAAAAATGTAGGTTTATTATATTACGTTTTCAGTAGATTTCAACTATTCCAATAGTATTTTTGATCTATTTAAACAACACCAATTAGGGATGAGCTTAGGTGTTGAAACTGGAGATTTCTAATAATGTCTAATTAGCAATTAGAGTAACATTTAGGGGTATCGGCTTTACATAATCACTACAGTCTCGAGTGTTTTCTTAAACGAAGCTTCGATAAAGCTCATGAATTACAACATAACAAAAGGTCAGCAAATATCTAGATAGTTACGAAAATTCTCATGCAGGGTAAGTCGGCAGGCTGGTTTTATATTGATTGTGATTAAAGTGTGCAATTTTTTTCTACTGAATCATATTTCAATTTTCAGAATTACTTAAAAATATTATTATTTTGTTTTTTAGATACTTAAACTACTAATTATAAATGAACATTTGAATTAGTGGAAATTTTAGATAATCGACATTGATAAAGGAAATATAATTAGAAATGCACAGATACTATTAACTTTAACTGAATAATCAATCAAATAGATTAGAATAACTAAGAAATTGCACACAACTACGATGATTTATGTTAAAATTAATTTAGACAAAATATGCACAATATAATACCAATAATACTTATAGTAAAATTGAGTATAAACTGTAGGCGCACAGATTCTAAGTGTTTCAAGTTCTATCCTTTTAAGAACATCTATAGCGTGTTCTTTAATTTTCTTTATAGTGTGACAATATTATGCTTGCCGATACCAAGTAGTTAGTGATTCGAATTTAAAATAGAAACATATTATCGTAAAAACTGAGATATTCTACCTTTGAGTTAATAATATTCTTATGCTCCTCTGTTTTGTTCTTATAGTCTAAGAGCTAGCAACGTTTTCGACAAAGTATTTTAAGATGTCTGGCTCTTTGTTATATCTTTTACTATGCTCTCTGGAACAGCATGCGGCCCATCTGTCTGCCAATACCCGTTGCGTTCACTACTGCGCATCGGAATAAGATCCTATATTTTTTTATTAATTTAGTCCTATAAATTCTAGTATTGAATATAAATCGAATATGTCTCCATAGCGCAGTGCGTAGAGTTTTCGACCACGAACCGATGATTCAGAGTTCGAATCCGGGTCAGGTCAAAGACTTATTTATTATATTTTCGTTTGCATTCTGATAGTAAAGTATTAAATAATTCTGGTAATTAAAATAAAAACAAATATTCCATTATATATTCAATACTAGATTTTAGACGACTAATAAAAATATAGGATCTTCTTTCAATGCGCAATAGGTAACGCAACGTTTACCGGCAGCCAGACGAGCCGCATGCTGTTCTAGAGAGCATAGTAAAAGATATATCAAAGACTAAACGTTCTCTAACCCAGTGTGAGTGCGCATATTATCAAAGTAAAACCTCTGAAGGTGGGTAAGGGGACATAACTCACAATCTTTAATATGTTTATTTAAATTTTAATGCTTCAAAAAAAGCAGGGGGGGCGACATGTTTCGGGACTTAAACAATTGTTTTGTGTTTTGTGATCGTATTTTATAATTTTGACCTCTGTTTGACTATTGGAATTTTCTATTATTCTGATTGTAATTGTTTTAGCTTTCTGGGTCTGATGATGGAAATTGTTTAAGTCCCGAAACATGTCGCCCCTCTGCTTTTTTTGAAGCATTAAAATTTAAATAAACATCTTAAAGATTGTGAGTTATTTGTCCCCTTACCCGCCTTCAGAGGTTTTACTATGATATATCAAAGAGCCAGACGTTTTAAAATACTTGTTTTTCCGACGATGCTAGCTCTCGTACTATAAAGCATCATTCAGAACTTCGCAATTAGTGGAATAAATTAGTGGTTTCAAATATACCTTATACTTTTTAGTTTACGATCATTCACAATGTCTAAAAAACATAATTAAAATTAATAGAACTTCCTAGCAACAGCTTGCGGCAGTCAGTTGTATCCATAGAGAAAGCCCAATATTTAGCTTATAAAACAATCAACTTTTGAGTTTTAACCACAGTTTCTCTTGACGGATGATAATCAAAGGCGAAAATGACATTATTCGTAAATTTTGAAGGATAAGTAGTGGAAATGTTAAAAGTTTGTTAATTTTTATATTTATATATTATTAATAGAATTTCCTAGCAACAGCTTGTGGCAGTCAGTTGTATCCATAGGGAATGCCTAATATTTAGCTTATAAAACAATCAACTTTTGAGTTTTAACCACATTTTCTTTTGACGGATGATAATCAAAAGCGAAAATGATATTCTTTGCAAATTTTGAAGGATAAGTAGTGGAAATGTTAAAAGTTTGTTAATTTTTCTACTAATTGAAAATGATATAACCGCTAATTTTGGCGTTCTGAATGCCTTACATTGAAATTAAACGAACAAACTTCTACGCTAATTGAAACCACTAATTTTGATGTCAGACAAATTACATACCACATTAAAATGATCTGTTAATGTTAAGTTTAATGTTTTATATTATGTTTAAAAGATGCTGTTTTTTGTCTTGTTTATTTTAATATTAATAACAAATCTTTCGGTAAAAAATGGTTCTTTGGCAAACCTACATCCTATAAAATTCGCAAACTTTGCGGTGGGTTGATTGTTTTGGGCTAAAAAAACAACAACAGGGAATTTAATCATCTTTGGGCGGTTTAAGGCCTACACGTCGGCCTGTAAAAGAACTTTTATTTGATCTTTTAATTTGCTATATGTTTAAACTCAATACTTCATTCATTCTTGAAACGAGTACTTTTACTTAAATTACGTTCAAATGAAAAATTATAAATATAAGGAGATTAAAAAACTATTCTATAGACCGGGTAAAATTAAATTATAATGCCTAAAATAACGCGTTACTGGCAAATATATTTTTAGTCATTCTTTCACTAATAAAATAAAAAAAAAGATAACCCGTTGAATATTGTTTTATTTTGTATTACCCCTTAAGTTTCTTTTATTAAATGTGATTTTATAAAGTTTTTCAACGTTTATATTTAAAGTGCGGATCAAATGAACAGTCTGTTTGGATCAAATAAACCAATAAAACGGATCGAAATGGAAAAAATAAATTCCATTCTTTTCTATTGGTGTATTTGATTCTCTCTTATTTTCTTTAAGTCTACTACTCCAGGGTTTATTTCAGAACTGTTTACTCAAATGGCATATTATTATTAAGTATAAAGCTTCATCAGAACCCCCAAATTAGTGGAAAAATTAGCGGTTTCAATTACTTTTTATACTTAAGGTTTTACGATCATTCAAAATATCAAAAAAAAAATTAAAATTAATAAAATATACTAGCAACAGCTTGGGATAGTTAGTTGTATCAATAGAGAAAACCTAATAATTAGCTTGTAATATTAAACTATTCATTTCTAACCACAATTTCTCTTGACCGATGATAATCAAAGGCCAAAATGACATTAATCGCAAATTTTGCAGTATAATTAGTACCAGAAGTTAAAAGTTTTTTTAACTTTTTCCACTAATTAAAAATCACTACCTCTAATTTTAACGTTTCAAATGCTTACATTGAAATTAGGGGAACAAGCTGCTGCGCTAATTGAAACCACTAATTTATTCCACTAATTTCTAATCCACTAATTTTCTGAATAAAGCTTAAGTTGAGTCAAATTACATCTTTGGAGTATTATTAGAGCATGTAGGTGATATTATTTAACTTCTTATAATTATAAGAGTATTAGTCACTTTTTTCCATTACTCATGAAAATATTAATGGGAAACGTGGTTTCTTTTTGAATTTTTTAAAATAAATATAAATGTGACATCCTGTTTATTAGAAATTCTATTTTTTAATCCACACTTTTAAAGCAAAACAACAAATAAACAACTATAAAATTAACTTGTAGCGATTACTTTTAAAAAATATACATAGAAATGTACTTAACAAAGATAATATCTACCAAAATTTAATTGAAGTGCTACGTTAAAGTATATCTATATTTAAAATAATGTAATGGCTATCTTTTTGCGGTGTATGTAAGATTACCGTTGGGGGTTAGAACTTGTTTGATGGGGTTAGATGATGTTTAAACAGCAAAATAAAGCCCTAATTTACCACAATACACCAAAACACATTTACTTTTGCACTGACGCGCGTTTCGCTAACCATGTTAGCATCATCATCAGATGATTGAAAATGAAAAAGTTTTATAATTTATGTGCTGGTCTTACATACATAGCAAAATAAAAAAAACTGTTTCAGTTTCAGTCATATACTGCTGCTAATAAATAAAACGCGCGTTAGTGCAAAAGTAAAAGTGTTTTGGTGTATTGTGGTGAATTAGTGTTTAATTTTGCGATGTATTTAAGACCAGCGTAAATTATAAAGCATCAATAATAACAATTTAAAATAAAAATGTTTTTTTGCTTATTATTTAGTTACAACTTATTCTTTAATATGCAGTTGGATGTGTTTTTCACGTCATTTGCCACCCACCTTCTTTTCTTACTGCTAGATTTCTAGTCTTTTTAGCTGTTTACATGTATTAGGGATAGACAGGAATTATATAATACCTCTAAAAGACTAAAAGGCTTACTTACTTACTTACTGCCACTACTCGCTGACGAGTATTTGACACGCATCAGAAGATGGTTACGCAAGGCGTTTCCTGTCATGAGCCTTTTTGTGACTGAAAAGCCCGATACGTGATGTTACCTCTCTTCCGCACTCCGGACATTCAAAAATCTCATTACTTTGTTACCTCTTTACTTTTTGGTTGTCGTTATTAACTGAAGTTACAATTCTCCTCCATTGCGTTCTATTGTGCGCTGCTTCCTCCCACTGATGCTGTATACTTATCCCCTTTAAGTTTTCATGAAAAACATCCTTGTATCTTTTGAGTTGACCACCCGGTTTCCTCTTACCCTCTACAAGTTCACCGTAAAGAAGAGATTTTGGTAGGCGGTTTTCTTGCATCCTGCATACGTGGCCAGCCTATCATAAGCGATATTTAGTAATCATGACTTCACCGCTCTCGCAGCTTGCTTTTTCAAGGACTAATACGTTTGAGACGTGGTGGTACCATTTGATTCTTAACAGTTGTCTTAGGTGTCTCTGTTACAACTTGTTTAATGTACTCGCGTGCCGGCGGTACGGCACGGCACCCAGGTTTCGCTTCCATATAACATGGTGGGGATTATTACTGCTTAATACACTGCAAGTTTCGTTTTGGTGCTCAAGTCATGATTGTAGAAAACCCTGTCTTTTAATTTCCAGAATGCTCTTGAGGCGCTGCCGATTCTGTGCTGAATTTCAGACTCGATATTTGCCTGTTCCGAAATCAAGCCTGTTCCGAAATCAATGCCGAGGTAATTAAATTCCGATACATATTCCAATAGTTCTTCTCCGATTTTTATAGCGCTGTTATGATTTTCCGGGGGAGTGCACATGATTTTAGTTTTATCGATGTTCAGTTTAAGGCCCAAAGTCTCGTATTAAAAGTAACGTATTTGCAACTAGAGCGCAGTCATCAGCGTATTGGAGTTCTGTGATGCATTTTATACGTGTTTTTGCCCTGAGGCGTTTTATGTTGAACATACCGCAGTCATACCTGTATCTAACATCCATTTCTCTTTCCTGTAGTTTGCTGTCCACTATAATAGAGAGCTCTGCCATGAATATGTTGAATAGAAGAGGAGCCAAGACATATCCCTGCCTAACTCTTGTATTTGTCAGGAATGGATCGCTCAGTGATCCACGATGTGACACTCTCGACTTGTTCTTGTTATGGAGGCTTTTACACACAGTAAGAAATTTGTTGGGCACTCCGAACTTTTGCATAATTGCCCAAAGTGCATCTCTGTTTACAGAGTCGAATGCTTTCATGAGGTCGACGAATGCAACATAGAGTTTAGTCTGCTGTTCCTTTACTTTTTCCTGTAGTTGGCGGTCGGACAATATGGAATCAACGGTACCACGGTTGGTGCGAAAGCCCGTTTGTAATTCTGGGAGGATTTTTTCTATTCTTATGGCTTGATCTATTTCTTATGGCTTGATTGACTATATTTCTCCACTTTTGCCTTTTGTCTTTATTCTCCATCCATTAGCAGTTCAAGTTGTATCGTTTCCAAAGTTGTATCGTTTCCCTCTCTCAAAATTTATTTCTAAAAAAATTATTATTATTAAAAAAAAACTATTAAATTAATTATCTTCCCTTGCATTGGTATCTTTTTGTATACAGAAGGCCTTTTCTGTTAATTCCAGCCATTTTTTATAACTTTTTCTAATACTGCACAAAACAATACTGGAGACAGTGGATCCCTCTGTCTTAATCCGTACATGTTTATACATTTTTTAGTTGATTTCTTGTTACCTTTGACTTCGTTTACTGTCTTTTGGAGAGTCAATTTTATCATCTTCGTCAATTTCTTGCTAACCCCTAATTCTGTTAGTAGACAAGAATTATTAAAAAATTAAATTATTATATAATGAAAATCTCTAAGCCAGTAGTTTTAGCGATGCGAGATTGGAAAACCAAAATATATTGGAAAAGTTATACAAATTTATTTTATTATACTCATATGTATATCTAGAAGAAATCTTTGCCGTTACAGAAAACACGTTACAGTGATATTTACTGATAGTACCTTTGTCAAAGTAACGTAACTTATAATTCTGATCAAAGTGGAAAATGCTAATATTAATACCTTAGAGATGTTTCTCTACATCTTTTTTCGATTTCTAAAAATACTGTGTCACTTTTGGAGACGTTGAATTGGTAATAAAATGGAAGTTTTTTTAAAACAACAAAAATATCTTTTAGCAAAAGCTAAGAATTTATAGGATTTACATTTATTAAAGGAATTTATATAAATATATAGAGAATAAATTATAAGAAGATATTAAAGTCAAAGTCAAAAGTCAAAGTCTTTATTTCTAGAGTGGTACATAGTTTTACAAATTATAATAAAATATAAATATTAAGTAATAACCTAGTTACCTAATCAGTAATATAATTCATACAAGTACGTGAATTCATAATAGATATCAATATAAATATTTACAAAAATAGGCCTTACGTAATTTGCTTAGAAAATTTACACCATCGAAATTTGACGATCACTGCAATATTTTTAATTGTAGGTCAGTGTAAATAATGTGTTTATATAATGTAATATTTATTTAAAAAAGATGTGGTGTATTGATTTTACCTGTTTTTTTTAATTTTTGTTTTAAATAACTTATTACTATTTAATATTTTTGATATTTTAACTCACTATTACTACCATTATACAGATATTAAATTTTAAATAAATATTGAGACACCTAGGTTTCTATGTGAAACCTGTGTGCGTCTCATTGTTTAGCTTTTTCTTAGAATATAAAATTAATATATTTAATTGTCTTACATCTATGTAAAGATTTGCTTAATTAAACTTAATAACCAATAAAAATGAATCTAGCTATAATTAACTTAATAACTAGGACAAAAAATAGCGTAAATAAAGGAAAGGTAAATAACATAAGGTTTATAAATCGAAAAATATAACTAAACATATGACAGGCATACATTGTGTTTCTACTCAAAAATGTGTTGAAAGACTGTTTTGCAATTTTTATAAACATATTCTTTACATTGTAGATTAAATTTATGTATGTTACTTATTCTGCGTTTGGTTTGGTATTCTGGTTTGGTATCTGGATATTAGAGTAAATGTTTAAAAAAGTTTAAAATAAAAAAATAATAATTAGACTTTTATGAAAGTGGTTAAATAAAAGAGCCTGAAAACAGTATGCCCTATTGTGAAAAATCATTTCAATTTGTTTAAAATAATTTTCAACTCCTTGCAAATATGAAAAAATATACACAGTGTTACTACGTTTCTTCCTTAATTATATAATAATAATAATAGCTTTAATTATAGTATACTTTTCTATAAATTTTTCCTTTTTGCAATTTACAATTTTAACATTTCTTTTTATCTGACAAATATTTTTTTTATAACCTAATAAATTTCACAACGCTAATTATAATTAGGAGCTATCCACATTTAATATAATCATTTATTTTATACCAAATACAATTCTGTTTTCTCCTGTATTATGCCAAGCGCCCAAACTTTTAAATTTAGTATATTTAATTAGTTTTCTCTTGTGAAATTCAAACGAACCCATGACTGCACTATTGATGAAAAGCTGTCGTATGCGTACCCAAGGGATAATACAAAAACCGTTACAATTTAATAACATTTTTGATGTGGGGGTAATATATTGATATACGAATAAAAATACGCAGCACAAACATAAGGTTCATATTACATTATTATTTCAGAGAAAATTCTTCATGTCGGAAGAGATTTTGTTTCTTTCTTGATGTTTTCGCAAAATTGAAAATATATCAAACTAGAAAGCTTCGATTGAAGTACTGCTTCTATATAGAAAATAATTTTATTTTATAATATCAATCAATTAAGTTTTAATATTTTCCGTTTGTTTTAAATATAAAAAATTACTAAAAAACCGAGGAAAAGAAACAGAAATATGTGTTGGAGAAAATTTGTAACGACATAGCTATTGAACCAAAAAAAAAATAAATCAAAATATTTGTTTTATGTTTCAAATTTATTAGGACTTCACAAATAAAAAATCATTAGTGACACTTTGCATGGACCAATGAGACCTAACTTTTTAGAGGAGTTGAGAGTATTTTTTAACCCACCACGTCATCAGAATTAATAAAAAATAATAAAAAGCGATCTTCATTTCATAGCCATCGCTGACGCCGTTTTTATTCGATCATACGGTATTATATTCTATATTATTCTATCAAAGATAACACTCTTAGAATGGACTGACATATCACATGTCAATTTTTGACATTTTTGCTTAAAAATCGTATTTTAAATTTCCTAGGGCTGTGTTAAAAGCACTAATTTTTAATCAAGAAACTTCGGAACAATAGATTTGATCGTTTAATGATTTCGTGTCTTTTCCTGGCAGGTTAAAAAATTCCCAAATCGTATTTTTAACGACATCTCAATTTTTTCAAATGGAACAATGGGGGGCCATTAGTATATTTAGAAAAGGCATTTCTTACGAATAATTTGGTACCACACACTTGGTATTTCGAGTCAAATTGTCATTATGAACCACATGTTGCAATATTAAATAATCCTGAATTGTAAAAAATGTCTATATCTATGTGGCGGATTCATCTTTCCAAAAAAATCCTTTATGGGTATTTAAAAAAAACGACTATCCACCATATTTTATTGACAAAACATTAAACAAAATACAAACCCCAAATCATAGACACAATGATAACAATACACAATATAATATAATATACAACTTACAATTCCATACATACGAGGCGTTTCGGAAAAAATTAGGATAGGAAAACAATATAACATACGAACATCTTTCAAAGCACAAAATACACTTAGATCCGTTTTATCACATACTAAAGCAATTAATACAGACCAACAAACAAAAAATGTAATACACCAAATACCCTGCGAATGCGATAAATTTTACATTGGTGAAACATCTAGACCCTTAAATGTCATAAAGATTATTTAAGAAACTTAGGGACACAGGGCACAGAATGAATTTTAATAACGCCAAAATTATAATGAAAGAAGCGATAGCCTCTAAAAGAAAAATAAAAGAGTTTTTTTTAATTCAATCTAATAAAAATAAATGTATTGCTCATGCATCTGTAGATGTTAGTAATGTATGTCAATCGCTTCTTTGATTTTAAAGAACAATAGATACAACAAGATAAATAAACATAACATACGCAAAATTTAAAAATAATTAAACAGAAAGTTTGGGGCTTTTTGGTTTTACCTTATTAAGTAATTGTTATCAGGTAGTAATTGTTAATTTTGAAGTATAAATATCAAGTTAAAAATGTAAAGTAAAAAAAGTAAAGTATTCTGGAATAGTTGAATTTAAATATTTTAAATAATTTTTTTCTTTATTCTTTGTATTTTTTTTTGCTTCCGACGACGGAAAGAGATAACTTTCCGAAACGTTAAGTATTTTTTTTTCTTCGTTAGGCGAATTTGTATTACTATAAACATAACTTCTGACAAGCAGCGGCCGTTTAGGTTTAAGGCAAAATTGTTTACAAAAAATAATTATTTTATTTTGTAGATTTTCTTGCAATGCAGTGGCGAAATAACCATAAAGGATTTTTTTGGATTAAATAATCCATAACCGAAAATCAAAAAAAGTTAACATATGGCATTTTGCAGGTGCCATTTCCTATCGAATAAAATAAAAAGATACCGAAGGTGTCATTTAAAAATAGAAAGTCGTAGTTATTTCCGGTGAAACAGGAAGTGACCGAAAACAATAGAATATGTTAATCAATCCTGACCAATGTAACTAATCTCGTTTTTTTATCTGAAAAAATAAAGAAAAGTTACTACTTAGTTGCTACTCGTATATAAGCTCCGTATTTTTAGAATTTTATAAAATAATAATTTATTAATAAATAATTATTACTAGTTGATAACGATCAGTCATACATCTTACCCAAACTTTGTGTAAAATTTCAAAATCGAAGGCAATGCCTCTCCAGGGAGATAACATATTTTATTTTTATTTTATTTGGCAAAAAAAAGATGTTGAAAATCGTGCATTTTCTTTTAAATTTCCCTGTATATTTTTCGAAAACTTTTTAGAACTGCCTGTTCACCGCAAATTTTCCCACGGTATAATTTTTTAATCTCTGATATATCCATGGTTACGGCACTAAAAGGGATGCAATATTGCCACTTCCTACATGACCTATATTTTTAATTATTCATAGAAGAAAATGTCACTGAATGTCACTAACAAGTAAAAAATAACTGAAAGGGGGTGAAAATTTCAAAAAAGATGGGGCAAAAATACTAGTTACCATTACCAAGTTATAAAAACATACCACTTTAACCGTTTCTAAGTTCAATTATTTTTCCCACCTCATTCACAAATTACACGAAAAACATTTTTTCTATCTATACGTCTGACATTAAAATATTTGAAATAAGAAAATAAGTTTAAAAATTGTTGCATATACGGTTTTCGCCTATTTTTGGATTATATAAGAAAATTTTTATATACTCACATTCTATTGTCCTTAGAGATTGCAAATATACTGGGAGAGGAGAGAAATTGTGTTTCTTTAAGTATTTTTTCAACCAAACAATCTTACGGGATCGGAGAGCGAATAGGGGGGCTGGGCGGGGTCAAAACAATATACTGATTAAGGCTACTCTTAACACGCCCATTTTACAATCCTTTAATTAAGCTTTTAATGTAAAATTTCTTCAAAAAAACTATGAAGAACTGTTTTATTCAGAAATCATTGACAGGTTACATTGAAGGATATATGCTGACCGTAGTGAAAGTTGAATTTTGACAAACATTGTGGATTGATACATGGTTGCCAAATCAGCTAGTAAATTATCCGGAATTTCATGCATCCTTTTCTTAGGATAAAATGACGTCATAGGTTTTAAAATGTTTTTATTTAATTGTTTTACTTAGCTTAACAAATTGGCTAAATTACCGCTAGCGGTATAGAGAATTGCTTAGTTGTAACTCTAGTAATGAGTTGGTTTTGGTTGGGTTGGTCTTGTTTGGTTTGATTCTTTTGTTTTTTATGGTATGTTAGAAAAAATTTTTCTCTTATTTTACAAAAAATTGCATTTTTCCTCAACTCTAGCACTTTATATGTTTGTCTCAACAGCATTAAAATAGACACTTCATTTTATAGAAAATTCCTTAATTTTGAGCGCCATAAAGTGAAACGGATCTCAAATAGCACTAAAAATATAGTAAAATATTGTTTAATCTAGTGCATTTTTTTATTCAAAATAATTATTAAAAATGACTATTTTTTAAAATAAAAATTCAAAAGCAAAAATATTAAAGAAAATTCAATGGGACTGGCAACATTGCTTTTCCTTTTGTCGTTGTCATGTCAAATCGAGTGTTAAAATTCTCATAACGTCAAATATGTGTCAAATTCAAATAAATTAAAATATTTTGAAATTCCGTGCATAATCTACATGTAGTCAATTTTTTTAAATGAAAAATTCGACTTTACTATTATGTGTGTGTCATGTTTTACCAGTATGTACGCTTTAACCCCCCCAACACCCCTATTCGCTCGACGGTCCCGTAAGTCCCGTAAGTTTGTTTGGTTGAAAAAATACTTAAAGAAACACAATTTCTCTCCTCCCCCAGTACATTTGCAATTTTTAAAGACAATAGAATGTGAGTATATATATTTTTTTCTAAATAATCTAAAAATAGCCGAAAACCGTATATGCAACTGTTACCGAAAATAATGAGATAAAGAAAACGATTTTTCGTTTATTTTAAAATTAAAATAGTTTTGACATTGTTTTGTTATTCTGTCGTTCACAGCTGTCGTTCTTGATTGTCAGTTTTGACGTAATATGTAATATCTTAATAGAGAGGGACATTCTTATTAGAGATCGATAGTTATGATTATTACGTACAATATTATAAAAACTATATTTCAACAACATGTAACATTATGGAAAATATAAGTATAAACAAACTGTGTCAAGCCACGTTATATCATTTACACGTTTTCAAACCATAAAGGGTTATCGACAGGAATTTTTTAATTTAATAAATTCGGCATGGCCCTACTGCCTACAGCGCCTCTGCCGTAGAGCAAATAAAACAGCTGAAACCACTGAATGTTCTGAAATTGTTATGTTTACTAGTTTTAAAGTGTACAAAACAATAAGCCAACAAAAGCAAAAATTTTTACCTATATTATATACTAACATAAAAAAGGAGCAATAATCTTAAAGAGGGCAATTTTACCAAGATAGATTTTGTTAGTAAATGCGTACGTTTCATGAGTGCTTAAGAAAATGGGAATATATTGATTGTGTTGTGTACAGATAAGGCAGGACTTGCACGTTAAGAATATAATAAATAATAACATAATAGCGTAATATCCCATTTAGGTAAATATCAGAGAATCAGAGGTAAGTTTTTTCTTTTTATTGTGCGTGATGACAGTGCTACTAGCAAATATCATTAAATAAGAAACGCGCCTTTGCAATGGGTGCCTTTGGATGGCGTGTAATAAATATCTACCATTGAGATGAAATTTTGAAATCTTAAAAACATGCAGAAAAAATCCGGTGGCTCTCAAAATTAAAAAAAAACATTTTTTTTAAATTTTGAAAATTAAATAACTCGGTTATTTTGGACTTATTTGAAAAACGGCAAAGAGAAAATATCTTTCTTTTATCGAGATCTACCAGCCTGCCTATAAATATTTGTACTTATTTAAGATTCACCCAGTATATGATCACTGTGCAAATATATGCTGCCTTCAATATTGAATAATAATTCCGAAATGATATTAGAAGTAAAATAGTGGAAGACAATAACCATTTCTAATTAATTCCACATCTGTGAGCGGTAGGAGGTGCGGTAGATCGATTTTTTTCGCAAACATCGCAACGTCAACTTTGCTTCTTTAATTGAAACTAATTGAAATGTCTCCGGATATTACGGGCTGTCTTTTATCCAATAAATAGGTGGACCCGTGTAACGTCTAAAACCTACACTTGATTAAAATATATATTACACTCTATGTCTCTCCATACCCTTTTAATTCTATTGGCACATACAGGGTTGGGCAATAGTGCGTCTGGCATCTGTAGCTGTTAGAATAAATAAACTTGGGATTTTTGTTTAAGTGCAAATCTAAATTATGTACTAGGATGTATTTCAGGAAAATATTTTATCTTCTATAGGGTGGCTCAAAAAAGTGTGAGGGGATCCAGATGATTTTTTTAAACGAGACGCTCTGTACATTATTGAATTTTTAGCTTCTTTTCAGATCACTTTACATAATCCTAAAATATGAGTAAATATATTTCGATAGTTTCAAAGATATTAATAAATAAAAAAAATATATATATTTTCAGCCTTTTTTTAAACAGTATTAAAAATACAAGAACTGTCCTGAAGTTAAAACTATTTTAAGTATTTACTTTAGATATTTTAGACATACTTTACAAAATTTTAGACCAAACTTTCTAAAACATAAAATAATTTTTCTTCGTTATTAATGGAACAGGCTGTACATTATTTTTTTTGTTAGATTAACAGTTAAAAAATAAACATTTTTTGTATTTAAAGTATTTCAAAATTTTTAATGGTTCCGCAGATACACGCAGTATTATTTCATATGGTTCTTTCAACGGCAAAATAAGAGAGAAAAATCATTGGGTGGCTTTCATAAAAATTAATTTTTAGTAATTAATTAATTAATTACTGTGGCACATGCCATATGAAATATAAAACCGCAAATATATGCGAAACCGTTAGACATTTTGAAATACTTTAAATACAAAAAATGTTTACTTTTTGATTCTACATCTATTGAAAAAATAATATACAGGTTGTTCTATTTAGAAAATAGAACAAATAGAGAAAAAAAAACAAAGAAAAGTTATTTAATATCTTAGAAAGTTTGGCGTTAGAAGGCGTTAAAATTTTGAACGTCCTGTATGATTTACAATTACCATATTTACAGCAAAGTAAGTACAGACCATCTTAATTAAATACCTAAAATTGTTTTGATTTCAGGACAGTAGTATTTTTAATATTTTTTTTAAGAAAGGCTGAAAAATTTTATTATATTATTTTATTTTTTATTTCTTTATTAATATCTCCGAAACTATCGAAATTTATTTACTCATACCTTAGAATTATGCAAACTGATCTGAAAGAAAGCCAAAAATGCAATATACAGTGTGTTCCGTTAAAAGAAATACATCCTAATACTTTAGGTTTGCACTTAAACAAAATTCCCAAGTTTGTTATTCTAGGAGCCACAGATTTGCACTACTATTGCCGAACCCTGTATATATTTGATGTTCGTATTATTTCTGTATTTAATATAATTTTTATGTCTGACACGAATTTTTTGTCATCGATATCTCATTTCAGACCTGATTTTGAGATTCTCATCAAGACTTGAGAAAATAAACCTTTTTATACATATAACATGCATATAACCGTTTAAACAAATTAATATTACAAAAATCAATGAAAATTAATAAAAACACAAAAACAATTTTAAAAGCTCTGAACAAACTTTTACAATTTAGGTGAATATTATCAGCACAAAAAAAGAATTTGATGATAAAAGAAATTACAAAAATTACAAAGAAATAACATACGAAGAGTTCTATTGTTTTCTTAATATCATTGAGTATGATACTCAGTTCATTATTAAGACATTTTCCGAATAATTGAATAAAATTGACATCACAATAGGCACAAAAATAGCATTCTGTCTTGATTTTTATTTTGTATATCGTTAAAACTTTTAACATTAATATTGATAGCAAAAATTATGTGAATATTATCAGCATAATAAAAAAAATATTGTTTTTGCAAAAACATATAAAAATAGTTCTGTTTCTTATCTTAATATCACTGAGTATGATTCCCAGTTCATTATCAAGAAATTTTTCCTATGATCAAATAAAATCGACATCCCTATAGGCACAGAAATAACATTCAGTCTTGATCTTTATTTTGTTTATTGTTAAAATCTTTGACATTGACACATTATTATTTGTCGTGTATAAAGACTGCCTATATTTTGTTAGATCTAATAGTTTATTTGTATTTAGATTACTTCATAATGTTTACTAAACTATTTCTATTCCTATTATTATTTATATTTCCTTATTTCTAACTATTTCTAAGGTATCTCTCGAATTCACTATAAAAAGTTTAAAATATTTATGTTAAACAGTTATACTGTTTATATCCATTCATAAATAAAATTTAAATACGTATAACTATTATAATACTATTAAGAATATTAAGTACAAAAATTTAAATATAAATAGGCTACATTTATTTGTTTTTATTAAGTTTAAAAGCAATTTCAGTAAAAAGAACTAGCTCTTAGATGTTCGTTTAGCGAATTTATATTTCGAACGTCTTAAATTTGAATTTTAATATTTTTAAACAGAACTTTTCCTACTGCACGGTTTCAATCGAGTTACCGATTCTAGAGTAAACAAAATTGTACAGAATTTTTGTAAGTGTTTTACGTTTATTTTAGTATATCCCAGAGAACGTCTTCGATGATAAAGTTCAAGGTTCTAGTCGTCAGTAGAGAAATATTTGGAGACACATTGCGTTCTAGGGTAGATAAAATACCTTTCTTAAAGAAAACATTGGATATTAGTATTCGTAATTAGTTTAGTAAGTTTTTGTTTGAATTATTGAGACTTTGTTTTTACTTATTCATCTTTATTATTATATGCTAGACGGGTTTAACTATCGGGTTGCCTAATATGATAAAATAGTAACTTGAAATATGTTTTAATCAGCTTAATATCGTATGATAAAAAAACGGCTTACAGTTGGCTGGAAAATGACAATCAATGATATTTTCCATACAAATTTACATATAAAATAATGCGATTTTCATTTCATAGCCATCGCTGACGCCGTTTTTTTTCCATAATACGGTATAATTATAATATAAGCTGTCAAAAATAAGCTGACCATACATATTTTTTAGAATGTACTGAGTTTTTGGAGTGGATAGTGAAAATTACCTTGTAAGTGACCCATGAGTAACTTCTAATGACGGTTTCCAAACGCGCTTTCAAACGTAGGATGACTTTCAACTGTATGACTGGTAGTACTGACAGAGTAGTAGTACTGACAGCTAATACAGCGTTTAGTACCATCATATATTATGTAAGAGTGTATTTACTCTTCAGTATTCATGAGATATTCAATTTGACCTAGTGCTATAGAATTTTAAGACGTTCGGCATGTCGACGTTGCTTTTGCCTTTTTCAAAACTGTACTGTATAAAAGTTTGTATTATTCTGTGATCTTTAATTTTAAGGGTATAAAAAGTTTATTGAAATTTTTCATAAGAATTTTTTTATTAATGATCATCTAAACTACAATTGATCATATAACTTTATCTAATTTTATGCCTTAAATATTAGATATTTCTTTGTATATATTATTCATTATTGTGAGTCCCTTTTTGTGAATAAGTTTTGTTCTTTTTAGCTTTTTACTAATGCAAGGGAGCAAAGTAAACCTGCCTTAAGCCGGGTTGACGGGTAACTTGAACAGAACTGTTAACTGGCCTTTAGCGTTTAAAAATTTATTTTAATTATATCGTCGGCTTTATGACGAACAGGCGTATCTTGATTTTTGGCGATTTTGTGATATCAACGTCATGACATGCCCAATGGGTCATATTTTAACATAGCGAATTTGCGCATCTCAATATTGTACCTTTTTCATTTTATATTCGTTTAAAAATTTGCCCCATCTCAAATACTACAATTCTTCGTTATGACGAAAAGACGTATGTTGAGATAGGGCTCTTTGTTATATCAATGTTATACCAATTGTTATACTACAAGAAAGATGGAATTTGAGATAGGTCCTTTTGTTTTAAGTTATGAAAATGCTACCTAATTATTTTCTGATGGTTGCTTGGGACAAAATAAAACTTCTATCATGGCAGCAGCTCTCTTTGATAGTATGATTTTGAGTCTGTTTTTTGCCAAAAACCATTGTTAGAATGAGCTAGACTCTGCACATAGCTGTATCGGGTATGCAAAAGATTGTCCGAGAATAAATGGTCGAAGAAAAATTGATCGAAAGCAAAACAGCGAAACGAAAATTGCGCTAATGGAAAATTTCCGAAATTATAATTTCCCTAAGAACATTTTAGCGGACCAAAAACTTGCCCGAAAAATACAATAATTTTTATCTCATTATCATTGTCAGGCCATTGGCATTGTCATCCCTGTCAATTTTTGGAAAATTTTATTTATTGTGCCTATCATCATCCTGCATAAACACGTAGAATGGAAGTCGAATTTGTTATCATTGAACAGGGAAAACAGAAACTGTTAGTCCACAGTTATTTGTATCAAAAAGGCACGAATGAAGAAACATGTTTTGTTTTTGTTTAGTTTGGTTTTTATTAAATGGACCGTGAGTTTAAATGCCTTGTATTAATGCCCTCAATTAACTGAATAATTACTAAAAATATATTAGTTAAAAAAAATATTTTTGTATAAAAAACAATATTATTAATATTTAATAATAAAATTAATTAATTAATTTATATTATTATTAATATTATTAAATAAGCTAGATAAGTGTATTTTAATTGATTATTGTCTTTGCTTCTGGAATGAAAATTGTCTTTGCTTAAAGTTGATCTAATCCAACGCGACTAAAAGTATTTAAAAATATTTGTTTGTGATTTTCAGATTTTTTCAGATGTATGTATTGTATTTTCTTGTATGTATTCCATAATGTGAATATTGTATTTTTTTCCTTATTAAGAACACTTTACCATCATTTTTAAATTTATTTTACATGGGCGTATGTATACTATTCGTTCGGAAATAAATTTATTATTATTATAACAAAAATGCCTATCTCTATTAAACAACTAAAAACAATATTTATTAGAATTTACGCACAATTTATCTTTAGAACGTTTCCTCAATGTCTCCGTTTAAGTGTTAATACAAAAACACTATTAAAAAATTAAAGACTACATTTATTGGCCAAATAAAGTAAGTGATTTTCTTTAAATTGCTCTCCTGAAAAGTAGCAAAAATCGAGATAGGCCTTTTCGTCATAAAGCCGACGATATAATTATTTTTTTTATTTATGATATAAATAAATTTGTGAGAAATTGTTACTGAAATAGTAGCTATAATAAAAGTATGTATTAAGAACCATAAAAACTTTTTTTTTGAAGTTTCTACTAACATTTTTTATGGTTGATTTTTGGCACTTCATGTTCTGGAGAATGTTGAGATTATTATTTTGATTTTATCACAACATATTTTTACTGTTGGTAACAAACCTCTTATTAATAGCTAATATATTTTTTGTTTCAAGTAGGACAGATTAAAGACTCGATTAAAGTGATACTTACCAATTTAAGATATCCAAAATAATAAAATGTTTACTTAAGTACAAGAACAATAAGAACGCCTGTACGTAGTTGATATATCTATTCAAATTTTACATAAATATATGCAATTTCAGAAACATTTAGATACGTAAAATTTACTCTTTAGTTAAGTTTTCCATACATGACAATACTTCATACCTCGAGACATTTAGTAAATATTTGGCTGGCGGCGACAGTGAACATGCCTCCCAACCAAAATCGATTATAGGTAAAATTTGGGTTAAGTTACTTCTAGATCGAGTGTTAAGTATAAATATTAGATGTTAGAGAAGTTTGTTTGCATCAGAAGCAGATAACAACACCAGAAAAAATAATAAAACATTTTTATTTTAGGATCTTAAAATATATTATAAAAGAGAATTTCAAGTGAATTTTTTAGTTCAACTTGAATAATGATGGTTGAACGTGAGAGTAATTTTAAGAATATTACGGCACCTTTACGTATGAAGAAGTAAAATAAGAGAGCGCCGTGAATAGGAAATTGAATATTACCCCAAAGAATAAAAAAGCAGAGTATAATTTAGTACGTTTCGTCATATTTGCTGCCGAGAAGTTTTTATTTACATTTTTTCATTTTGTTTTCATATAATAAACCTAATCCAGTTTTAGATGAGCTTATTATTTATAATTTATAATTTTACGTTTCTAACAGTATCCTAATTATTTGTTTAAAAAAAATATTTTTTTTAGAATATGTGTAAATTTTACAAAAATAGGGGGGGACGGGGGGAGGAGGAGCTTTATAGCATGTTTCAAAAAACATGCTATAAAGAATGCATTAATATCGTCGTTTGGATACATAAAAAATAATTATTAAATTTTCTCAGAAATTGTTACTGTTGATAAAAAAATCTCTGTATCTGAGTAATCTATTAATAAACCAATCGAAAGTTATTAATTTTTATAGAAGGTGCTTCAAAAATACGCATTTTGTTTAAAATTAATATATCATATTTAAATGTCAGCAATCCAATACCAAAATATTTATATTTCAGATTGGGACAATATACCTATCTCCACACGAAAATACACAGTAATTAGCTTAATATTTACTAAAGTCACTTTAAAAGAACTTCACTTTATAAATATAAACATGCGATGATGTCACGATTAAGTTATAACCAAAAAATGTTAAGGCATATTTGGCCAATATTGGTCTGATACCGCCTATTCTGAAATTCTGGACCTAACACCTAACCTACAAATACTTTATAAATGTTTATAAAAGCACATTTATTTTGAATTAGACCCTTTACCATTTTAGAATGTATTGTTGCCTGCTGTTTATATATTGGCGTATTTTAATGAAATATTGGTATTGGGATTATATTGGATACATATTACATATTCTATATTAATACAGAAACAAGTATATCACTTATATATTACCATTTTGGGTAAATATTACATATAAATAATACATGTAAATATAAATATTAAATGGAAAACAAATTTCTTGCAGTATAGGTATATAATAAATTATATAAGATTCTTGCCTTGAACTGCTGATACCTATAGAAATTTAATTCCACGCTGTGTTTGTCATAATGTGGATCAACCTGCTCTCACTACCGGTTGCACGCAGGCCGCTATCTCGGGACTTAATATCTAACAAGTTGGAATTAGGTACTCTGCGTTGTGTTTGTCATTTTGTGGAATCGACCCAAGCTCACCTGATGATGGAGTAGGTCTCCGAAACCGGTAGTGAGAGCAGGTTGATCCACATTATAACGAACACAGCGTGGAATTAAATTTCTACATCAGCAATTCAAGGCAAAAATCTTATATAATTTATTATACATTACAGCAAAATATGCGTTATCAATGTTGGATAACAATACTGAATAAATATTATATAAAAATATAGGGAAAAGGTGCGTCTCATATATATTACCAATATTGGCTAGAAGTTACCAATATTTGGTCCATATACAATATTTCACCCATACAGAACCAATGTTGCGCCAATATGTTGGACAACAATACTGAATAAATATTATATAAAAATATAGGGAAAAGGTGCGACTCATATTTGTTACCAATATTGGCTAGAAGTTACCAATATTGGGTCCATATACAATATTTCACCCATACAGAACCAATGTTGGGCCAGTATGGTGTGCTACTGGGGATTCCATTTCAGAACAGAAAATGTATCAGAATTGTCTTTTTTTTTGGCGAGCGTCATTTTTGAGCGATATACAATACTTAATAAAATACTGTATACCGTCCTAGCCGAACCGTCTGGTAGGTCACCAATATTTAGGGACTAGTGACTGGTTACAACTCGTTTTCATGAGAAAAATGCACACTTATTTTAATTTACGTTTGAATTTTGTTGACATCCGTAATAAAGGGGTAAAAATATCAAATTGTCCTACTGGGGTGTCCGATTTGGTGCGTGTCCAAATTAGAGAAATTCTACTGTAATTTATTTTTCACTTGTCTATTATTATGTTGACACAATGCATAAAATTGGATATTAACTGTATTAATTAAAATGTTGATATCGTTTCCAGGCTGCTCTCGTTAGTATAGTGGAAACTAATTATGGCCTAAATTTACGCAAATTCTGAGGATACGTAGTGCCTTGGGAAACTATAACTTCAAATAAATAGTCACTTCTAACTTACTTGTCTATAATACCAAAACATTAAATTTTCTCGTAGATACTTATCCTCAATTATTTCGTTAAGAACACTAAAATCTTCTTTGTATTTACAACACAACATTCATTCTCATAAACTACATAATATAATGAAGTATTACAAACTAAAACAAAACTGGTTAATACGAGTCTCATTAATTAGGCACTGGAAATTATCGAAACGGTATCAACAAAAGCAAATTATATATCCCTTCAGATTCGTCTAATTATTTGAATGTTGTGAAATAATAACGTGAATAATTGGACTTGAATTCGGTCTAATTTTACATGCTTATTTGTCTTTAATTTAGTAAAATGATGGAGAGAAGATTTTAGAGAAGAGAATTTAAACAATCATTAATTATATTTTAAATAAGTGTGAGGAAAAATCTAAAAAAAAAACAATGTGTCCATTATTTGCGCATATTTGAAGTGAAACTTCTGACTAACAGCTACTAAATTGAAGGATTTGAAGGACACGAATTCTGTTTAAATATAAATATTATTTTCAATTTATTTATGTACATTTTATGCTTCCTTAATAGCATGCATTTAAAAAGAGATAAAATTTTGAACCTACCAAAAATTTTATAGTCATTTACAGTAATTCTTTAATTATTGGTTTGAAATAAATATGATAATGTTCTCCAATGAAAATGCGAGAGTTGCTTAATTATATTAATTATAATTCTGAGCCAGCAAATGAGCTATATGCTTTGCCTAGACCGTTATTCAGAATCTAATAAAAACCTATCGATGAAAATATGCATAAAAATTTACCTCCTAGCACACAGCCAAAGGATATTGGTCAGTATCGAGTTTATTATAATTATTTTTTTAGCTCGTCTGTCAAGGCCGTGATGTGTCAAGGCCGCGGAGTGTCACGGCCTTGAATTTTTACCCCCATCGCGCGCAAAGAAGTTTTATTTCAAAATACCTTTTATTAAATATGGTGTAACAGTAATTATTACTACAAGAAAGAAAAATTACTGTTTCTTTAGTATTAAGCGTACGTAACCGGTTATTACATTGAGATTTTAAATCCAAAGTTCACAATTTATGGTTGAGCCGACCTAAGTACACAAACTTTTTATTACGAAAAGTCCACTGATATTCTACCAGCAGCAATATCAATTTTATTAAATTACATATTTTCAAGTCGCATATAATGATTATATTTTAGTTAAGTTCTGAGATTGCTCCAAAAAAGTAAATGTTAAAAAAAGATTTAATGGTGACCATTATTTTAACTCTAAAGTAGTTTCCCCCCTTTTCAAATTAAAAACCAGGGAATACAAGAGGAAGTAGATATTTAATAAAATTTAGTTTTATTTTCCTATTTTCTAAATATATCTTCTTTTTGTTTAAATGAAAGAATAAAAATATTATAAGAACAAAGCATTCTATTATAAAGTACAATGCATTCCGTGTTATGATTTTTTTACAGACAGTTTATTATATATTTTAATTTCACAATCATTTTTAGATATGAATAGTTTAAATTCAAGTTTAGTATACTATTCATAATCTTTGTGTATATGATAAACAATTTATTGTTAAAGATATGATAGAAACTTTTTAAATTTAAAGATTTTCTTCTATATTATATTTATTAGATTACACCGGGTGTATCTTCAAAGTGGCTCACCTCTATAACTTTTTATATTTTCAGATAACAAAACGAGATTTGGTATTTTAGAATATGACATAAATTAGGATTGAATGACTCATTCAATAATTTTGGGTCACTTCTTGTTTCACCGGAAATGACTTGATGGAAATGTTTTTGATTTGTAAATGACACCCTCGATATATTTTTGCTTTATTCGATAGAAAATGACACTCCGAATAGAATGACAAGTCATGTGTCAATTTTTGACATTTTCACTTAAAAACAAATTGTATTCTAAATTTCAATCTAGAGTGCCATGGCTGCGTTAAAAACACTAATTTTTAATCAAGGAGCCTTGAAAAATAGATTTGATCGTTTAATGTTTTAGTGTCCCGTCCTGGCCGGTTAAAAGATACAAGGGTGGCTAATTAGCATATTTAGAAAAAGCATTTTTTTACGAATAATTTGGTGCCATAAATTTGGTATTTCGAGTTAAATTGTCGTTATGAACCGCATGTTACAATTTCATATAAACCATATGCGAATATGTAAAAAGTTGACATATGATTTGTTTTTCTATTCAGAGTGTCATTTTCTATCGAATAAAGTAAAAACATACCGAGGGTGTCATTTAAAAATCAAAAGTTATAGTCATTTTCAGTGAAACAGGAAAGTGACCAAAAACAATTGAACGCGTCAATCAATCCTAATTTATATCATATACTAAAATACCAAATCTAGTTTTGTTATCTGAAAAAATAAAGAATTTATATGGGTGGGCCACTTTTGAGAGACAGCCTTTATAAATAACTAACAATGTTCCTGGTGTTATATAACCTGTATTTTTAAAAATTTAAAATATAAAAAATTGTATGCCTGAAATAGAGAACTTAGTCTATTTTTGAGTTTATAACAAATTTGTATTAAGTACACAAGTATACACAAGTACAAGTATTTGAGCTAGAAGTATGGGTATATAAAAGTGAAAAAAATAATAAAATTTTAAATATCACTATTTTTATATGCATAAATATATACTTTTAAAAATATAACTTCATATATAATTCTAAAAAAATTGTAATTTGAATATAATTTAATTTTATCGTAGTTCTGGTAGATTAAACAACGTAACGCTATGTAACTTCCGTATTACAGAGTGGTTATAGTACTAATATAACTAAGAGCTAGAAAGTTTCTAGTTTATATTATTCGTCATATTTGCTTAGCTTCGGCTCAATTCCCATTTCATCTAGACCCTACCTAACCTTAATTTGAGCAAAGGTTAACGTTTAAATTTATAATTTATGACCATCTTTTATTTCATTATATGCTTCTCTCCCTAAGCTAATAATTAATAATGTATAATGTGCTGATTAAATCTACCGTCAAGGAATGTCGCAGTGTCAATTTTCTATCCTTTCATTAATGTTTAAATTAACGTCTATTCGATATCATATTATTGATTTGGTATTTTGGCATTGAGTTATTTTTTGCCAAACCGTCTAATTATCGTGAGTGTGAAATGAACAAGAACCATTATTTGGTAATTTAATACGTGTGTGGCAAAATTTAATTAAATGTGCTGTAATATTTTGATGAAAGTTACTTTCCTTATTGAGTAATATCTGATCTGACAAATATTGTTTTACTTAAATATTTGAGTTTCTTTTTTGTATAATTGCTTTGCAAATATGTAGAAAGTTATGATTATGTACTCTATTTTTATTTTTTATTTTAAAAGAACTTTTAACAAGCAATAACTTTCATTTTCTAAATTAAAATATGCATTAAAAAATAATAAAGAATAGCATTTTAAATCAAGTTGGCCTCGAATAAAACTTGCATACATGTATTGATATAAAATAGCTTTTTTAAAATGAAACACGTATGTTTATGTATAATCCCATATGATCTAAGAAAACGACGTCAAAGACAGGTGGGTAATGACAATTGATGATAATTTTGACGAGATCAAGCCCTAGGAGATTTGGCCCGTATTCTTACACATATCTATTAAAAAAAATAGATATGTGTGTTTGGGAACCTTCTATCATTTCTTAATCTTTTTATAATTAGTGTTAACTTTTGACAAGTTTTTAGTAAATGGCATCTAGAGATTGATCTCGCCAAAATTGCCATCGATTTTCATTCTCCAGCATTTTTTTTCGATCATACATTGCACAAAAACTGTACAAAAATTAAGCAGCGTCGGAGTTGCCTTGGAAATATAGATCTCGGTCACCGTTATTTCTCCAAGACAACTTGTTCCCATTATTTTCGATCATACGGTACTTCTAATATACAGGGTCTTCCTTAATGCCATGCTAATATTTATTCCTGGACTGGAGGTGATTCCTGGACCTATTCTAAGAGAAAAACTTCATATGAATGAATGTATGTCCTAAACATCTTAATTTCTGAGATACAGGGTGGTAAATTTTTCTAAAAAAAAATTTTTCATAATAACTCTATGAACTATCTAACTTTATGAAACTTGATACACCTCTTCTATACATCAAAAGCCCTTTTTAGAGTACAAAGAATTTATTTCAACCAGTGCCGTCCAGACGTGTTTTACATTGAATATTTTTGGAGAAAAAAATTGTATGAATTCTCTTAAAATAAAAATTATTTTCAAAATCTCCATTCATTTCTAAACTTTTTAAACTCTTGATTTTTTTCGGCCGACGCGACGCATAGTTTTTGCTTAAAAACATTCAAGTCTGTTTATTTTAGGGCCAAATCGCTGAAAATATGATGCGGTGGCTGTTTTGGCTGTTGAAATTTTTTTGTATATTAAAATAAGAATTTTGATGCATGGAAGACGTGTATCAAATATACCCCATTAGAGATATTTTGAAAAAAAATAGAAAAGTTTACCATCCTGTACTGAAAAGTTATTTAGAACATATATTCATATGAAGTTTTTTTTCTTAGAATAGGTCCAAGAATCACCTTCTTAAATATTAGCTTGTCATTAAGGAACACCCTGTATAGGGTTGTTCCATTTAAACAAATTATAGTCTGCTCGTAACTGATTAATACTGTCATTTGAAGTATCAACTCTATACAGTAGTATAGGGCTCTCTGTAATACATAGTAATGCTTTACTAAAAACCTATAACTTGTTTTTTTATAAATGTGGTACAAAATTGTTTTTTACTATATTTAGAGTATATATGTTACGGTTAAAGTCCGATATCCGGTTAATGTCGACATTAACATGTTAATGTTTGCGTTAGGTTATGTTTTTGGTTGTTTTGTTGTGTGTTATTCTCGAGATTAACCGGGTAATGTCAACATTAACCGGACATCGGACATTAACCGTAACATATACACATCAAGCACAAACTTATACATAAATATATAAAACACAAATAATTACGGTAATTATTTAAATGGACATTCTCCATTTTTTGATTGGAGTTTAGTTTCTAAAGTTTATAAATAAACAGTTTTATTCCAAATTTTTACATTTTAATGAAAGTTTTTGTTTGTTTTTGACATCCTATTTGGGAACAAAATTGGTCACAAGTAATACAAGCGGTTATCAAACGCTATTTTATTTTTATTTGTTTAAATTGAGAACTTTTCAAAAGTTGAAAACTCCGTTATATTTAATGAACGCTCTTATTTGAATACTTTTCTGCAAGTTTTATTTCCTATTTATCTGGAAAGCTGCTAGAATTAGATGTAAGAAAGTTCTGAAGAAAATTTAAACTGCTTTGTAAAGAAAATGTTAATAACACTAATAACATTTTAGATATCTTATTTATGTATTAAAACCATTTATAATAATCTCCTTTGAAATATCCGACGTACCTGAAGAATAATACAGTTTATAATTACGGAACTTTAATGTTGTGCAACTTTAATGCAAATGAGATTATTAAAAAATGAAATAATCTAGTAATAATGTAAACAAGTTGCAGTAATTAAATTATTATTAATTATTAATCAGTTTTTCAATATTTATTAATAACATATTTACTTTGAATATTTTATGTTTTGTTAATGTATAATGATTTATGCAAATTATTTTATTTTTCTGGTAAATTGTAATTACTTATAAATGATATAATAACGACTAAATAATAACACAAAAATTCCATGTTTTTTTTTAATAGCAGATATTAAATTTTATAAATGGAAAAAAATGTATTTCTAAAATCTTTTACAATAGTTAGCTCTCTTTATATTTTTGCTTCAATACGCAGTATGTCCCCGGATTGTCTTTACAAGAGGAAACACTTTTATTATTGACATTTTGAGAAAAATGCATTTTTCGTATAAATGTTGCTTTTTCTAAAATGGTTAAACTCGTTTATACTTTTCCAAATTTCCATACAGTTTTAGAGAAAATAAAAAAAAACATGAAAATATAATTAAATTTTTTCTATGTCTTAAAAATCAAAAGGCGTTTTTATGGTAATATCATTCCGACTTCTTTCTTCGATAGATTGTTATTGATAAAATTTTAATTAACGTCATATTTTTTGCTGTTTTATAAAGCTAAAGAAGCACAAATTTATTTAGTTCAAAGCTAAGTAAAGGGTGATAATAGTTATAGGAAGATGTAATAGTGCAACATCTTCAAAAAATGTCACGTTAATCAAAATTAATAAGAACCATCTATCAAAGAATGAAATCGAAATGATATTACCATAAAAACGCCAGCTAAAATATAACCACGTTTTCATGTTTTTTTATTTTTTTCTAAAACGGTATGGAGATTTGGAAAAGAATTAACGGGATTAACCATTTTAGTACAAGCAAATTTTTTAATGAAGAATGCATTTTTCTCTAAATGTCAATAATAAAAAAGTTTTTCCTCTTGAAAAGACAATCCGGGGAAGTACTGTATATTATTAAGTCTTGAAATTGAAAAATATGAAAGATTTTTAAAAAATATTTATTTTAAATTTTATTTATTTATGTGTATATAAGTATAAATACAATTCTTTTATGAATTGCACTTAGCATGCATAAATATGTTTAAATCAATTTAAATTTTATAAAAAAATATAAATGTAATAATTAATAACAAAATATGAAATTCTATAATTAAATAACGATCTGTTTTAGACTTTGTTTTATTAATTTATTATAATTTTGTTGCAGAACACTGCAGGCTGTCTGTTGCAGGTTTATTTAATAAATTAATTAAAAATAAACTTTTATTTGTTAGTATTGAAATGTTTACAATATGTATGATTTATAAAATACATTTAATTTGATAATAATATTTTATATCAACATGTTAAATATTAATTTATATAAAAAATTTTAAACATATTTTCAATTAGTTTTGTTTCAAAAACTCAGTGTGGTTATATATATTTCAGCAGTTGTTTATTTTTACTTACAACCACAGTAAAATTTTTGACGGAATTTTTTATATTTTAATAAATAACTTCAAAATAATAAAATAGAATGGTAAAATATAGAATACCTAGTGAAAGATTAATTTTAAAATTCCAGTGGCTTTATTTATAAAAGTGTACAACGTTGAGAGTACATTATACCTTGCTGGCAAGTGAAACCTGTATAGGAGTGAATCGCTATGGCAATCCAGTAAGTCGGAGAAAGCAAAAATACGAAGTATTTATTACGTAATCACTTAATTTGACGCTAGATCCCATGCGCTTGGAAAAATATTTGCCTTCTGTCTTTATTCAGTACATCTTATTTTACTAAGCGTGTTGACCGTACTCTTCGTACACACGAAAATCGGTACCCAAGATCAGAAATGCCGACAATTAGTATACTCAATCATTTCTAGATATAATATTAATAGTTGCGGATAACTATAATTATTATTATAATAACTAATAATAATAATTTTTTTAAGTATTTACACAACATTTTAAATATGGCACGTAAACGCCAAGCAACAATCAAGTCCGTAGAATTACAGTCGGATGAGATTCTGGGAAGGGTCTGAGATTTCATATCAGGGCCAAAACAGGTCCAGGTATGTTATTCGTTGGTCCAGAACGAATACGGTCTAAATCTCCGGCTCTGTGAAGAAAATATTACGAAATTCTACAATTACGTAAAATACATACAGAAAAATTATCATAAGACTATAAGAGCCGCTAAGGACCTTTATTATAATAGGAGAATCCCCAATTCTGGTAATGTTGCTAAAGAAACATGGTCTATTGTGAATGGTTTGAGAAACAAAGCTTCTTCGTCTACCAATATCATTATTTTATGTATTTTACCTTTGTCTACAAATTGTAAAATTTTTTGACAATAAAGGCATTTATTTATTTATATTGGTAAGGCCATCCAACCGCTGAAACGTATAACTCTTAAAAGCCGGCTTAAAAAATGACCAAGGAACTCTTAAAAAATAATATGCCCACTGCAGTATACACGGGCACTTGCAAGCTGAGATCACATATGCAGAGGATGGGACTGGTGGCAGGCTGCGAATGCCGACTCCGTATGGCAAGTGACGATACTATGAAGTACGTTATGTGTACTTTCCCTGCTGGGAGCAGAACCAGAATTGTTTACCGAAACTATGATAGGATTCTCAAACCTCGGTGACATGATATCTCATGAAACCTCGGTGACCCTCTGATATAACAATTTATATTAAAAAGATGGGTCGTGAGTGTGCATTTTGGAGTTTACGGCCACAGTGGAAGGTCTTAGTGCATACAATACTCTGGGATTCTTATTGAAGACAATACAAGTTACATGCCAAGCTGTCAAACAAAATTAGCTCTCTATAAGCTTGTTTACGTATTTGCTGTCCTAGCAGTAATGATGAAATAATGATAAGTAAAAAATAAACATCCTTAAATACCACGGATAATAAAAATAATACAAAAAGCCAGTTACTTAACATTAGATAAGAAGTACCATTTTTAATTAAAAATTCTTTTAGTTAACTTCGATATTCTTCTTTGCACTACAGAACACCAACAAGGTCTGTAAGGACGATTTAGTTTATATTTAACTTAACTGGCAGTTTTATCTCTTAATTACAACGTTGTAAATACGGATTATCAAACTATATTAATATCTAAGTATTTACCTTAATAAACTAGATAGCATTTTCTGACTCTATAATCTCTCTATAAAGCAAGCCTGAAGAAACACAAAAGTACAATTACTTTAAAGAAATAGAAAATTAAATGTCAGGAATGGGTGTTTATTTCTACGAAGACAAGCGTTAAAGAGAATAAAAGAATCTTGAAATGCGAAACTTTCAGATTACTCGAATCTCGATAGGATTATAATGATTATAATTCCTCTTTTTTTGAAGAAGAAATTAAATTAAGTCTGAGGATGTTCGAGTGGAAATAAAGAGCTTTGTTTAAATATGCACCGCTTGATAGAAAAAAAGGTCCGGGTTTTATGCTCAATTTCTTTTGATCTAATTTATTAGATAACGCCAGTTGAAATTAAAGAATTCTAATTAGCTTTAATGAAATTATGAGGTGTCTTTTTGCTAAATTAGATTGCATAAATTTTACAATACGAAAGCCATCCTGTGCAAGGTTTTGTTGTGAATATACCGCGCTTGTGTGCTTAATAGAATACAATGCTATTTTGCGAAATATGTCCATTTTTAAAGCGGAACAGTTAATGCATTGTAAAAAATACATTTAAACAAAAATATATTTTACACAAAAATATATTTTGAGTTTTATTTCATGCCTATTAATTTTTCGGCAAAAAATAGTATTGCCTCTCGGCATTTCATCAGGATGATAGAAGGTTGGTTATGGACTGACAACAGGGGAGTGATTTACAAATTACCATGATTGACGCCTATGTTCACAGTTAAAATAAAAGCACTGTATATGTCTACGTATGTACCTATTTCGTATTTTATACAGGGTTTTTGGGGTTTCACACAACTCATTACATTTTCACAAATATCTAAATATCTAGGTTAAAAATATTCTGATTTGTACACTTTCTTTAACCTTTCCGTTTGGTTAATATTTTATATAATTATTTATATTGAAATTTTATCTAACATTGACCCAAAAACTACAACTTGCATCAGGTTATAGCACAAACTGAAATACTGTTGTAAAATAATATACAAACGTTGAGTATATAGGGTATCCCAGGAATAAGTGCAGATATTTTAACCGGTAGCATAGTTCGACCCCATAAACACGCCCATGAGGTTTTTTTGCGAAAAAAATGTTGAAGATTTTATGTTTTTCGTGACAATTTGAAATGTATACAATTAAACATTAATATAATATATTGAAAAACTTTTGAGTGCCGCTTGTACAGTTTCGGAAAAGTTGTTTATAGTGCTAGGGGAGAATACAATTTTGCCACCTCCTACGTTATCCACATTCTGTAAGTTATAAGTTGACATTTTTTAATTTCGAAAAAAAATACTTAAATTAATTTTATTCATTGTAAATTACTATTAGGTAAAATGCAACTAAAAATATAAATATAATTCTATATAAATACATTAAAAACTTTTACACAACTTGAAACGTATTAACATATTATGATATAAATATTCCGAGATCGGACTCCACCAAGACGTATAGTCTCTCACCGATGAGCCCAATGATATTGAATAAAAATCAAATATTTTTTCACCTTTCTTTGGATTCTTGTCGAATTATTCGAATCAGCGCCCTCAGGTGATGAAAATTATATTATAAATAATAATAAAGCTGATGATGAAAATCAGCTGATATATAGGTTATCCAGTTCATTTGAGTTCATCATTTTTTGATATCCAAACAATAAATCTCTGATAAAACTAAAAAATAAAAGGCAGGTAAGATAAGGCTGTAAAAATACTTTTATTATTCAAATTGAAATATCAATTATTTTGGCGTTTATTCCCAAAAACAAGAGAGTGAGATAAAAAAACAGAGGAGTTAATTCTCAAAAAATAAGCCTAAATAATTCAGATCGCATATTAATGTATTTTGTGCAAAATACACGTAGGTATTTAATGTTCGTCAAGGATCGTAGTGAAATGTTGTTAGTGTGGAGTTGCAGTTTTACGTAGTGATAAAACGACGCTTTAACCTGATTACATCGATCTATCGGAGTCCCTTTTTGTAATGTTAGGTAAGTTTTTTACTTTTAGTCTGAATTTTCCAAGTCGTTTTTAAATATTTCTAGTTGATGTGTCAACACTGGGCATCGAACAAGCCGAGATCTAGGTAATTTCGAGGTAATTTATTTATTTATTTATATCTAGTCGGAATACAATTTGCAACTGATTATCGATTTTTGACGGCGGCTCTAAAATGTTATCATTATTTTTTAAAATTTTCCAAGTTAAATTGGTTATTATCAATTTATTTTAGAGATGGTAAAGCAAAAATATGTTTCTTTTTGCCAGATCTACCACTCCTTAAAATATCTGCACTTATTTCTCGGACACCCTGTATGTACCGCATGATATAAAAAAATACGTCCAGTTGAACCTGAACGTCCAATCTTGAACCTGAAGATTGATGTACTATTACAGTCAAATTCTGGAACCGTTTATTCAATAGAATTGATTTTTTTTTCAATCTAATTTAGGATTTCAGCAAGGAATTCAAGAAACTCATGTAAACTATCAATGTCAAAACTTTCAGCAAAAGACACAGTAAAATTGAACCTCAAATGACATTTACTAGGTTACATGTAATGATACATACCGCAAAAAAAAATATTTCTTTTACATCATAAGCAAAATGATTTTTATTTAACATTAATTTTATTATATATTATATTAGTTATTCTTGGACGGGCTATTATTATTATGTTTTTTTTTAAATAAAAATATTTGTTCATGTTGTAAAAGGCTAAAAGGTTATAAATCTCTGGAGATAAAATTTTGTGCCTTTTTACTTGAACACAAATTTGCACAACCACCAAAAATTAATTACTTCACGCTTCGAAGGATATTTTTTATAATCTCTTATCCTATTCCATGAAAAGAAGAATTCTTGAGAAAGAAATGAGCTTTTTTAATATTAAGTATTAATTTTTGCAATGAAAAATAAAGTTTAATTTCTATTGATATTACTGCAGTAACAATTATAATCATGTAGCATAGTAATTATTATTATCATGTTATAAAAAAAGTGTTACAACGACCATGCATAAATTAGATTACAAAATTAAATATTTTAAAGGTCTTCTACACGTTTTTTATGATTTTGACTGCACTTTTCATGTTTTTTGAAGTCCTCATCTATCTGTTATATGAGAAATGTAATGTATAAATGAAAAACATAATGGCTGTTATTTGAGTGAAAGTTTGAAATACATTGTGGAATGGTTTAACTAAGTAAGGAGTCTGCTTAAAAAACTACCTTATGATCGAAATAAAAACAGCGTCCAGTTGGCTTGGAAATAATAATAATAATAATAATAGTTCTTTATTTAGCAAAAATGCTACTTAACAACAATTTTTTCATATATGTAATTTCACTTAAATATCTAAATTATCTAAATTATCAGCGTAATACTTACTTACTTACTATTACTAGTTACTTAATTGTATAAATACTATTTGCCAATTTAAAATCGTCCGCTAGTTTATTATACAATTTCAATCCATCAAAGAACAACTGTTCTTGAAGTTGAGATGTAGATACTTTAATTATATTATATTTATTTTTATCTCTTATATTATAATTTTGACACTCATTTCTACAACGCACAAATACATAAAAAGATTTAGGCAACAATAAGCCATGCTCGATCTTGTAGATTAAAATCAAATTGGAAATTTGAACACATTGCCAAATGACGATCAGTGATATTTTACATATAATTTTACATATAGAATGATAGCGATCTTCATTTCATAGCCATCGTTTTTTTTCGATCATATTGTACTTTATCATCAAGGTGCATTCTGTCACGATAGTTTGTTTTTTTGATTCATTTCATTACACGTATGATATAGTGGGTATTATTTTTGTAATGTCACTGTGATTAAAAAGGCATATTGTTATAGTATGTTGGGAGTTACTCTATCAGACATGGATTTAAGTACAGAAAAAGTTGTTTATTTAAAGCAACAATGGCCGATACAACTTCTGGACTTTTGTAGATTTTCTCAAATAACTCGAAATCTGTTAGAGATATCTGGAGAGCATTTTTGCCAGAGTAACTACTAATAAACCATTACAGCATGACTATTCAAGAACAGTGCCACCACTAGAATAATAAAGACTATTTTATAAGTGTGCTGATTAGAACCAAAAGATTGTATTATTGTTAAAAGCTATTGAGATGAATCAAAAAACAAACTATCGGGAAGAGATGCACCTTGACGATAAAGTGATTTTTAAAAACAAACTACTGAGAAAAAGTGCATCCAGATAACGAGTTTTTATTTTTTCTTCGTGAAATAGACTTTAATT
This sequence comes from Sitophilus oryzae, assembly GCF_002938485.1. Taxonomy (NCBI): domain Eukaryota; kingdom Metazoa; phylum Arthropoda; class Insecta; order Coleoptera; family Curculionidae; genus Sitophilus; species Sitophilus oryzae. Next base: position 2,850,785 of record NW_022145749.1, read on the forward strand.
CTTTTTCCATAGCATCTGTTAAAATTGCCTTATTTCTATCAAAAATAGTAGATAAAATAGTACTGGGTAGATTAAATCATACTTTAACAGGGAGGATAGGTTTGGATTTTAGGATACCATTTTATCATCTTGTATAAAAAATAACTATAATTTACAGAGGAGTAAAAAGTTAAGAAAGTTTAATTTAGGTACATATTGCTTAAGTAGTTATTAAAATCCGCAGAAAAAACGTTAAATTTAAGGAGGAGAAATTAATTTCCAAAATTTATCACTACGACAAAATATAATTAATATTAAATTTTTTTAAACAGGATTAGGCAATAGTGCGTCGGATATCTGTAGCCCGTAGAATAAAAAAACTTAGGAATTTTGTTTAAGTGCAAACCTAAAATATTATGTACTAGGATGTATTTCAAGAAAATATTTTAACTTCTACAGTTCTTCTTACAGGGTGGGTCAAAAGAGTGTGAAGCGATCGTGATGATTTTTTTTAAATGAATTTTTTTGGTCGTCTCCTTTCAGATCACTTTACATAATCCTAAGACATGAGTAGATAGGTTTCGATAGATTCAGAGATAGCAATAAATAAATAAAAATTACAGTTTTTTTCAGGCTTTCTTAAAAAATATTACAAAAACAAGAACTGTCGTGAAATTAAAGCTATATTAAGTATTTATTTTTTAAAATAGTATTCAAATGATCACACGTTGTGTAGGCGCGTACCGAACGTTGCTTCCAACGTTGGAAGGTTCTTCAAGTAAGTGAAATTTACCGCCAAGAGGCCGAACGTGGTATGTGTCCAATGTTGGGCTCATGGATTTCATCTATGCAAGCCCACACAATGTGGCAAAGGTTCATGTTTTTCCAACGTTGGAAGTTATTTGCCCCTGTGTTTGCCACATCGTGTGGGACCAGCTTTATCCTATATTATGTTTATATATAAATTTGAAATAGAGAACCTTAAGTAATTTCCAATTAAATTAAATGAAATCAAAATGTTAATTACCTTATCTTTGAGTGCGAATGGACAAGGGTCTAAATTTTTCCTATTTGGCAACTAATGTGTGCTAATTGCGTTCAAGAACCGTATTTAAGAGGCGATCTAAAGTGATCTGATAAGGAAATAATCACTTAGAATAGGCGCGGGTGGGACGTGATGTACGGCATGTTAATGGCTTGAAATTTGATTGGATCTCAAAGTGCATTCGGTCAGCAGAAGCAGCTGTCGGAAAATTATATTAAGCTTTATCAGTTTAGCATCTAAGCCTCTAAGGCGTGTGCAGCAAAGTTTATTTAAACCAAGAGTAATATGGCTATTTAATCAATTTATGGGTTGAGATGTGCAAAACATTTTCGCAACTATGTAATATTTCTTTATAGGTAACTAAATTAAACTTATCGGGTTATTATTTTTCGGATTTTCCTGTGATTTCGAAAAATTAACCTTTACAGTGTTACAAAATGAGTGTTTCAAAAAAGCTTCATTTCACGTTTCCGATTTAAAATTTCACTTCAATAATTTTGAATCATATTATGAAGAAAATAGCAGCGTATTTACCCGGACATGTCCGGATTTTTAAAGTGTTCGGGCGGTCCAGCCGTCATTTGTTGAATATTTTAGTCTCTACGATACTACCCCCAGTAGCACAGCAATATTGGTAAAATATTATATTTACATATTGGCTCAACATTAGAAACGACAGATTTTTTTTAATGGCCTAATATATATTTTTTATATGTATCCGATATGAGAGATAAATATTGTTCCAATATTCCGAATTAATATATACCCAATATTTATATTTAGAAAAAGAGCCAATATTTATGTTTCAGATTGGGCCAATATACCGGGTGCGTCTCAAAAGTGGTACTATGAGAGGACAAAATATAATTTGCAATATTATTGGAGTACTTTTTTTAAGAACTAAAATTATAATTATGTACCTTTAAAAAATTTCGTTATAGCCGTTATAGCCCCAATATGACTCCAATAGCAAAATTGGTGCGTAAAACTATGCTCGCTACCGTAGTTGAACTCATCTAAAAATATTTTTTAGCTGAAATAATAAATTATAATACAAGTTAGACCTGAAGATATCAAAATATTTACTTTTTTATTTTTATTTTTAGAATTTGCAGAAATTATGCTTCCTAACACTTTTAGAATAATTATTTAATAAATTTTTCGTATGCTCGCTATTTAAACCAGTGTATTTGTATATGTTACAGTGAAAGTCGGAAATTCAGTGATTGTTAACATTCACTAGCAAATGATAACAATTGCGCATTGGACCAGTGAATGTGGTATTTTAAATAGATTTGTTGACTTGTCCCAGTAATTTCTAACATTCACTAGTGAAAGTAACATTTACTAAAGGTATCAGTAAACGTTATTCCATTGTAGTGGCGAGTGTGCCGAGGAAGAATGTTGTTGGAAGTTAGAACAAATAAAACTTTTAAGAATATTGGATCACCTCAATATTCAAGCTGATATACATATCCCAAAATTACAATTTATTTCTTTAGTATATGTATTAAAAATAATAGAAAATAACAACATAACCTTTCAAAAGAGAAAACATAGTAAACATTTTGAAGTGTACAAAACAATTAAAAAAAAACATTCATAAACATAAGATTACTTATTGGTAGGTACAATGTGTTTTTTAAAGTTCTTCATCGTGGACAAAATAAAGTATGCCCGAATTTTCTTCAACGGGAGTTATTCGTTTTTTCAAACCCGCTACTTTAATCATATCAAAAACAGGTTCGTTAATATATTTTTCTCTTGCATGCTTAACTTTTGCTATGATTTCATTATATTGCAAAAAATGAAAAACTAGTACTATATATGCGAGTGCCTAGTTTGCCTTAATTTTTCACAAAAAATTTCTTCCATAGGAAAAATATTGCACAGCACTTTTTACAACGATAAGAAAACAATTATACACAACCCAAAAAAACAATGCGAATTTATGCCAGATGTTTAGCCTAATTTAATATTATCCTTATATTGCCTATTATTCAACTTATCCTTATATTTTACATGTGGCAACCGCGCTGAATCTTTCAAACTCACTGATTTTGTACAGGGAATGCTAGCATTCACTAGTAAAAGTTGGTTTTAAAAATAGCTATTGAACCTTTACTGGCGTAGTCTTAGCAAATCAGTGAATGTGAGCTTTTACTAGTAACTGTTAACAATCACTGATTTCCAAATTTTACTGTAACATATATACCAGTTGTTTACGATATTCTCCTATGGTGGTAGCACCGGCGGAGAATGCACCAAGCCTATAAGAGCTATAGATGCATGACGCACTATTGGATCCTGTATGCCAATAACAAATGTTTGTCAAGTACATGAGTCGTCAGAGTCCGGCTCTAGGCAAATTTGTTTATAAGTAAATCACTGCTGATAAGTTGGTTTGGTTGGATGTTGTATAGACATTTTTTATGAAATTCATGTTCATGCATAAAATATCCCACTAACAATTTGTCTCAATACTATGTATTCTCTTGATATATATGTAAAATCTTAGTTTAGATTATAGGTATACACGATTGTGTAAATGATCTGTAAAGCTCTTTATAATAGTCTTACCATAAACTAAGAAATTATTAATTGCAAAGTTTCATCTATAGCTTTTGATATAGTTTTTTATGCTGTTATTAATTTATAGGTTTCATCCAGTATGTGACAATTAGAAAGCTTTTTTCTGCTTTATTTCTAACTTGATATAGAAAGAAATTGAGTCCTACTCGAAAAATAAAAGTTAGAAACTTTATATCTAAAACTTCCTGCACAGAAAGTTAACTCCTCAATCTTTTCAATTAGTACTTAGCAATTAATGTTTTGTCATTTAGCACACGAACGGTTTCCTTTAATAAACTGAGTAATGCTATTTAATGTTAATTAATTGAATAACATTGAATATATTTCATCATAATTGTATTTTTATTTAATTTTTACAGTGGTAATTATTTTGCTCAATAGGTTATTTTATATATTATATAAAAAAATATTATGAAATGAACAAAATTCTTACAGCTTTAGTGTATATTAATAAATAATATTTTCTTGCCTTTAGTTGTGTATCTTTTCTAACTTCGAAAAATCGAAAGTAGACAAAAGAAAATAAAAAGTAAAAAGAAAATTGTTTTGATTTTCGTAAAGGGGGGAACCAAGCTCCACTCCCACAACCGGTTTCTGGGCCTACCCTTCATCAGGTGGGCTGTCCAGGGGCTGGTTTTCCCCCCTTTACGACACGCAAAACAATTTTCTTTTTATTTTTTTTTTCTACTTTTGATTTTTCGAAATTAGAAAAAATACACAGCTAAAGGCAAGAAAATATTATTTATTTATATACACTAAAGCTGAAAGAATTTTGTTCATTTCATATATATGAGCGGGCCGAAAAACGCTCTTTACCATCTTTTGACGGGAGATGCACTAACATCTCACCGACACTTTACGACATCGTCTGTTGATATTGAAAAAGTTTTGCTTGCCGTATCGGTGAGAACCAGCCCCTGGACAGCCCACCTGATGAAGGGTAGGCCCAGAAACCGGTTGTGGGAGTGGAGCTTGGTTCCCCTCTTTACGACAAGCAAAACAATTTTCTTTTTATTTTTCTTTTATTCCTCTACTTTCGATTTTTCGAAATTAGAAAAAATACACAGCTAAAGGCAAGAAAATATTATTTATTAAAAAATATTATTATATGCATAGAAAAAAAAAACATTTTTAAAAATTGTATTAATTTCAGTTTGACTTTATTTATAAATTAAATTTTTAGTATTTTATAAAATTTGTTTTATCAATTCACTAAAACCTTTAGTAAGTGGCATTGCTTAACAGGAAAAGTTAACTCTTGGAAATGTGTCGATATGTGATAGTAAAGGTCAATATTACTTTCTAGAAACCAATTTACCGCTTATATAAACAGGAATAGATCGAATATATCTTGAAAAAGGATCATCTTTTCAATATACTTCGACAGTAACTTAAGAAGCAAAGAAGTTACTGCAATACATTTGAAGTTTTTTAAAACCACTGGTCACGAGAAATGTTCTGTAAGTAGGTATAAATAATTTTAAAAAAATTAAATTTGTTTTTAAGTAAACTCTTTAAATAACAAATTAAAATAAATAGATAGTTATAAATTTGATTTGGACGTTGTGACTTTTTAAAATAAACTTTAGGCTTTGTGCATTTTTCGCCGGTGCTGCCACCTTCAGAGAATATTGTAAACAATCGGCATATACAAATACACTCGTTCATGCTATTTAAGCGAGTATACGAAAAATTTATAATATAATTATTCTAAAAGTGTTAGGAATTATAATACATTGTGGTCTCAAAAAACATGTGCCCTCTCTCGTGGAGAGATTCGTCACGTAAAAATAAGATTTGTTTTTCATATCAGCATAGCTGTTATTCTGCTTTGTTTCGTAGCACAAAGTCTTAATAATCTTTCGATTTATTTATAATTTCCTTAATCAAAATTGTGTAGGCCGTTTAATGCCAATTAAAAGTTATCTCTTGATATTTTGTCGAATCCGGCATTGCGTTTATCAATTTTATTAATCACAATTAATAAAATTAAAATAAAAATGAAATTAATAAATAATATATTTTACCTAATTTGTTATTAAATATTATTACTATTAGTCCAACCTACTGCAATTTCAAATAAAAAAAAAATAATGGTATTTAAAATAATTACAAAAAGCAATTTTAAAAAGTTTTAGCATATCCATATTCATGTTTATAGGACCTTTTTAACATTGAAAATGTTTCTGTTATCCTATATAAGGGAGCCCAAATCGAATTAAAATGCTACATTTGCCACACCATGACGTCATATATACAAGGGTATAGGAAATCTCGGCGCAGCGGCGGCAGTCGGCCAGCGCGCGCAAAAACCATTACATCGCTAATTGTTTATTGATATATCTTTATTAGTTTAAAAGCAAAAAATATGGGGTTTGCTTTGATACCTTGTCAAGACATGAGCGAAACTTTTAAATTGTTTCTTTTTTTCATTTAGGCCTTCGTTTTTCGTTAAATGAAAGTTATATTAAAAAAAAATCTCTATTTTTAAACCAAATTTTCGCATGATTGAAATGATTATTCATGTTTAAAGTTTTTTTTTGGTCATAAGCGCTAATGGAAATGTTTTTTTGTAAATAATTATAAAAAATTACTCCCTACGAAGACTTTATTCTGTACTGGATCAAAAAATAAGTATTTGTTTTCTCTATACGGTGGTATTAATATATCGATTTTTGATGATAGTGCCTTTTTACCCTGTTTAATTTTGTACTACTTTCGGAATAAGGGTCCCCATATCATGTACTGTGATGTACTGTACTTCCATCCCTGAAAAATTCAGCTTGTGACACCGAAGTGAGAGGTAACGTCAAAATAAGCTTTAATCTACCTACATCATCATAGGTAGGTGTAGGTACTCTAGGTAAATTCTACCTAGACAGTAGCTGAACTAGCTGACAGTAGTAATTAATTTGTTATCCGATAAGTAGTTGTCATTATATAAGTTTAATCGTCTTATACCTCCTATAACGGTAGGTTTTGGATTTTTCCTGATTGGTTTGTTAAACAAAAATATACTGGGCATATAAATGTCTGTTACAGGTTAATTCGTTAAAGAAATATGTTACACACATATTATTTTAATAATAATAGTATAATAGTAATGGCTATATTATGTTATAACACATTATTGAATTAACAATTGAAAACAGTATTGAATGTACTTATTTTAACCAATGCATTGTTTTGTTTTTTTAATCTCACAAATAAGAAATATTTTATAGTTTTTATTATAAAAAACAGTGATTATACAATTTATTTACACCCCTTACACTGTTTTCTGTAAGGGGTGTAACCAGGAGTATATTTCGTAACCTTTTACGATATAAGAGGGCACAAAGTGTTTTATTACTTAATGCTTAAAATTTAATAATATATTTGTACATAAAATAAAATAGACTAGAAAGTCAATTAATTAATATTGACGTAATTACTAAATAAGTACAAGATTTTTTTTCTAATTATTTTAGTGTATTTTTAGTCACCGAATTATAAAGGAGAGATATCCAACCATTGCATTATTTTACTCACAAATAAATGTTTTATGGTTTTTATTATAAAACAACGATTAATTTATTATACACCCCTTAACCCAAACACTCCAAGGAGGATATTTCGTGACCCCGTATTTAAAGTGGACAAGGTTTATTAGTCAATGTTTTAATTACCCAGCGTCTTTAATAAAAATCTAATGTAATTTTTCATAGAAATGATCTGACATGAAAAGCAAATTTTATCAAAAAACTTTTTGATTATCTACAAGGAGTAAACCGCTGACAAATGTCTGTATACTAATGCCAAAGTAATGCCAAAAATACAAATTAAATACCAAATTTCTCATATAATGCCCCACTAATGCCAAGCTGATTCCAATATAATACCACTAATACCACGAATAATATGTAACACATTTGTTTCACGAATTAACCTGTAACAATACTGGTAGGTACGTGCACAGATTTTTTCCTAGGTAACTTAAAAGTCGTTAAAAAGTCTAATTATATTTAAAGAAGATATAATTCCAACAAATTACATTATAAGGCCAATAATGCACAAGTAATACCATTAAAATTTTAGCGTTTTTAACTTGTGTAACATATTTCTTTAACGAATTAACCTGTAACAATAGTGGTAGGTACGCGCACAGATTTTTTCGCTAGGTAACTTATTAAGTCGTTAAACAGGCCTATAAAAGCTATAACAACATAGGTAACTAATATTTATAATTTAATTCGAGTTTTAATCTCAAATAATAAATGTTTTTACTGGTGTATTTCTGAAGTGTTCATTATTAAAAGTAGATATTCTTCAAGTTATGCGAAGTAATAAGTAATGTTTCCGGTGAGACCGCGTATATGTCACCGGATTCTGGTTAGTATAAAGACTTTTTCTATAGAAAGAGTTTTTTCTATATTTTCCTTTCAAAATAAGACTAATTTCTTCTTATTCTTTTAAATATTACAGTGTTTCTTTTTCCTAAAATGTTATACTTAATTTTCGCTTAAAATTAAAAAATCACAAATGGAGGAAAATATACGTTATTGAATAAAGTTTATACAAATCACTTTACCATAACAAAAAAGTAAAAACATGTCATGGCGGAAGATATTCAGGTGGCATTTCACACATTTATCTATTAAAATCGAGATTAAAATAATAAACTTGCGTAACATGTTATACACGAGATAGAAAGTTTCAGAATCGATTAATACGCAATACGCTACGCAGTCAACTTATTCCTATGCGCGGATGAGCGTCTTCAAGACTCTTCCTTCGGCCAGGGTCACGACGCCGCCGAAGAGGAATCGGCCTACGTTTGGCTAAACAGGTTGGACACGGTGGAGTACGATATTGGCGAGTCTGAATATTTATAAAAATTTGCAAAGTAAAATATGTTGGAAAAATAATTAATCCATACATATATAAAAGCTCAAAGGGTTTTTTTGATGCGTCCATCCCGCGGAAACCGCTCTACCAATCTTGATGATTCTTTTTTTAAATAAAAGGTATATATGTGTAGATTTGTTATGAAGTATCTTTATAGTGCTTAATGGCTATTTCTTTGTGTAAAACGACTAAATACTAAAACATACCTGAAAAACACCTACACACAATACCTCCAGAAATAAATTATTTGTCATTGTCAGTGGTGTGTCAGATTATATATTACGTTTTTAGATATTTTAGAGCAGGGCCAGTCAACTGAGATATACGATATACGTTGAACGATCTGTTTTTGGGGTAGTAATTTCCTGGGGCGCTAGATGGCGTATTTTTATTTTAATTTTTCTAGTTGCCTAACAATTGCGTACAAAATTGATTTTATAGTTGCCTAAATAGGCCCATTAATTATGTTCTGTCATTGTTCTGTATGTCAAATCAGTTTTCCGTTTCCGGCTTCCTCCTTCCTCTTCAGTTGTGTTTTGCATTTGAATGGAGATGTGCGTTTCGCTGTTTTCTGGTTGTTTGGCTGTGTTTTTTGCAATCTTCATTTTAAAATCGTGATTTTTTATTTTTGAATTTTTTTGAACTTTTTTTTGTGTTTGATTTTTAAGATCTTTATTAAAGGTAAGGTTTAAGTTAAAGGTCTTTGATTTATCTAACAATTTTATTTAATAATCCGAGAAAGTGAGGTGAGGTAACCTAACCAAGTCCAAATGTTCGTGAATTTTATTTTTTAACAATGTAATATTTACAACGCCATATATTTTTACAAAAAAATATTGATCAACTCCATATTTTTGTACATAAATTCCACAATGTGATATTACACAATTGTTCAAGTCCATAATGTAAAAAATACACGTAAATAAAACATTGTTTCTAATGGACGTCACTTTCTCTTGTATTCCAACGATATTTGTTATGTGTTCTTAAATCTGGTACTATAATAAATATTATACTTTTAAATCTGTTGTTTTATTTGTCTGTAAAATGTTTCATGGTATAATTTTCTGTAAATTAAAATAAATTATTTATTGTAGGTTTTTATGCACATAAAATGATATAAGCAAACCATTTAACACTTTACAATAGTTTAACCTGGTTTAACCTTTATATATAAATCCTTGTTTTTTACCATTTGACTTGTTTGCCAACTTGGGACCAATCAGATGACTACACATTATTTTGTAGAAATCTGATTGGCTCTAACTGGCGAACAAGTCAATACGTCTTGCTTAAAAATAAATTGCATCTATTTAAATTTTCCGCCACATTTGTTACTTTCCTGGGTGGCTAGATGGCGCCACTTCAATATACAGATTACAGATTTCTTTATAAATTTGAAACCGTTTTGAAACTAAAAAATGCATGGGAGTTAGCGTTCTTCTTTAGTGTGTTCTGTGTTTTAGAGTGAGTTCATGCCGCCAGCTTTACATACATAAATATTAGCACAAAGGTTCGTTTAAACGACATTAGTGAATTAGCTACACAAAGCGATTTTAGGAAATTCATCCTCTTAGAGAGTAAAATTATCTCGGAACAGTTTGTTGTATGAAAATTCCTTACTATTTGGTCTAGAAGAATGAAATCCTACAAAAAGGATTAGAAGAAATTTTTGAAATTCATCAAACAAATGGGTAAAGTTAGTAAAAATTTATATAAAACTTGGTGACCTCTGGATTATACACATAAAAATTGGCACAAAAGTAAAGCGAATTTATGAAATTTATACCCTTAGGGAGTAGAATAGGAAATGAAAGTTTGCTGTACGAAAATGCAATATTATAACATTATAAACCAGAAAGTATAAAATTTTATACAAGGGTTTATTTAGTGACATCATAACGAAATATATCTTCCTCAATTATCCTTCAAAGAATAAAAAATAACCTATAAAGAGAGTATTAGTGCTCTTAATAAAAAAAAAGATGAAAAATAAAAAACATCTATGCTCACTAGCTCTCTATAAAGAAGTAAAAAATCATTTAAATCAATGCATGAACGATTCGAGGTGTAACGCGAACGTAATCGCGAGAAAAAGCTAGTAATTTATTAAATTATTTTATTTAACTCATTAATTTTCATTGAAAAGGAATTTTTGTAATTCGCCACTATATTAGTTAAAAATTAAGAAACTCATATCAATTTTAAGTTTTGCGATTTCGACTTATACTTTTTACTAAATCTGAACACATTTTAAAAGAAAAAAAGCTTTTGATAATATTTGTGTAGATTGACTACAAGTTGTATAACATAAATTTCTACGACCGGTCTACCTAGTGGTCTGCAGCATCGCCTTGTGGTGCAAACGTGGGCCTGTTAATCTGTGACGTGACGCACAACAGCCAAGAAAAACAGAAGCGTGGCTAAGAATTTAGTAATTTAAAAAAAGTCTTTTAGATACAGTAGTAGGTATTAAAAAGTTTTGTGTTTAAATGGGGTTTGCCTTTAACAGTTAAAAAATTATATCGTAAAGTGCAACTTTCCGTAAGAATTATTTTTTTTGCTTGCTTGTTTTACGGATAGGTGCGATCGCATAATTATTATTGATAATGTTTTATTTAATTTTAACATTACTACTTTTTCAGTGAATCTTTAAATTTGTTGTTTTTTGTTAAGTTCGTTATTTAAACATATGTATGTAATACACTCATATTAACACTAATCATATTTTTACGTTTTTATTCTTCATTTTCAATGCCCCCCCGGTTGCATCTTTTTAAAGGACTGTGAATTTTTTCATATGTTTTGATTAGGAATCAATGAGTACTTATTTAAAACTTTCGCAAGTTAATGATTCTAAAATTTTTTAAAGGTTGCTATTAGACTTGGATCAAGGCAAATTAATAAATTCTCCTCAAGGAGGCCAAAATCGACAAAATATGAAGAGACAACTTTTAATCGGCATTAAACTGCTTACACTATCTCGTCAACAAGAGAAAAAAAGTCCGTGGCATACATGCTGTAGTTTAGAAAAATATTCCAGTGATAACCCATATGCACATCCGTGGTGAATATGTTTCATACGTGGTGACACTTTTTAGCTTTAAATATGTGGCATTTATAGTAACTTTTATCCTAATATTTCTTTCAAAACGCTAAAAGCACTTGGAAGAAAATCATAGTAAATCGAAAAAAGGGGTGAAGACTAACACCCTGTAACTACAAAAAAAAGCAGAATCGGACCTATATTCATATAAAAAACAAACCTTATTTTTACGTGAGGAGCCGCGAGAGATGAAAAAGGTTAAGAAACGCTGATATAAATTATTAGTGATTCGTGAAGAATTAACGATTGGTGGACAACACAAGACTGAATCTCTCCAAAAAAATCCTCTAGGGGTATTTCGCTACTGCAAAAAAATCAACGGGGTTACACGCCAAAATTATAATGAAAGAAGCGATAGTTTTTAAAAGAAACATAAAAGAGGCTTTTTTAATACAATCTAATAAAATTAAATGTATTGCTCATGCATCTGTAGATGTTAGCAATGTATGGCAATCGCTTCTTTGATTTTAAAGAACATAACATAAATAAACATAACATGCCTAAGTAAAAATTAAAAATAATCATGCAGAAAGTTTGGGGCTTTTTGGTTTTACCTTACTAAGTAATTGTTATCAGTAGTAATTGTGTGTGTGTTAATTTTGATGTTTAACTTGATATAATGTCATTTTAACAGAACGTCAACGGTTTTTATAGACGTATCTGTTTTAAAAAATTAAAGTGTTCTCGAATAGTTGAATTTAATTAAATAGTTTTTTTCTTTATTCTTTGTATTTTATTTTGCTTCCGACGACGAAAAGAGATAGACTTTCCGAAACGTTAGGCATTTTTTTGTTCGTTAGGCAAATTTGTATAACTGTAAACATAACTTCTGACAAGTAGTTTCCGTTTGGGATTAACGCAGAATTGTTTACAAAAAATAACTATTTTATTTTGTAGATTTTCTTGCAGTGGCGAAATACCCATAGATGATTTTTTTGGAGAGATGAATCCGCCACATAGGTATAGACATTTTTTACAAGACTGAATATAAAACACAATTATTATAATTTATTCTGGAGTTTTTTTTTTATTTCTAACATATCTAATTGAACTAATTCATACAAGCCAGGAGAAAAAGGTACAATTAAATAAATCATTTCTTATTATTAGTTAAGATAGACTGCATTTCCATGTCTAGGATGATAGAGAAGAAGGATTTGTTTTGAAATAAATTGCTTAAAATGGAAAATTTGTTTAAACGTTTACTCGCTTGTTTGTTTGTCAGTGTGCATACAAAGTTAACTAAAATGTGTTTATAATTATGATTCTCACTGATACTAAATTAAATGATACTAAAACGAATTAGGAGTAAAAGTAACGTAAACTTTTAGTGAATAATAATTCCTATTAACAAAACATTGACCGTGCCCTAGTGCTTCTTTAAAATTACAATCCTTAATTTTTGATGGATGTGATCTTAATGGACGTAATATCGATATTCCTAAATGCATCAGACTGCAGATTATCTATACTTTAAATTAAATTTATCCCCCACTCGTTGCAGTCAATTAGAAATTGATTTGAGTCGATCAATATTTAATATCGAAAATATATTTCAGATATTAGCGAAAGATAAAATTTCCTGATTTTTCCTGAAGTATGTTCAGTTTTAAAATATGCTGCATAAAATTTGGTTCTAAATTTCAGGTAAACTCTCTTAAAACACATTTTGCTGCCATGTGACTAAAACAATATTTTTTAATGTTGTGCGGTATATTTTGTGATTTATTTGATAGTTTGTAAATAACCAGAAAAATGTAAAACTTGGAAAATAAGTTGGTTACAATAATGGTTTTATAATTCGGAAACTCTCTATTTATTTATCTAGTAATGCTAGAACACTCTATTAATTTGAAAGAGAAAATAGTATGACTCATTGGCAAGCGATGTAAATATTTGTGATCAGGTAAAAATGTGATGTAAGAGGAGGCTTAGCTTGCCGGCGCGCGGCACGTCAATCAGTAGTAGACGTAACGGCCCACAGTGCTTCGAACATATGGCTTTAGAGGACAAAAATCCAAAACTTCTCTTTTATTGTAAGCAATTTATTCAAACTAGGTTTATTTGACAAAAATGATGAGTACTCTCATTGTACTAAATGATGATGTTCTTAGTCCCACGTTTATGAAAAAAAAATCTTATAAATAATAATAATGTTGGAGCTGTGTTCCATCTAAGCAAATAATAAGTTATAGTATGAAAACGGTGTAAGTATTAAATAAATTCCTGTGATAAAAAAGAATTGAAATAACATTAGAACATGATTCCTACAATATAAGCCTAATATAAGATAAAAATGTTTTTCTTTAATGAAAAAGAAACATTAATGTTATATTTAATTAAAAAAAAATTAAGATACTATAAATTTACATTAGGACAACAAAATGCATAGATCGTAACTACTCTGATTCAGGAGAATCACTGCTGACAGAATCTTCCAAATTTATAGTATCCAAATCACAGGTAGATGAAGTATCCTCACATAAGATATTTCCGAGGGGTAAACCGCAGAGGAATTATGGTGTACACTATGAAGGAATTCTACAGGAATTCCAAGGAATTACGAGGAATTCCAAGGAATTCCATAGGAATTACTAGGAATTCCAATTATTTCCGTAAGAATTCCAAGGAATTCCTTAGAAATATAGAGGAATTCCACAGGAATTAAGAGGAATTACAAACAACTTTATAAAAAATTAACGAACATTAGTAAACCATGAATACTATAATAGGTAGTACTAAATTTAAAGAAAAACATTTTGCAGGCGATTTTTTACTATCCGTTTTTCGTTTTCGCTTCCAAAATTTCCCAATATCAAATATCTACAGATCAGATATTCTTTTAATTTAATATATTACCCTCGATTATATATCTAAAATATTTTCCAATAGTACGGCCGAACCATCCCCGAGAGATCTACTTATAACGTTCCCTCATTTCGCCATTTTAAAGAAACCCTTTAAGATTTTTTTATTCAGTACTCAGAAAGTGTAAAGTTGATTTTTTCATTTCCTCGGAATAATACCTAGGTATATACTATAGGGAAATTAATACAACTTTAGGTGCACTTCATCAATGATACCATGCGTAATCTTATGGAATTTACAGGTGATCGTATTATGACGTGCAACTGAAGTTTTATTAATTTCCTTTCCTATAGATACGAGTATAACTAGGTACCTATCATTTTCAAAAAATCCCGAGAAAAATTAATTTTAATAAGTAAGTGATGATCCCCTATTGGTCCTAAAATTTAACTAAAAAAAACGTAAATCTCGTAATAGTACATTTTATTGTAAGATCTAGTACTTATAGAGACATTAGACATTTATAAAAATCACCTGAAAATTCATAGCGGAACTGCGAAACCGAGGTGGCAACGCTGGTTCAGACTGACAGAGTTACCGAGTTCGTACCAAGGAATTCCAAGGAAGACCTTGAATGATTGACCTTGACCTTGAAGACCAGGAATTCCAAGGAATTCCGAAGGAATTACGAGGAATTCTGAGGAATTATTTGAGTAAAAGGAATTACGGTGTACACTTTTCCCTCTGCGGTTTACCCCTCGGATATTTCTGTACATCATTTTCTAATATGTTACTTTTTCGCGTTGTTACTGTTCATTTTGTCGGTATGAGGGGTTCGGATGTTAATAGTTACCTCTTTAATAGACCATATCCATATATTATTTTTTCCTTTTCTTGGGTATGAAATTTTATAATTAATTGAAAGATGGACACTTTTTTTATGCGACGTTTCGCTCCAACATAGTGGACTTTTTCAGGCACAAGTGGTGTCTCATTTGACTGGAAGGTTCATCAATATCTAATAAGAACATATTTTTTGAAATATAAATAATTTTGAGTTCTTGTCCTTATGATCAAGCCAAGTATTAGCCAGATCGGCATTGCTTATCAATTTTACTCCATCTGAAAAGTATTATAAAATAAAGTTCGTCGCAAGCAGACGCAGGTGAACTATACAAAAATTAAAAGTATATGAATATGGCAACAAAAATATTCAATAAATACGATATGTTTTGATATGTTTTTTTTAAATGCCTTTTTGAAGTTTGAAAACGTAAAATTTTTATACCCATTTAAGAATCATCTTAAAAAATAAATAAAAACTAAACAATCACGAACTTGTTTAGAAATAAATTTAAAGTACATACCTTGTGTTTAACAATATCCATAGTGGCTTTCAATTAAGTACGTACCCGTTTAACTCCATAATATACAGAACTACTATGAATGTTATTCTTTTCACTGATGAGATAATGATCGCAAAATTTATTTTTAGTGAAAATATTTTCTAACAAAAACGCTGTTTATGAAAAATAATATACAGGATGGTTGAACATTGCTATAAGTATAAAATTATATATTCAGATATTAGTAAATTTTAACTTATTTTTTGATTTTTGGTCCATGGGACGAAGCACTGTGCGGCCGGGTGTAAAGTAGTGTTGTGTTGTGTTTTGTCACAGAGCTGACATTTGGAGGTTGCGAGTCTTTGGACTAAGGTTGCTTTGGTTAGGTTAGGTTTTTACAAAAAATAGTTTTGTCGCTACATATGCAAAAGAACATTAATTTTAGTAAATACTTATCAGTAAATTATGCAAATATTAACATTAAACTGCAGCCTACTTGATATTGTTTACTAGAATATTATGTATAATACTTAATATCCTTCTGATTTACCAAAAGAAAAAAATAATAATTTGGAAAAATGACAAGACGATGGAATTGAAATAGAAGAAAAAAATAAATTATTTTTTGTAAAATAGCACTTTCGTTCTTTAAAGCTAAATTTTAAAGAAAATAAATATTTTTTTTGTATATGTTGGAGGCAGATGCTGAATTCGGCCTATATTCGAAATAATTAGACAAATGGCGATTATAATTAAATATACCTACCTATATCCACAAAGTTACGCGGAAGAGTTTTGATTGCATTGGTTTCAACTTCTATGCGGTGTTAATCTTTTGTTGTTATATTATACCAAAAAAAAAATTAACCCCCTACGCAAAGAAGTTATATAAAGACTATTTATAACCACGAAGTTGCACGCATCTGGCAAGTTGAGTATGGACAAATCGCCATATGTCTAATTATTTCGGACATAGGCCGAATTCGGCATCTGCCTCCAACATATACATACAAGGTTATTCACGCTATTCGATATGGAGTTTTTAGCTATGATTGTTGGAAATTATGTGTGGGGTCGTCGATACGATTGATTAATTAGAGTAGGAGTAGAAATATTAAAGTTTAATTTTTTAAACAGAAAACTCTGTATAATTATTATATTTCTAGAATTTTTAATTGACATTAGGATTGGTTAATTTGATTAATGTTTAGCCTCGTTTAAATCTTATACGAAATATATATATATATATATACACATTTGTGAAAATAAAGTAAAAATTTATTTCTTTACTCAAATTAATTTTTTAGAACTATACTAATACAGTATTTTTTCACTTTCTACAGATTGTGTTTCAGTAACAAAAATAATACTGGCGTGTATAAAAGTCTAAAAATTAATCTAAAATATTTACTATCTTTAATCGATAAATACTTAAGAACAAAGAAGTTAAATCTGTTGTAACTATATTTCAGAAATTTCTAAATTTTTTGAAAACTGTAAGATTACAGTGAGGTAAACCTTAATAATATTTATTTACCGGAGTGGTATGGTTGGAGTTTATACAATTTTATTATTTTTTTATTTATTTGAAACACTGCAATGTTTCAAAATAATTTAAAATTTTAAATCTAGTAGAACTAATATATTACTAATAGTTAACTATTGCGCTCTGTATTATTTGATATTCTCCTGATGAGTCTCCAAGGGTGGCTCATTGGCATATTTGGAAAAAGCATTTTTTTGGGAATAATTTTTCTTCCACACATTGGCATTTCGAGTCAAATTGTTATCAAAATTGTCGTTATGAACCGCATATTGCAATTTCGAATAAACTAAATGTGAAAATGTCAAAAGTTGACATATGATATGTCATTCTACTCAAAGTGTCATTTTCTATGAAATAAAGTAGACACATACCGAGGGTGCCATTTAAAAATCAGAAGTTGTAGTCATTTCCGGGGAAAGAGGAAATGACAAAAAACAATTGAATACGTCAATTAATACTAATTTATGTTATATACTGACATACCAAATTTCGTTTTTTTATTTGAAAAACAAGTTATAAGGGTGAGCTACTTTTGAGACGTACCCGGTATAGTCGGCATTTTCAGTTTTTTAATAAAAAATATTCGCTTTTGAAGAAGGCGCTAACATATTCGTAATTTTTACATTAAAACCATGCCTTTGCTTTTAGCGCCAGTCAACAGACCTATGAAATCTCACTGTTATAAAAATCATATTATTTTCATATTATTATAAGAATCATTCATACGCTAGATGTCCAGGAACCTTCGTATGAGAACTTATGTTTATTTATTGCTAAGAAACCGCCGTTTGCCACATTTAACAAATCAAAAAATAAATGTAACAAATATAAAAACCTTTCTTTTCAAATTTCTAATAAAATTGCGTGTAAGTAACGTATGTACATGTAAGTTAATGGACTGTAAGAAGAATATTAAATGAAGCAAATCTTATGTCCTGCTTCGGGACCAAAACTTACTAGATCTGTTGTGGTCGTGACTAGGACCAAAACCAAAGTCATGGTTTATATATAAAAATGTGGAAAAAATGTTAGTGTCTTCTTCAAAAGCAAATATGTCAAACAAAAATAGTTATTTGGATAAGCCAAAAAACAAACTTACCTAGATGATAAATGATTTTTAAATTCTTTGCTCTCTTAACATATTCCACGGAGTATTTCCAACTTTCACCAAAATATCAACATTTTCTTTCCCTCGTATAATTGACAGATGAGAACTTTCATTTTAAATTTAGCAAGAGATACTAAAAAGTCAGCTATAAAAATTTAGCTACATATTGTTTAAAAATCATTAAAATAGGCCCACTAGAACAAAATATATTTAACGTTAAAATACATCAAAATTTTAAGGTGCCCCGTTTTCGTACCGGTGAGTGTATATTACTATTATACACTTGAAATAAATAAGTTTACATTAATCAATATTCACACACATTCCTTCATTTATTTTATAAATCTTACTCGTACTCTAAATTCAATTTTTCCACTGCACACTGCATATTCGACGCATGTTCAATTTTAGCTGATTTAGTTTCGGAAGAGAACTGGGGCAATTCTTTTATACATCCAATTCATCAGTATTCTAATATCGCAACATTTCAAGGCACTAAAAACTGCAATAAATTTAAGGATGAAAGCAGTGCATTAAAGCTGCATAAAAATCTATTCACGTGGAACTTCCTTAAAAAGGCCTTTATACATGTGTCTATTCATGTTGTTTGAGACCCGGAGACATATCAATATTTCGAAACGTACAGTTTTATTTGTAGGTACAATTCAAATTCGGGTTATGAATAGGAAGAATATAGACAGTGTTTGCCATAATATTTTTGACAACAGCCATATATTTATTATTTAATTTAATTTTATGAAACAATAAATATGAAAAAACTGTAATTTCTTGCACTCTCAGTGCAGACGGAGCGAGAGGAGTTTTACAAAAAATTGATTTTGGTGTCATTATGACTCCTATTTGTAGAGGGCGCCACCTACATGTGTTTTAACTGTTTTGAAGAGTAATAACTTTTCGTCCGTACGTGTATAAAACTACTGGATGAAAAAAATATACATTTTCGTGACTTTTTATGTAAAAAATGTCTCTTGGTAAAAATCGCTAAGAGCAACCGTTCTCAAGATATGTTGAGTGGAAATAGTCAATACATGTCATTATTGACAAAAAATAAATATGTCGAGAATGTGTTATTTGACTGAAATGATAAATTTGGGGACTTCACCGTATATAAAAAATTAGATAGAAAGTTACACTTGGATGGACAATAGTATTACTCATTATTGAAGAACTTTTTTAATCTCGCCTACTAGTGATTAGAAACATCTGTTTCAAAATTAAAGATGCTGCTAAAGTTGGGACTTGAGTTTTTATGTTACTTACATTTTGTTCCATTGAACTGATCTGGTTTAATAATAAAATTTAATATAACGAAAAGTTTTATTTCTAAGCATACCCAAAAAAACTTTGAGCTGTTTTAACTAAACAAATTCCCAAGTACCTTGTTTATTTGTTAACATAAAACAAAATTTAATTCTAGCCAACCTAAAAAAATAAAAGCCCCTGATATTATTTTTTTCATGTTTAACATTGAATGTGAAATATGTTATGCTTTATTTTTTGTAAGAACCTTTTTGTAGTATTTACCTTGTCATTCTAAAGACCACTATGGATTAGTTGTTTTTTTGCAAGACAATCTTGTTTACTTAATTTGAGCAGTTTATATATACACTGAGTGTTTAAAATTCTACTCTCATCATTGGAATCTATGAAACGGAAACTAAAAAGCATAGTAGTAGTTGTAGTAATAAATGACTAGTAAATCAGGATGATTCCTAATTATTGTATTTAATATTACAAAATGTGTTAGGTTATGATATAAATATTATTTGTAAAATAAAACTTATATTGAAATGATGATTCCGTTAAGTGAAAAAAGAATTAAAGAAAATGTAATATAATTAAAACTAATGAAAATTAAAATAGTGTAGTATTACTTTACTTAAATAGTTTAATTGTTTCTTTTTTCTTTAACCATTAATTTATATCCATATAGTTTTATTTTCTTTCTTGGGTATGCGGTTTTATAATTGAATGATGGATAACATTTTTCTATGCGACGTTTCGCACCAACATAGTGGCCTTTTCAGGCACTTTATTCTCAAACTTGAAGTCGTTTTGTTAGCATCAGTCTGTACAAATCAGTGTGTTAGGTTAGGTAACACTATACTTAAATATTGATACCAAAACGATGTTAAATTAAAGCCACCACGAGAAATCTAGAATATATGTTCGATGGTGCACTTTGTAGGTATATGTTAAAATGACACAGTATGTGTTTGAAGTAATACCATTATAAAAGGAAATGTTCGTAATAAAATTTAAGACCTCAATCAAATTTTTAAATATTAAACAAACAAAATATAAATAGGCCATTATACGTAAAATCCGTACAAGAATGATTTAAGGCTGGAACTATAAAAACATGTTGTTGATAAAAGAGAACATAAGGCTAGGACTTAGCTATCCATACAAATTTGCCCTAAAAAGCAGCACCATATGGGACCACGTTAGAAAAAAAACAAAGTTGATGATGATCTCAAAAAAGTACGTCTTAACTGATTTTTGACATCACCAAAAACTGTGAAGCTAAAACTCCAGCGTACTTCGTAGGCCGAGACACAGAAACTGTGGTCAGAAATAAAGGACATCCTGATTGAATACAGTCATGTTTATACTACAAAATCTTTTTACTAATTCTTACTTAATCTTACTTAATTCTTAAGGGAAGATCTATTTCCTTACGAGGAAAAACACGGGAATTATCTCCCAACGAGGAACCTACGAAACATCATGAAAATTACAACCTATGAAATTGTTTTATATACTCACCTCGAAATAATTCGAGGGTTTTCATGGTCACTAAATCCAACTTTTTCTCTAACAAACATATTGGAGTGAACACTAAAATAATGCCTCACCATTGTGCCAAATATTTTAGGTTAAATTGGGTTCGGCAAAACTCTATCATAAAAATATATATTAAAAATACTGAATTGCAGAAAAGGCAATATCACATATTTTATCTGTTTCGTTTGACATTCCAACGGATTCAGATTTTCAAGGTAGAATTAACAATTATAGAAATCTAAAGCTGGTGGCGACGTTAATGGCGGCAAAAGTTAAGTTACCGGGAGAATATTGCGAGGCGATTTACCTATGAGGTGACAGTGGAATAGGAAAATTGGAAATTGTCATTCCTGTTATTTCCATCATTCTCCTCACGACAAGTATGGCCGCCTAGACAAGGACAGCATTGTTTCTGTCTAAATCACAGTTTAGAATTGACAGATTTGTTCTAGAACAAAGTATTGCAAAGTTAGAAATATTCCACGCCATTTTAATTCACTCCGTTTTGTTTCCTTTTGGCAGTTCAATTTAATATTTCTGAAATCCGACTGAAATTTATAAATATAAAAAAAAATCAAAATTTAAGTGGCAAAAATTAAGGAGGCAGTCAAAAAATTTAGAAAAACTTACTAGGTATTTAATTATTACTTTGTAAAGAAGAACGTCGTTAGATGTAGGTATATATATATATTTTAATATTTTATAAAGGAATTTTTTTTGTGTTTCCAATGTTCTATGATGTTAGTTTTTAAGGCCTTATTATGCAGAGGATGTTTTGCTAATTGACCCATTCAAACTGTCCTGATGATGGGAATAACATTCTCGAAAGCTTGACAAATTGAAAAAGTTGAAAAAGTAGTTTTATTAGACTGTGGTGATTATTGCCTGGCATCCTCACTTAAATTTTGAGTTTTTTCTTAACTTAGTCAGTCACGACTAAAATGCCTTTTTTCGGAGATAGAGTGTAGAAATTTCATTTATTTAGATTTTTTCGAAATAATTTTTGAACTAATATTGTTATTTGGACGAAAATTGGGATCTAGGAGTTGTTTAACATGAGAAATTTGATTTCGGTGTCAATATGACTCCTACTTGTAGGGGGCACCACCTACATATTTTTTTTACTGTTTTGAAGAGTATTAACTTTTTGTCCGTTTCCTGAGTGAAAAAATATAGATTTACGCTTTATTTTAAGTAAAAAATGTCTTGGTAAAAATCGCTGCAAACAACCGTTCTCAAGATATTTGGATTCTTCACAATCAATACATGCCATCAATGACAAAAATTAAATATGTTCACTAGATAGTTATTAGAGAGAAATTATTTTGGAAATGCAAACAATTTATGATTTAGTGCAAATTAATGATTTAGTGCCGCAATTTATGATTTAGTGCGAAAAGTTGAAATGAAACGGTTTTATCATAGTTTATTTCTAGAAAAAGTGATGTTTAATCTAAAAAATTATAAAAAATCCAAATTTATCATTTCAGTCAAATAACTATCTAATAAACATGTTTATTTTTGATAATTTACATTCCAAATATCTCAAGAACGGTTAGTCGTAGCGATTTTTACCTTTTTCTACGTAAAATAAGGCGTAAATGTATATTTCTTGACTTAGTAGTGTAAAACAGGGTCGGACTAAAAGTTAATACAGTCACATTGACATAAAAATAAAATTTCTCATGTCAAAAAACTACCAATTTTTATCCAAATATTGACGTTACTTCATAAATTATTTGGAAATTATTTACTTATTTTTATATGCAGAATATACTCTCGTAGTAGGAAAGTTTAATCTAAAGTAATAGGTAATTTTCATCTAGATATCTATGTTAGTTCAGAAATTATTTGGAAACAACCGAAATAAAATGTAACTTCTACACCCTGTATCTCCGTCACAAAACATTTTAGGATATAAATTTATACGAACTATTTTACTTATTTTTATCTGTACAATATACTGCCAAAATTTCCGGAATACAATTCGATCACCCTGTATATTATTGTTTGACTGTAATTCAGTTTTATATTCTATAAACGTATTACGGAAGTATGAGTGTAATATCTTTCGACTATTATGTCGGGTAAGCTTAAATGGTGTTCGATAAATTATGTCAATAACTATGCACTACGGGTTATTAATAATTGCGTTAACGTATTACAAAGTTTTACCTTTCCGTAAAACACACGCCCAGTTTAACTTTGCAATAGCATCAAAAGCAGATGCGTTAACATTACCTCTCTAGTTTGCATAGTAATTAGTCCACCTAAATAAAAAAGGTGTTTCGTGTACATTGAAATTGTGTAAAAAATGTGTAATGCTGAAAGCATTTCATTATCGTAATTAGGGAGAATGAAACAAAATAATTATAATGTGTGTGTAATTTAATTCAATTGGTCAATTTTGTTTGATTCAGTTTTTTGAGTAAATTAAAAAAATCATAGTATTCAAAAACCTCTAATTCAAAAAATTAATGAAATATATTATGAATAATTAACATTAATTAAAATATGAATTAAATTAATATACATTTTCGACGTTAAATCTTGTTGAATTTGTATATTAATATTAATTTTCATTTTATGTCGAAATAATTTGGTTATAAAATATCAGATCTATTGACATGAATCTTCAGTTTATAAAAAGATGAACTTTAAAATTACTAATTTAACACTTTTATTTACTTTTAGTACTATGATTAGAAGTTTTAATTTTTTGGTATTTGATACACTGTTGTACTGCTTGTAGAATAAGTAGACTTAGTTGTACTGCTATAGTACTATTATAAGTTGTACTGCTAGTAGAATAAATAGACACAAACCATTTTTATTGTTAAAATAATTATCAATATTGCGTTGTAATCATGGAATTTGTTAAACATTTATAAAGTAATTAATTACATTTGCCAAATATATTAATTAGTGTACTTTTTTTATGATAGACCTAAAATTCTTCTTTTATCTTGCTTTCCTTTCTAATTTTAAATATTACTCAAACTTTCTAGTAATTTCCGGGACAAGCATCGCATATAAAACTAAAATAGAGATATGGAGATGTTATTAGATATTTTATAAAGAAAACTTTTTATCTTACACAAGCAACTCTAATGAAATAATAGTGTCCCAATTAGGAAACTTGTGCCACAAGTTTGCAAATTTATGTTTGTAAGGTCTTAATGATAATAACTAAAAGTTTCTGAACCCTCATTTAAATATGAATATTTTGATAAACACTATTTATCCTGAAAATATATGAAGTTTTCATAAAACAGTATTTCTTAAGAAAACTACCTATTTTAGCCCTACAAAAATATTTTTATAATTTTTTTTTTGATTTTACACAGAATCATAATTTATTTCTTTAGATACTATTTTTTTCTGTGAAAATAAAATTATTTACTGACGTATTTTTTTAAAAAGCCTTAATAACAGGTACTTAAAATACCTAACTTTAAAAAGTGAACTGGGTAAGTCACTTGATATAAATTATTTCTTAAGATTTTGATGGATGATGCTGTTTTTTTTTAATGTTTAGTTAAAAATTGATAATATGGCAATATAGATAGCAAAAACAAAAATAAAATCAATTGGCTCTGAAAATTTAAGAAAAAAATATATTTTTTTAATTTTCAAAGTAAAGTAACTCTACTAAATATAAATAATTTTGGACTTATTTGAAGAAGGACAAAAAGGAAATATTATTTCTTTTATCCAGATTTATAAGCCTTGAAAATATTTGAAGTAATTTATGATTCATCCTATATATTTTATAAATATAATATATTAAAGCTTCTTCTTTGTTAAAAGTAATACATTTTCCAAGGAAAAAGACAGCAATGCAGAACACAGTCGCAGTAATATTTGCATTTCCAAAAACAAGCATTCTTTGACTGTAGGGTTGTATATCTAGAATTTTTCAGATATTTTCCAGCCATTGTGGCATAAATTTCTATTGAAATTTTTGAATAAAAGCCTAGCATAGAAAAATGTAAAATATGTTTATAATAAAGATAATATTCAAAATTTTAATAATATAGTAAATTACAAGGAGACCTTTAATAAACAAATAATAATATTTCTTATACTACTTTAGTAATAATATTTTTTAAATAAAATTTATAGTACGAGAGCTAACAACGTCGGAAAAATAAGTATTTTAAGACGTCTGGCCCTTTGATATATCTTTTACTATGCTCTCCAGAACAGCATGCGACACGTCTGGCTGCCGGTAATCGTTGCGTTCCTTACTGCGCATTGAAAGAACATCCTATATTTTTATTAGTCCTTTAAATTCTAGTATTGAATATAAATCGAACATGTCTCCATAGCGCAGTGCGTAGAGTTTTGGACCACGAACCGATGATTCAGAGTTCGAATCCGGGTGGCAAATACTTTTTTATTTTATTTTCGTTTATATTCTGATAGTAAAGTACTAAATATTTGTTTTTTTTAATTACCAGAATTATTTAATACTTTACTATCAGAATATAAACAAAAATAAAATAAAAAAGTCTTTGACCTGACCCGGATTCGAACTCTGAATCATCAGTTCGTGGTCGGAAAATCTAGGCACTGCGTTATGGAGACATGTTCGATTTATATTCAATACTAGAATTTATAGGACTAAATTAATAAAAAATATAGGATCTTCTTCCGATGCGTAGTAGTGAACGCAACGGGTATCGGCAGCCAGACGGGTCGCCTGCTGTTCCAGAGAGCATAGTAAAAGACATATCAAAGAGCCAGACGTCTTTAAATACTTTCTCGAAGACGTTGCTAGCTCTTAGACTATTAGGAATAGTGAAACCTTTTGAAATGGTGATTGGGCGGAATTTATTATAAATATGATGAATTTTAATTATTAATGATAGGCAATGAATTGTATCTGCTAATTTAAGAAGATATATTTTCTCTCCTAATTATTAATTTTTATAAAATAAATATAAAGTAAATTATTTTACTCCAAATTGCAAAATAAAACAATAAGTCACCCCAATAATACACCAAAACACTTTTACTTTTGCCATCGACGCGCGTTTCGCTAACCATGTTAATATCATCAGCAAATGATTAAAACTAAACTACTATCTACAATTTGAGCGTTTATATACTCGTTCAGTTGGTTCCGAGTAGGCGTAGCAAAAACTAGCCAAGCGACTCAAAGCCAACCGAGGGTAACAATGAATACCGAAACTAGAGTAGTAGGAACAGAGAACTGGAAGGAATTGGGCCATTGTCTCTGTTCATACTATCTTTAAGTTTATTAAATTTGACGCTCTCATATGCATTTAATTGCCTGTAATTTGAGACTTGTTTAATTAATTTTAAATTGTTAATAGCTATACAATGTTCTTTATCAACAATACGTTCGGCAAACCAAGATTTATCCGGGCTACCATATCTTATCTGAGCCATATGTTCTTTAAATCTAGTTAAAACTAATCTTCTCTAGTTTGTCCAACATATTTCTGATTGCAATTTTTACATGAAATTTCATAAATACCCAACCTTTCTAGTGTTTTTTCTTTAGGATTACCTAATAATTGTTTTAATTTATTAGTAGCCCCTTATTACCCCTGTATAGGGTGGGTCAAATTCGACGCTTTTAAATGGAAATACCCTTTTCTATAGGAGATAGACGAAAACTAATATCGGTGTCTGGAGCTCAATTTTCATCAAAAACATGATGGTGAAAACCGCACATCAATATCTGTTACCGTTTCGGAGTTACGGGGTGTTTTTCAAAAATGTGCATTTTTAACAAATCGCTGTAACTTTTTTGCTATGGAAAATTTTGTACTTCTATGAAAACATTTCTAAAGCATCTTTTTACGTAGAATTTAATGGTTTAAGTATAATTTTTTTAAAATTAATTATTTATGAGTTATCAACAGAAAAAATGATTTTTTATTTGGGACACCCTCTATATTTTTAATTAACTGAAAAGAATTTAAAATTACGTTTCCAAAAATATAGCACACTTGATATTTTGTTATAATCCCCTTCGAAATACAGAATTTTTGAAAGTTCGCCACTTTTAACTCGTAGGCTTTGGACCCCTTATTGATGATATGCTCTTAATGGAATTCGAAAACATATTTTTCCAGCAAGGCAAAAAAAGGCAAAAGTGTAAAATCTATTGACACACATTGCTCATTCACGCCGCGCCGGTTCGAGGCCGGATGAGATCGGATATCTCGTGAGTAAGAGTCTATTTAGACACTTGCCAACTCGGTAGGCTATTGACCATGATATGGCCGAGGACCGCTGTTCGGATTCCGCGTAAACAAAGTAGGCCCCGTCCAGATTAGCCCTGGCAGCAAAAAGGAGACGTTAACTGAAATCTTTACTTTACTTTTTTTGACATTTTTGCATATGATTTATTTGAAATTGTAACATAACGGCAATATGACTCGAAATACCAAGTGTGTGGTACCATTATTATTATTCGTAAAAAAATGCTTTTTCTAAATATGCTAATGAACCATCCTTGTTCCCTTTGAAAAATTTGAGGTATGATTAAAAATACGATTTGGACATCTTTTAACCGGCTAGAACAAGACACGAAAAACGTTAGACGATCAAATCTATCTTTCCAAGGCTCCTTTATTAAAAATTTATGTTTTTAACACAGCCATGGCATTCTAGATTGAAATTTAAAATACGATTTTTTAAGCGAAAATGTCAAAAGTTGACATATGATTTGTCATTTCACTCACCACTGTGTCATTTTCTATGGAATAAAGTAAAAATATATCGAGAGTGCCACTAAACAATAAAAAGTTGTTGTCATTTCCGGTGAAGCAGGAAGTGATCAGAAACAATTGAATACGTCAATATCAATTCTAATTTATGTCATATACTAATATACCAAATCTGGTTTTATTATCTGAAAAAAATAAAAAAGTTATGGGGCAGCACTCTTGAGACGCACCCGGTATATTAGGTTTAAAAATAAAATGTCCGACGGTTTATTGTTTTTTATTTTGTCTAATGAATTTTATAAATAATTAATACACATAAAAATGTAAGTGAAAAGTATATAATTTTTACGAAAAATTTTGCAATGTGTTCTGAGTTATGAAAGCTATTTTTAAAAGAGTTTTAGAGGAATAACAAAAAAACTTTCTCAATTTTAAATGGAACACTCGGTTGTTTATTATTTTTCTGTTATTTTCTGATGTAAACATCAATATGGACGATGCGGGGCCATTTGTTTTCTTATCAGGCTTCTACCGCTTTTGGTCTGAATAATAAAAATGGCATTTTTGAGCATAAGCGTAACAGTATTTATTTATTGTCCCCATTTTGGTTGCAAATGAGGGGTTTCTCGTTTATTAGTAAAGATAGCTAGAACCTTGCCGTTTTCAGTAACATGAGTTTAGTTTTTTTGAAATAAAAAATGCCGGAACCGAAACCTTTTATAGAGGGTGATTTTGAAAATATTACAATTTCAAACACCCCTTATCAATGAATATGAATTTAAAATAATATAAACTGATGTTCATTAATAAGGAACCAATACACAATGAAATGTTGATTACAGTTTACGTGCATCTTGAAAGAAACAAGAATCCAAGTTTAATTAACTTCTCGGGATCATATTTTCTTATTAAAATAAGAGGTGGATATAAAAGTGTCAGGTTTAAACGACATTCGCAGGATTAAGGACAAATTGCGAAAACAATTGTGCAACGCAGAGATGCCAGATGAAATTGACTTGGTTAGGTTATATTTGTTTTATGTAAATTAATTTTAAAACTACTCCTTAAAAAAGTAAAACTAAACAATAACTATTTTCATTTATTTTAAGGAAAAATTTGGCCTAGTAAAGTAAGGGTTTGGGGAAGAAAAAGGTATCAAAATATGTGGACAATACTTGAATCACCTAAGATATGCGGATGATATCGTCTTAATAACAGAAAAGAATGAAGAACTGGTAGAAATGCTGGAAGAACTGGATACAGCAGCTAGAAGAATAGGCCTAAATATGAACTACACTAAAACGAAAATCATAACAAACACAGATGAAAACATAACAACCAGAATAAACCAAGAAAATATAGAACAAATTTAAGAGTGTCTGGGACAAATGATTAAACTGAAAAAAGAAAACCAAACAGCTGAAATAAAGAGACGAGTAAGACTGGCCTGGGCAGCATTTGGAAAATTAAGTTACATATTAAAAAACAAAAGATACCCACAGTACCTCAAAACCAAAGTATATAATCAATGTGTACTCCCTGTACTTTCTTACGAATTTCAAACCTGAACACTGACAAAATTAAATATGAATAATGTAACGAAATCTCAAAGATCTATGGAAAGACAAATGCTACATGTAAGGCTGGCAGATAGAAAAAGGAATGAGTAGATCAGAGGAAAAACTAAAGTAAGGGATGTTAGAAGTGAAGTAGCAAAATTGAAATGGAAGTTTGCCGGTCACAATGTCAGACAGAAGGATGATCGATGGAACAAATGCATCGTAGTAGTAGTAGAGGAAGACCTCAGATGAGATGGGCGGACGATCTGAGGAAACATGCAGGCATAAGATGGATGAGCACGGCGACAGAGAGGGAAGAGTAGAAGAGATTGGGGGAGGCCTATGTCCAACGATGGACCGAAGAGGCTGAATAGATAGAGAGATAGAAAAAGTAAGGGTTTAATTATGACTGGTTTATTTGAAAACAATTTATGCTGAATTTATGTACCATGTGCATAAAAATCATCTCTCCAGGTGATTTTATGCAAAAGTTCCATTAGGCTTTTTTGAAGAGGCGTTAAAGTTGTACTTTCATCTAGAATTTCGTTTTATTTGGAATATGCGTTTAAATGTTATTTGTAAAAATCTACCTTTAAATTAAGTACGCTGGTAGTGATGTCGAATATCGTTACTTTGAGATATTAGTATCTATTAAATACTTTCAATTCCAGTATAGTATACTTTGTATTCCTTACTGAGTACTCAATTACTGAAGTATAAAAAAAGTATACTGAGTGTATTGTTTGATTTTAATACATTAACGAAGATTGGTTACCGAATAGGCATTTGTATAGTAAGAAATAACAAAATAGAAACATAAATTTTAATTGTTACCAACATAGTAATTGATTACAATGTAAAAACATATTTTTTTTACATTGGCAAATATTGGCAAATTTTAAGAGAGGTAAATAAATAACACAAAGCTAGCGCTATTAAAATTATTTTGTATATATGCATTTTTAAAAATTAATAATGAATTTTATCCAATGTTACAATTTTTTAATGTATCTTTTAACTACGTTTTACGTGGCAACAATGATCTGAGACAAAGTTTTAGTTTTATAATACAGATTAACCTTAGAGCAGTTACTTTACAGAAACTTTCCCTAAACTTTGTTATTTTGTGTGTGAATTAAGGTAGATTCATACATTTCCTTAGACATTCATACATAACAAAACTATTTAGTCCTTAGTGGTTGTTTCAACTTCACCTCCTTA
The DNA here is from genome assembly GCF_002938485.1 of Sitophilus oryzae. NCBI lineage: Eukaryota > Metazoa > Arthropoda > Insecta > Coleoptera > Curculionidae > Sitophilus > Sitophilus oryzae. The sequence continues at coordinate 2,881,497 of NW_022145749.1, forward strand.
AAACTTGTTGGGAGATGTTAATTTACAGAAGGTCGACCTTAGAAACAAGTTATCCAAATTAACAGTAGTTGTGAGGTTTGTTAGGGTGTTAGCGACTTTGGAGAAAAACTTATTTTAATGTTGATATTTTAAGGAAAAAATCTTTGTTCATAATTTATCGAATTATAATTTATACAGGGCGAGTCTTAAATAAGTCCAAATATTTTCAGGACTGGTAGGAAACATATTTTATCTTTACCGTTTTTCAAATAAATCTAAAATAACCGAGATATTTTACTTTGAACATTTCTAAAAAATGATTTTTGCTAAAATTTTGAGAGCCACTGTATCTTTTCTGGATTTTGTTTCTTGAAAATTTAATCTACTACCTATGTTGCCATATTATCAACAAATTATATTTTTTTAACTGAAAACTAAAAAAAAATCCAAATTTTTTTTCTAAAAATTCCAAATTTTAGATTTTTTTTTGCGAAAAAACCTCATAATCGTGTCTCTGGGGTCGAAATATACAGGGGACATACTATATATCTTTTAAATTATTTAAAATTATATCGAAAGAAAAAGAACTTGTTTCTTTCTCATAATAGAAGTCCCAAAAGTATGATCGAAAATGCTTTTTAGTAATCAGTAATCACTAGTTACTTAACAGCTACTACTGTAAGAAATTTATGAAAGTAAATACCTAGAGATTTAAATCAGTCGGCTTAAGGGTTTTCCTTTGATTTTAGTTTAAAAATCAAAAGAAACTTGAAAGGCAGGAGAGAGAAAGATTTTGCTTTAAAGTTTGGAATAAGTTGGTAGTTATAAACGAGGTAATACGATATTCCGATTTAAATTAGAGTTAGCTGATTCAGATAAGTTAGTTTTGTCTATGAATTTAAAACTTCTGTTTACTGTTTAATTGAGAATTAAATACTTTAGTGCATACAAACCTGTATTGTTTAACAACAACAAAAAATCATTATTGATGATATAGAAATCTAGAAGGCAATCCAGTGTTCCAAAAATGTTCCTTATCTTTTTTCGTATCTCTTTAAAAGAACTCCGAACTTTTTATCAGATTAGGTGTGTAGTGGTATTGCACATTTTAATATTATTTTCATACATATAGGGTGATTGCATTATACGCATTAAAACATTTCGACTTTCGATTTCTGAGAGCTTTAAACGATCGGCAAATTTAGTTTAGGAATCGCCATTGCATATATTTAAAACCACTTAGTATAAAATATTTCATGTTATTTTTGGAATGAGAATTTTATAGAAAATCTCAAAGGAAAATCTACTAAACTGGAAAAATAAATATAATGTTATAATTTTAGGTTAAAAATATATTTGCATCGCCCTCTATAATACTGTTGGGTTAGACTGATTACTTGGGTGCTACAACAGCAAAATAAAATATTAGTTTACCACAATACACCAAAACACGGTAGCATCATCTGTCGCTTTAAGCTTGATTTTCATGCATCCGTTATCCGACGATACGATGATACGATATTAATTTTATTGGTTGAATTTAAAGACTTCGATTGGTTAGAAATGGTTAACCAATCAAAGCCTTTAAATTCAGCCAATAAAATTAATATCGTATCATCGTATCGTCGGACAACGGATGCAAGAAAATCAAGCTTTAATCATCTGTTGATGATACTATCATGTTTAGCGAAACACGTGCCCATTGTTATATAATCTGTCCAGCGACAAGATCCTTGACAGTGATAGATGTGTCTGTCATTTTATTTTCAAAGTAGTTTATTTTATTTAGATTATTTAGATATAGCAAGGGTGTATTTTAAAAAACACCACACACCAAAAAATATATAAAAAAGATTTCCTACTTTCAAGCCGTGTTTCAAGTTTTTCAAATTGTTACATCTATCAATATTGTTACATCTATCAATATAATTATTCAATATGAATATTATTTACCTATCGTGTGCTGCTACTTTACAGATACTCCAGTTTTTGGTAACATATACAAGCTTTATTTGTGGCTAATACAACTCTCTGGCCATAATCTCTGGCAAACTGTCTCTCGGCATCTAATATTAACTGTAAACTATGGTCTGGGTCAACACTTAATTTGCCCTTTGAGTTTTCCTCCACTTAATTTAAAAAAAAAACACCAAACATGTAATAACAGAGTCCAAAATGAAAAATGCAAAATATTTATCATTTCTAATTGACATAATTTGACAAAAAATTATAACCTATATTTAAAAGCAACAACAGATGACGCATGACGGATTTATACAGGTTGTCAACTGGGCATTAATTTTAGGGGAACAAATGGCAACACTGCCTATTGAGAACGCATGCACTTATAGGGTTTTCTGCCGACTCGTCCCGTCGCGTCGGCGTCGTCTATCGACGAGCGGGCTGTGGTTGCCATATTTCAACCATGAAGCTCTTGTCGCCAGTAATAAACAAATTAAAAACCTCTATATAAACCCATCCATAGTTAACTTAAAAAATGGTATGGACGTCATCTGCTTTTTTTGTGATTGTCTGTCGAAATCTTACCTGAGAAAAAAAAACAGTGTATATGTAAGTTTTTTTGGTGTATGTGGTACACTAGTGTATTATCTCACCCTGAATATTTTAAAATTTGTGCAGCTATTTCATGCATATTTTGTAAATATTGCAAAGTAAAGTCAGAAATATAGTATAAAGATTTTTCGGAACGCTATATGTTTTTTTTAATAATTATATTTAGTGACATAATATTAGAAATTAAAATATTTTATATAGAGTGAGTATTAAAGAAGTGTAAATATTTTCAAGGGTAGTATCCTCGAAACACATATTATATATGATTTTTTGGCGCACCAAATTTTGTGAAAATTTTGTGTTTTTCTTTTTATTTGAATTCATTTTAATTTTTAGTTATAAACCTAATATACCGATAATATGACCACCTTGGTAGTAGATTAAATTTAGAAGAAGGAAAACCTAGAAAAAATTGAGTGGTTTTTAAAATTCCAAAAAAATATATTTTTGAAATTTTTGAAAAAGTAGAGTAACTCAATTATTCTGGACTTATTTGAAAAACAGTAAAGAGAAAATATGTATTCTTTTATCGAGATCCACCAGCAATAAAAAATATTTGCACTTATTTAAGACTCACCCTGTATAATTAGATTTTATACGATTTAGGTTAGGTATATTATTCACATAAATGTGAATTAAATATGCCTAATTTCTCGGCATTTGTGTGTGTGTGTTTGTTATACTTTTTTTTCATACTCTTTCCGACTTAGCCGATGAAAGGACACATTTATTACAGAACAAAACCTTATTATAAATCTCTTATACCAACAGAGTCTCCTCACACACTGGCCTGAATAATATTTATTATGCCAGGCGGTTTTAAAATATATTGGGGCTATTTGGGATAAAGAAAAAAAAACGTATTGTGAACCAGTACCCCTGACATAAATTTCTGTTGCCCTCGAATATACATCATACGTTTGTTTTTTCTATATAAGCTTGAATTATTGAGGTCAAAGAAAGCTTTTTTACTTTACGTCGAAGATTTTGGGCGCCTTCGAGATTTAAGTGAAGTAGTTATATTTTTAAAGACTGGTATAGACTTAACAACCTATTCTAATTTGTATCATCTCTTGATAGTAACAACCTATTCTCAGACCTACTGAATATACATATAATACGAGTATAGAATTTCATCAAAATCGGTTAGCCCGTTTCGGAGGAGTATGGTAACCAACACTGTGACACGAGAATTTTATATATTAGATATTATACCTATCTTCCTACATTTATTTTGTACAACATTTTTATTCCCGTTTTACAAATTCAATAAACACTGGATGTTAAAATAAATAGAAAATCTAAAAATGTTAAACATTTTATTCATTTTTTTTCTTTCTGTTGTGCTGTATATCATTTCAATAAAATGTACATTTAAGAAATTATTACTAAATTATTACAGAAATTATTCTTCGAGTGTCTAAATAATGATTAAATATTATAACATCCAGATCTTCATGTCTTCCTTGTAGTTCATCCAATAGAATCGTTCTCGCAGCTTCCTCTCAAGTTGGTAGTTGCCATTCATTCAGAATACTGGATTTTAAATATGTTTGGTAGTCGGATGGTTTAACTATCGTAACATTAACTACTTTTAATAATTCTTTTTCTCAATTCTTTGCAGTATAATTTGCATCCCACGTATTGTAAGTTTTTCCTTTGATTTTTGTTTCCTATTGTCCCATGGCTTGGGACGTAATTTTATAGCTCTTCCAGATCCTTATGTTCTCCTTGTAGTCCACCCAATAGAACCTTTCTCTTAGCTTCCTCTTAAGTTGTTAGTTGCCATTCATTAAGAATAGTGGATGTTAAACATGTTTCGTACTCGGATGGTTTAACTACTGTAACATCATAAATAAATTCTATACCAACACATAATGGCCACACTCCAACAGACTTTAATATTCATAAACCTCATCAGAAGAACATATTTTTTGATCCAAAGTTTTTTTTTTTCGTTATTAGAATAAATTATCTGCAATTTGTGCTTTGGCTAAAAAAAATGTTTCCGGGCTGGAATATTAATACGCTCTTCTACAAGTTTATATTAAAAACTAATAAGATGACTTAATATTTTCTAGTGGTTATATAAATCAATAAAGGCTTTCCAAATTTTTGAACAAATTTATTTTCGTATTTTTTCGTCAAATTTATGTGTATAGGCAAGTTTCTATTAAAAATACTAACATTTGATAAAAACTGTTTCATATTTATCAACTTTTACCCATATATTTAACAAATCCATTATAATCAATTTTAGGTAATTTATCATCCAAAATAAAGGGTACTTCAAACAATCTTACAGTTCTAAAAAAAGTATAGTTCGTAAAAGGATTTTTCGTTTTATCCTATTCAATATCTCCATCAACATTCGCATCCCTTTTCACTTTTTTATCTTAAAATCTGTTAGGGTGCTTTTGACTTTCTTATCTATTTTTATCGCTACTAAAAGAAATTTAAAAAAGGAATATTCGTAGTAGGTTTTCTTAGCATAGACAAAAAGTACTTAACCAGTAAAAAAAATCGTATCAAGGAGTTCAGCTTTCCAAGGAAAAAGAAGATGACAGAACAGATAGAACTGTTGGAGAGCACTTTACAAATATTTGATAGATGATTTAACTGTATTTTTAAAGTTATTTAATAAAATTATGATTGCCGTTCTAATGAATAGAGAAAATACAATGCTTCAATTATTTTTATTTTTTTATTAGGCGAATTTTGATTAAGCTAATGTCTAATAATATTAAAATGTCTTTTTTGGAATTAAAGTAATTTTTCCATCTAAATTGAAGGGCGCAGGAGAAAAACCTGATATGCGCCAATTTCTTAATTTTGGGATATTACAATATTATAGTAGGTCTAAATGGTCTACAAAATGTATAAACTCGCGTCGATATCATGATATCAAATATATATGTGTACCTATGTTTGATATAAATTAAACTTTTAGTTACGTAATCGAGGGCGCGATTTTTAAATTCATTGTTGCCAACCATGGACATATTCGGCGCCGGGCTGACAACAGGAATTTAAATCTCCCGTTGGGGATTCAGTCATCTCTGCTGTAAAAAATGTGAAGTTGTCACATTTATTTATTTATTTCCTGATATTGTCATTCGTTTGGACACTTTAGTTTTCTATTACGTTTACGAGTTTTTTGTTTAAATAAATAGTGTTGTCATTCATAGCAGATCTTGCAGTCGAACATTGTTCTTTTTAGAACCTCTTTTAGTGCGAAGTGGTACAAGATAGCTTTATAACCGTAGAAAACTTATCGTAACTTTATTAGAATATTTTAGACGGGAAATTGGTAGTAATGGCCCATTTACTTTTTAATTTTTTATAATTAGTTTATTTTAGTTTCCTAAAAAATAAAATAAATTTCCTAAATAAGAAAATAATATGTAAAAGTGGGCAACGTTGTGCCGGACAACCTTAATCACGTGACTAAAAGTTTATTTGACACGAACTATATAAAACTAGATTATCTATCATATTATGTGCCAAGCCCAAGTATCAATTTTTCAAAGATAAAAGCAGTTATGTTTTTTTGGCAATGCCATAAGATGCACTAATAAAGAAGAAAAATGGTTATGTCTGTGCATTAAGGCGACAGGGTAGAAGTTTTTTCTCATATCCATGGGTATTAGGGCGGTAGCCAGTTTTAACCAGGAAAAAATTACACTAAGGATATATATAACTCTCGTGCCAAGATTCGCGGTAACTATTCTATTAGGATCCTAAATGGAATAAAGACATTCTAATTGATATGTAATTTAATCACAAATTTGAACAGTTTCAAAATATTTCGACAATAAGGTATAATCAAAATTTTAGATTTTTCAGCAAAATAAAACAATAGACCATAGAAGAAGAAGAAGAATGTTTAGGAGGGGAGTTAATCATCGCGACCTTACAGATCTATTGTTTGTTCCCCTTTCTTAAGTTATAACGAGTTATAACTCATCATAGAGTTTCAGGGTTTTAACAAAAGCCAGTATCTTAGACGGCTCCACAGAGGCGAACTCTCCATCCTCGACATCAGCCGTTCATGGCACGAATGGTCGTCGTCTCGGTCGCCGTCGTCTAGTGTTTCCAAGTTGCATTCGCCGTTGTTTCTCAGCTTCAACCTACTAAGGTGAACACTAGACCATGTTAACATCATTAGTAGATGATATATTGGCCGCTTTTGACACGCATTCTTGCACCATATATATATAAAAAAAAATATTTCTAAATTAAATACTCGTCTTCCTCTTATTAAATATACCTATGAAATTGGGAACAACAATAGATTACCATTTATATCATTATGTTCGTTATTTATGAAATTTTATGTAAAGATTGTAAACTACAATATGTTGGGAAATCTAGAAGATCAATATTAACTATTTAGATTTAGTTCTAATAATCTGCTGAGGATGGTAACATGGTTAGCGAAACACGCCTCCGGTATATAAAAAATAAAGTGTTTTGGTTTATTGTGGTAAATTAGTGGTTTTATTTTGCTATAAATCTTTATAAAGAAATATTACAGCAAAAATTGAGAACCTTTGACGCTCTGAACTTGAGACGCTCTGTATTGTAACGAAGTTACTATTTTTTTTATATATATTTAATTTTCTTTTTCTATTTTTTTCCGCCGATTACGAATTTTCTTTATTTAATTTATCTTTCTACTCTTGCGTACATTAGAAAAATTTGATTCTTTTTCGAGAAGATAGTACATTTTAAATAAAATTATATTTGTTGGATTAACGTACGAACCGAACTCATTAATTAGCTTCCAGGTTCTTCATTGAGTGCTTAGATAAACTGTCTCTAGTTTAATTTTTTTTCCGAAAACAATCCGCAGTAAATCGTTCTGTCAGTTCTCTTAATAATTAAGCGGTATATCTCCAGTGAAGATTAGGAACGTGAGAAAGTTGTGAGTGCGATACATCCCGGCAGTTTTCTTACACCGGTGTGTCCTTCCCTTCACTATAGATACACTTGCTGAACTCTTATAGTTTTCCGCATTTCCTTTCATTCATAATTTAATTTTTTTTATTTCTTTTCGTTGTCATATTTAGACCTTAGCCCCGCCGTACTTTTTAATTTTAAATAAATAATTTTTTTTAGTATTTTCTTATTCTCCCCGACATACCTTCAATTTAAATAAATAATTATTAGAACAATTTCTTCTTAACTCCGAAACACTTTGAATTTAATTAAATAATTATTACAACATTTTCTTATTGACACACCCGTATTTATTTTAATATTTTGATTAAAACCTTTAATAGAATATTTTAAATTCTTTTCACTAACACTCTCAAGTAAATTATGTTTTCTTTTCTCTTTTTGAATTTATTGACAAGTTCTAACATTAATTATTTTTTTTATTTAAGAATAAATTATTTTTTTTATTATTAACTTGGGAGTGTCGTCCTTCCCCTAACAGTCAGTAGTTTTTATTAATATTCTTTTCTGTGTAGATTTACTCCAACCCGGTGACGAGACTCTACGTATTGGAGCCAATTTAAGCGCTGGGGTCGCAACCAGCCACCTACACATCGCCGTGCTATCTGACTTTCCGAAGAAGACAGACATTTTTTTTTGCATTTAAAATAAAGCTTTGACTTGTAAATAGTTTTGGAAAACACGACCTGCCCTTTATTTTACCACTGTTGATTAGAGTTTAATTTATTTTCCCCACCTCTGAGCTAAAAGAACTGTAACACTGCCATACTTCTCCACTGTTTAAAAGCTACCCGAACCGGCACTGGTGGGCCTCTAACCACTTATTAACTAGAGGTGGCGCCCGAGATCTTCTTAGCAACAATACAAGAAACTTAAGCGTCAGTAACGCAGCTAAAAAAAAAATAAGTTACGTTGCAGTATAGAGTATGGTACTGTAAGAAGAAGAAAGTAAAAACTATATGTGTACTTATAAACTGTTCAAATAAATTAAGAGTCATATTAGATTTATAAATTTAAATTAATATATATTTATTGGCATTTTCCATTTTTACGTATTACATTACGTAAACAATATCTTATCAAAGCGTTTTATATATTGCAAAAATCAAAGACAAAATAACTCTCATTTCACGTATCAGACGTATTGAAAAATTAAAGCTCTCCCCCTTTTTTGTTCAAAGGACGATTTCCATATTCAGCACCGGTATATGCTAATCTACGTTGAAATACTAAAATTCAAAAGGAATAAGTGATATTCAAATGGACCCAACAGTCCGTGGGATCGCCATTATCTATTTCTGAATGCTCAATTTCCAATATATCCAGCTGGCATTCGAAAAAGCTTAACCTACGGATAGAAGACCTTTTGTAAAGGAAGCCGCTAAAACCTTTCGATTCTTGGCAACAAATTGTATCGTTTCTTTGAGGCATTTTATATAATGAGGGACAATTTTGAAACGGTTTCTACCCAATTACTTTTTTCTCGTTTCCAATATTACACTTTCCTACGATAATAGCAAAATAAAGTGTGGAAATTTTCAGTAAATATGGTTTTTGTCTCAGTAACAATGCCTGCTATTTTCCAATTTGAAAAGGGCACTATATAAAAGAGTGAAAATTTTAATTTATTTTATTTCTATTTATTTAGAGGCAATAAATAAATGTGTTATGTTCGATTCTACAAAGAATTGATTGAACTTGTTCATTTTGCGAGAATAATAAAAGAAATATTTTCCATTACATATAGGCTTGCTGCATTCTCCGTCGGTGCTGCCACCATCGGACAATATTGTAAACAATCGGTATATACAAATACACGGGTTTAAACACCGAGTATACAAAAAAAAGTTTATATAATTATTCTGAAAGTGTTAACACAGGTGTGAGGAAGTATAATTTGTGATAATTCTAAAAAAAGTAAATATTTTGATATCTTCAGAAGGTCTAACTTGTATTAGCATAGTTTTCCGCACCAGTTTTGCTAGTAGGGACATAACTTGGGGCTATTTCGGTTATAACGAAATTTTTTGAACATTCATAATTATATTTTTAGAAGATATTCATAAAAAAAGAAGCACTAGTTTATTAACAAAGAGTATACCATTAATATTGTAAATTATATTTTATCCTCCCATAGTATATGTCTATTTCATTTTTTGATTATGTAATGGGCTTGGTTTGCTGCTGACAAGTTGGTCTCCGATAAATTAACGCAGCTGTGTTTAGAAAAAATAACTATTTTATTTTGTAGATTTTCTTACAATGTAAGTGACGAAATATCTTTTTTTTCAGCCTTTCTGGAGTTATAAATGGTGTAACTAACCCGACTTTGTTGTCTTTATTTAGAGTCAGAAAAAGCTCTATATCTAGTGATGAGCGAGACTAGTCTTGCAGTCTTAGTCTTGGTTTTGCACAAAATTCAAGATGAAGACCAATTCCAAGAAACCAGTCCATGACTGACCAAGACCAATAAATACAAGACTTGAAAAATAAAAATTTCCATCACACAAATATTCTAATAACTCCTTTCTTTAAAGTTTTATTTGTTTAAATTACTAAAAATATTATTTATTTAAATATTTTCTGAGTAGAAAATACCTCTACTAAAAATTTATTAAAAAGAAACTACTTGCAAGAAGCTTGCAGCTAGATCAAGACCAAGCCTGGACCCTTAAGACCATGACCAAGACCAAGGTAGTGTTGGTCTTAGTATTGCATTTGCTTATCACTATCTTTATTAGATTGTTTGGAGTATCATTTATTTCAGTAAGATAAATCTCATATGTTTAAAGTGATCATACAATGTAAGTAAAATGTTGTGAACAAACGTGATTGTTATGAATGAAGTCAAGATCACTTATCAAAAACTTTGTTTAACTGTCATGTCAAAAGCCGTTCGATATTAAAATGTTTTGATCATACAGTATATACCATTATATACATACATAGCTGCAATTTTCTGAATATTTCCGATCAATTTTGTGTCCTGTATTTCCTGATTGTTGATAACTGTCAGATTGTCAAAAAATATATTTTTATATAATTTTTTTACCAGTATAAAACTTACCAATATTAAATATCATAGGGCCAAAGATATTTTTAAATATAAACCTATAATTACATTTATTTCATTCTTTGTAAAAATCTTCAGTTTATTTTTCTGTTTTCAAGTAAATGTTGTACTGCAAGTCAATTAAAACGTCTTTATATTTTATGGTCAAACGCATCAGACGGCTGAGGTCTAAAAATAACTTTATTGCTCCGTTTGTCTTTAGTGCGGCAAACATTTCAACCGACACCCTGCACAAGTGAAAAATAACATTTGCATTCCCATAGGTGCATGAGAAATTACACTACTTACGGACTCTTAATAATAATTAAAATTCTTAGAAAAAGTATTTTTTACTCTATAAAGTTGGGAAAAAACACATTTAAGTTGGGATAGTTCTGGTAGTTATCATGTGGCCTTCTATACAGGGTGGTCCATCGAAAACGTTCCGCAAGGCATAACAGCCAGGGTATTTTTTCTTTCAAAAAATCCAAAAACACGTCAATTTTGTTTGTGAGTGGGCAACTTTTGGCCCAAAAATGATTGCAAAATCTTCAATCCTCTAAGCGGGGGTGTCATCTCCCAACTTTTTTCAAATGGGAAGGGGGATCAAGTGGCGCCGTAATGAAAAGGGCTTTCTATTCTCTATATTTCCCCGCTTCGTTTTTAAAAATCGGTCGAGTCATTTTGAAAATATGAAGGATTGAAATTTGAAAAGTACTTTTTGCAAAAAAAAAGTATAAATTGAATTAATTAAAAAAAACTTAACTTATTAATGAAGCAAATGCTGAAAATGTTGCCCGTCAACCTCAATACAGTAATACAAATTATTTTCAAACCGTTCTCGAACATTCTGAAGAACTTGCGGGGTCACTTCGCGACAAACATCAATAATTCATCTTCGCAGGTCTTCTAATGAGACGAGTGGAGTGCTATATACTTTACTTTTTATGCCTCCCCATAGAAAAAAGTCTAAAGGAGACAAGTCGGGTGACCGGGGAGGCCACTCAATTGCACCCCTTCGTCCTATCCACCGACCGGGAAAGTTATTGTTCAAAAATTATGCACATTTTGAGAGCAATGTGGAGGTGCACCGTCTTGTTGAAATATTAGTTCCGCTTCAACGTATCCAGGATTGTTCTCTATGATGTCAGTTAGGGCTGGGTCGATGGTATTTTCCAGTAAATCCAAGTACATATCATCTGTTGGATTTCCAGGAAGAAAAAAAGGACCTACAATAGAATTTCCTAAAATACCAACCCATACGTTCAATTTCTGAGGGTTTTGTGTGTTCACCTTGTGAAAAACCCTGGGGTTATCCTCAGCCCAGTACCGACAGTTGTGCCGATTAACTACACCGTTCAAAAAGAAAGTACACTCATCCGAAAAACACACATTAAATAGGAAATTATTATCATTGGCCACTCGTTCACTCATAGTCTCACAAAATTGCAAGCGATGATCAAAGTCTTCGTTGAGTTCTTGTACCAACTGAATTTTGTACGGATGGAAGTTGTGTTTTTTTAATATCCTTTATACACTTGTACGATTCATGCCGGTCTCATTGACTAATTTTCTTGTACTTAGCGTACTATCCATGGCAGCTTGGCCCAATACGAATACCTCATAAGTATAGCTTCATTTACTACAGGATTTTCCCTTTGCCTCTTTTTATTCATAACGAACCCAGTTTTTTACTAACTACTAACTCGCGAACAATTTTGCCATAAACCTGTTTGTCAGGATGGCGTTCATTGAATATCGGCGCAACCCGATTGCCACATTCAATATTTTTAAAATTTAGTTCGATTATTTCCACTTTTTCTGCAAGTGAGTACACCATAATTGTTAAAAAGTTTAACGATATTGAGAAGAACTTCAACGTACAAGTCACAGAACAGCCATCTAGCAACTACCGCACCTGATCGTTCAACCTTGTGGCACAAACTCACAACATCTAGAAATAATAAGAAAAAACAGCAAATTGGTTGAAGGAATTTATCCTTATCATTTACTCTGATAAATGTTTAAATAAACTTTTCAAATTTCAATCCTTCATATTTTCTCAATGACTCGACCGATTTTCAAAAACGAAGCGGGAAAGTATAGAGAATAGAAAACCCTTTTCATTGCGGTACCACTTGACCCCCCTTTCCATTTGAAAAAATTGGGGACACCCCTGCTTAGAGGGTTGAAGATTTTGCAATAATTTTTGGGGCAAAAGTTGTCCCCTTCACAGACAAAATTGACATGTTTTTGAATTTTCTGAAAAAAAATTACCCTGGCCGTTATGCCTTGCGGAACGTTTTCGATGGACCACCCTGTGTAGTAGAAGTTACAGCGTATTTATGACCAGCCTGTTGACTTAAGATCATTTTCACGGAAAACTGCGCACATATATAATTTCATAAGAAAATATCACGTTTCATAAAAATGTATCACGATATTCGTGATATCTTTTTATGAAACTCCGTTCAAAAAGCGACCAAGACTGTTGCCACATGTTTACCAGATTAAGCGCAGTAGCAAACATACGGCTAAGCGAAAGTGACCATCTGGTACAGAATAAGCTGTGGCAGTTACTAGATATTTCTTCGAATCGATATTTGACAATATACAGGGTGAGTCTTAAATAATTACAAATATTTTTAGAAAAAGTATATTTCGACCCCAGAAACACGACTATAAGGTTTTTTAGCAAAAAAAATGAAAATTTGGATTTTTTTGAAAAAAATTTGGAATTTTTTTTTTAGTTAAAAAACATAATTTGTTGATAATATGGCAACATAAGTAGTAGATTAGATTTACAAGAAAGAAAATCCAGAAAAGATCCAGTGGTTCTCAAAATTTTAGCAAAAAATATTTTTTTTGGAAATTTTCAAAGTAAAATAACTCGGTTATTTTGGATTTATTTGAAAAACGGTAAAGAGAAAATATGTTTCTTTTATCAAGATCTACCATCCCTGAAAATATTTGCACTTATTTAAAACTCACACATATACAGGGTGTTTCTTAATAACAAGCTAATATTTTAGGGATTGATCGTATAGAGACATTTAGATACATAGACGATACATACTTTAGAGATAAATATATACAGGGTGGTCCGAACTGTATTCCGGAAACTTCGGCAGCATATTTTTCACATAAAAATAAGTAAAAAACTTCGGACAAATGTATGTCCTAAAATGCTTAGTTTCGGAGATACAGGGTGTAGAAGTTTCATTTTTATTTCGATTTTTTCCAAATAATTTCTGAAGTAACGTCAATATTTGGATGAAAATTGGTGCCTGGGACTTTTTTCACTTGAGAAATTTGATTTTGATGTCAATGTGACTCTTATTTGTAGGGGGCGCCACCTGCATGTATTTTAACTGTTTTGAAGAGTAATAACTTTTCGTCCGTACGATTTTTTACTTAAAAAACGTCTCTTGGTAAAAATCGCCACGGGCAACCGTTCTCAAGATGCTTAGAATGGAAATAGTCAATACATGTCATTATTGACAAAAAATAAACAAGGTGAGTAGATATGTAGTTATTTGACTGAAATAATAAATTTGGGAACTTTTTTTTTAATTGAATCATAAATTTTCCTTCGAAAAAATAATGATAAAACAGTTTCTGTTGAACTTTTAGCACAAAAATATTTCCAATTTATGATTTCAGTCTAATAACTATTTAGTCATCATGTATAATTTATGTCAATCATGACAGGTATTGATAATTTCGATTCCAAATATCTCGAGAACAACTCGTAGCAATTTTTGCCAATACACCTTTTTTACGTAAAAAGCTTTGTTACTTATTATTTAAGTATACTATATTACTCAGTAGTTTTATACAGGTACGGACAAAAAGTTATTACTCTTCAGACCAGTTAAAAATATGTAGGTAGCGCCCTCTACATGTAGGAGTCGCATTGACATCAAAATCAAATTTCTTACGTCAAAAAACTCCCAGACACCAATTTTCATCCAAATATTGACGCTACTTCAGAAATTATTTGGAATAAATCGAAATAAAAGTGAAAATTCTACACCCCGTATCTCCGAAACTAAGTATTTTAGGACATACATTTATACGAACTTTTTCACATATTTTTATCTGAAGAATATGTTGCCGAAGTTTCCAGAATACAATTCGGACCACCCTGTAGAGACATTTTCATACAATACATTTATCAACAAATAATATTTAACTGAAATAGACATTATACAGAATTATAACTCATGGCATTTCTAACAAACTCTTCCATGACGTCGTGATCTGACCCTAGATCTTATGAACGAATGCGTGCAAATAAATACCATGTCTACATTAAATTAATGATCGTAGTGTGTAGTCTGAAGGGCATACGTTTTAATTTCGGAGGGACAGAATTTATCTCCATCTGAAAGGAGATGCGTAAATAATTTATTGCTGCGTAATGCGAATCTCTAAATAGAATTCGGAGGTATTTTTTATCATAAATTTCTACCATAAACAATTTATTTTAAGTGTCTGGGGGCGTAAGATACAGCTCTCGTCTACCAATCTAATACCGTGCACACACGGGTCGTCTCAAACTCGAAGCGGAAGCGTCTCGAACTCTACTACAACGAGTTGTAGAAACGAACGAGTCTCATTATGATGTGATTTAATTCTTATGACTTTTTTACGAAATCATAATGCGACTCGTGCGTTCAAAGAATCATGATAATCGCTTCATTGCTTACATTACGGTTCATTTAAAAAAAATTGTGTGTGCACTATGTGCTCATATTTTAAGTGAAACTTCTTACTAACATTTATTAAATTGAAGTATTTGAAGGATAGATATATATATATATATATATATTTATTAAATCGACGGAATCAGACCCGGTACGTTGAAGATAGGCCGTCAGACCCGGGGTATATCGGACGAAAAATGTTCAAGCGATGCCTTCAGGCCCTGATGCTGGACCGTTTAATTTGTCCCATTTATATAAAAAATAGAGGTTTATTCGTTTTCGCCAGACCCACGACGTTGCCGCTTTTAATTCTCAAATATTTATATTAGAATTAGACGAACGGACCTTTTGACGCGGTAATTGATCACAGTGCAGAAGTAAAAACGGTGCATTTCTGCTATAGTGAATATTATTGTACTTATTGTTAGTATTAGATATATTCTGTCTTATAAATGCTGTACTAAATCTGTACGAAAGCGTTTTTATCTGAAATTCCTTTAAAAATTAAATTTCTTTGTAATAAGCATAATCAAGTTACAATGCATTATCACTTTCGTTTAGATTTTGTAAGTGTTTACTAAGTGATGATGGAAACCGGTTTATTATCTTTATACTTTAAAAGAAAAAAAGTTTAGCTACTTCTACAACGAAATCATAGCATCGAAATAAATTTTTAGATACTCGTACAATTTTTTGACACGACGATCGATTCCGACAAAAAAAAAATTAGTTACTTCTACAACGATATCGTAGCATCGATATAAATATTTAGGTACTCGTACAATTTTTTGACACGACGATCGTTTCCAACGACTGTCATTTCTAAGGTAATTTGACGCCGTGTTTTGGAATCATAGGGTATGTGTGTATTTATCATTAACCTTTTTTCTATTTTGTTGTAAAGAATTATTTTAACTTATTTTTTTATTACATACAGATATGAGGGCGGCAATTTAAAAATTTGCACTGTGGGCAAGACGGGTAAAAAAAAGATGCTCATTTAGAATATTAAGAAATTCAGACAAAAAAATTAAAATAAGCATTCTTTAAAGATTGTTTCTACTAGTTTTATTTAAAAATATAAATAATATAAGGTCTAATCTGGCGAGTTGAGTTTGGATGAGACTGTAAACAAAATTTTTAAAAGTATAAATGTAATAATTTAAATTTTCTGCGTCTGATAAAATTCATGTAGCAGTAAAGTAGGAAAAAAGTTTAGGTTTAAAAGCATTAATTTCTGGAAATTCCCTATTTGTAGAGGCTGGGAACCATCTACTTTTCTGGGAACCCCATACTTTCAAGTTTAAATTATTAGAACTGCGATTAAAACAAATCACTATTTTCATTCATATTGCAATCAATGAATAATAAGAATATTATATTATCAAATATTACTCTAATTAAATTTTCGAATACAAAGTTTACGAGCCAATAGAATTACTGGAAATTGATTCAAGGTCGTTACGCCGTTACGCAGATACGCCGTTTTTAGAATAGTGTGGATGCACCCTCAGAGTGTAATTTTGTATCGAATATCAAAACACAAATACGACGACCGATTTAAACGAAAACATTTTTAGGTACTACTACAACGAAATCATAGTACCGAAATAAATCTCTAGGTATTTCTACGTACAATTCTTTGATACGACGATCTGTTTTCTGAGACGAAAAGCATTTTTAGGTACTTCTACGTAAATTACTAGGTACTCGTACAATTTTTGACCAATCGATCGATTTAGATGAATAAAATCTTTAGGTACTTCTGTAACATATTATAATAGTACCGAAATAAATTTCTGGGTACCTACTCGTACATTTTTTTGACACGATGATCGATTTAGATGAAAAAAAATTTTAGGTACTTCTGGTACTTCTACAACGAAACCATAGCATCAAAATACATTTTTAGGTACTCGTACAACTTTTTGATCGATTCCGAGAAAAAAAAATGTACTTCTACAACGAAATCATAGCATCGAAATAAATTTTTAGGTACTCGTACAACTTTCTGATCGATTCCGAGATAAAAGAATAGGTACTTCTACAACGAAATCATAGCATCGAGATTAATTTTTAGTACAATTTTTGACCGTCGCGCGTCGCGTCTATCGATTTAGATGAAAAAAATCTTTAAGTACTTCTATAACGAAATAATAACACGAAATAAATTTTTAGGTACTCATACAATTTTTTGACACGGTGATCGATTTAGATGAAAAAAACTTTAGATACTCGTACAATTTTTTGACACGACGATCGATTCTGACGATTGTCATTTCAAAGATAATTTGACGCCGTTTTTTGGAATCATATATATGCCATGTGTATACTTATCTAATAAGTAAAGTGTATTCATTTAGAATATTAAGAGATTCAGACGAAAAAAATCAAAATAGGTAGTAAGTATTCTTTAAGATTGTTTCTACAAGTTTTATTTAAAAATTGTAACAGAGAACTATTATTATTATAGGGCCCCTCTCGGACCGCTTGGACGAGTCCATTATAAAAAAGATCGAGGGACAGTAGGTAGAAAAAACATATGATTTGATTTGTCACGGAAACGTAAAGTTTAATAAAAGTGTTTTGTTGAAATTCTTCGAGTTTTATCATAAAGTTTATGGTTCGACACCCAACAAAATAATTGTAACGAATCCCCGTCACAAAATATAAATAATTTAAAGTCTAATCTGGCGTGTTGAGTTTGGATGAAACTGTAAACAAAATGTTTAAAAGTGTAATGTAATCATTTAAATTTAAATAAAATTCATATAGCAGTAAAGCAGTAAAAAAAAGTGTAAGTTTAAAAGCATGAACTTTTGGGAATTCCCAAAAGTTGTTGTACTGATAACTACCATATAATCGAAAAAAAAACGGCGTCAGCGGTGGCATGAAATGAAGATTGCTGTCATTTTATACCATGTGCGTCTCAAAAGTGGCTCACCGCTATAACTTTTTAATTTTTTTTTAGATAAAAAAACGAGATTTGGTATGTAAGTATATGACATAAATTAGGAATTATTGACGTATTCAATTGTTTTTGGTCACTTCCTGTTTCACCGGAAATGACTACAACTTTTGATTTTTAAATGACACCCCCGGGATGTTTTTGCATTATTTGATAGAAAATGACACTCTGAATCGAATGACATATCATATGTCAACTTTTGACATTCTCGCTTTAAAAAAATTGTATTTTAAATTTCAATTTCTAGAGTGCCGGCTGTGTTAAAAACACTAATTTTTAATCAAGGAGCCTTGGAAAAATAGATTTGATAATCTAATGATTTTCGTGTCTTGTCCGGGCCCGTTCTTATAAGATGCCCAAATCGTATTTTTAATCATATCTCAATTTTTCCAAACGGAACAAGGGAGGCTCGTTAGCATATTTGGAAAAATCATTTTTTACGAATAATTTGGTACCACACACATGGTATTTAGAGTCAAATTGTCATTATGAAACGCATGTTACAATTTCAAATAAACCATATGCGAAAATGTAAAAAAATTGACATATTATGATATGTCATTCTCTTGAGGGTGCATCCACACTATCCTAAAAACGGCGTATCGGCGTAACGGCGTAACGGCCTTGAATAGATTTCCAGTAATTCTATTGGCGGATGCGTCTCAAAAGTGGTCCACCGCTATATCTTTTTTATTTATTTTTTTTGGATAAAAAAACGAGATTTGGTATGTTAGTATATGACATAAATTGGAATTGATTGACGTATTCAATTGTTTTTGGTCACTTCCAGTTTCACCGGAAATGACTACAACTTTTGATTATTAAATGACACCCCGGTATGTTTTTACATTATTCGATAGAAAATGACACTCTGAATAGAATAATATATCATATGTCAACTTTTGACATTTTCGCTTAAAAAAATAGTATTTTAAATTTCTATCTATTATAGAGTGCCATGGATGTGTTAAAAACACTACTTTTTTAATCAAGGAGCCTTGGAAAAATAGATTTGATAGTCTAATGATTTTCGTGTCTTGTCCGGGCCCGTTATAAGGTATCAAAATCGAATTTTTAATCATATCTCAATTTTTTCAAACGGAACAAAGGTGGCTCGTTAGCATATTTGGAAAAAGCATTTTTCTACGAATAATTTGGTACAACAATTTGGTACTCGAGTCAAATTGTCATTATGAACCGCATGTTACAAATAAATCATATGTGAAAATGCTAAAAATTAACATCGAATAATGTAAAATATACCGGGGGTGCCATTTAAAAATCAAAAGTTGTAGTCATTTCCGGTGAAACAGGAAGTGACCAAAAACAATTGAATACGTCAATCAATCCTAATTTATGTTATATACTAACAAACCAAAACTGGATTTTTTATCTGACAAAATAAAAAAAGTTATAGGGGTGAGCTACTTTTGAGACGCACCCGGTATACGACGATCGATTTAAATGAAAATCATTTTTAAATACTTCTACAACGAAGTCATAGTATCGAAATAAATTTCTAGGTACTCGTACATTTTTTTGACACGACGATCGTTTTAGACGAAAAAATTTTAGGTACTTCTACAGCGAAATCACAGCAGCGAAATAATTTTGTAGTTACTCCTACAATTCTTTGACACGACGCGACGATCGCTGATCGATTCAGATAAAAAAAAAATTAGGTACTTCTACAACGAAATCATAGCATCGAAGTAAATTTGTAGGTACTCGTACAATTTTTGACCCGCCGATCGAAATAATTTTGTTTCTAGTATTTATTAGCCGAACGACCGGTTTCGACAATAAAAGTTTAGTTACTTCTACAAATCCGGTGATGACAGCAATTCAAAAAAAAAAGATTAGACCGTAAATTATTGATATTTTTAAACGAAACTAGTAGCAATCATTTTAAAAGAATACTTATTTTCATTTTTTTCGTCTGAATTTCTTAATATTCTAATTAGAGTATGAGCCTTTTGTTTTCTACCAAATATAACACGGCTATATCTTCGTTTCCCTTTAATAGTTTGCTTTACCGTGTTGCCGGTTCTTGGGTCTGAATACATCGATTCAACGTAAATCGGCTTATACACTTATACTAATGTCGAAGGTGGCGCCGCCCGTGACAATACCGGTGTACCCCCAATCGTATATAAAAACATAAAACCATTTTTTTCAGGCCCAGCTGAAATTTGGTCAGGGAAGTGGGGAAACCGTTCTAGACGATAACCACTGAAATCGTACTCAGACCCGACCCCGGGCCTGAAATGTCGAAATCGGGTCTGACCCCAATGAAGCAACGTAGTTTTTGGGCTCGTATAAGCGGTTTAATAAATCTATATATATATATATATATATATATATTTTTATATATATATATATATATATATATATATATATATATATATATATATATATATATATATATATATATATATATATACTATATATATATATAGTATATATACTATATAGTATATCTATATATATGTGTATATATATATATATATATATATATATATATATATATATATATATATATATATATATATATATATATATACTATATGTGTAGTAAGGTTACAAAAATGATTAAAAATCTGAAGGACATTAGCTTGACAAACAGGGACATGATGCTGCTTATAACATTAGATGTTAAAAATGCTTTCAACACAGCATCCTGGAAAGTAATAATAAATGAACTCACGTCATATTGGAATGTTAGTCAGTATTTAATTGAATGCATCAAGAGTTATTTAAGTGATTGATCGATTCTGGTGGCAGACTGTGCCATGGAAATGACAAAAGGCGTGCCCCAGGGATCCATACTAGGTCCGCTTCTCTGGAATATTCTCTATGACGGACTTCTCAGGCTTCAATTCCCCTATGGAACTGAAGTACTGGCCTACGCTGATGACATTGCTTTAATTATTAGGACTAGAAGCGCGGAGGAAATAACTGCGATAGCAGAACAGGCAACGTCCCAGGTATGTTCCTGGATGGAGGAGGTAGGATTGGAAATTGCCCCTCAAAAAACAGAATGTGTTGCACTCGTAGGAGGCCGCAAATTGTCAGGCCGAGGCATTTTAGTAAAGGACAAAGTCATTGTGCTTAAAAGCACAGTAAAATACCTTGGAGTAACGTTTCAGGCTGGAGGTAACTTTACTCAGCACATACGCACGGTTGCAGCGAAGGCAGAGAGGCAATGTATACTGCTAACAAAACTTATGCCGAACTGGTCCATTATGGGGGAAACCAAGCGCAGAACGTTGGCCGCCGTTCAGACGTCTACCATTCTGTATGCTTCCGAGGTCTGGGGAAGGGCCGTTGAAGTGAAGAAGAATAGGGAATGGTTGAGGGCAGTTCAAAGGCGATTGGCGCTGCAAATATGTCGAGGGTACCGCACTATATCAGCAGATGCGGCAGAAGTAATTAGTTGCATGATACCGATAGATCTTCTAATACAAGAGAGGATGCAGAGAAAGGCGTGTCCGAATAGATAGCGAGAGTATAACCGGGAAAAAATACTGAACACATGGAGCGACAGATGGAAATACAATGTAGACGGGAAAGCGCAGTGGACAAGACAACTTATACCACATATAAGAACTGGATAGACCGGAGCCATGGAGAAGTTACCTACGCTATGACACAATGTTTATCAGGACACGGATGCTTCAAGAATTACTTATATAAAATGAAACTTACCGATAGTCCAAAATGCATCTACGGTGACCACGATAACGACACAGCAGAGCACACAATCCTGGAATGCAAAAGGTGGACCTATGAAAGAAATAAATTAATGGAGAGTCTAAATACAGAGAAACTAACTTACACTAACTTGGTTCCAACGATGCTTAAGTCAAATGAGAACTGGAAAGCAGTCCGGGAATATATGGAGGCGCTGATATCTGCAAAGGAAAACGAAGCCAAAAGGTTTGGAAAGTAAAAAAAAAGAAGAATAATTTGAGTGTACTTACCATACTGCTCTAGTACTGCTTTGTACTTACCACACTCGCTAGTGTCCAACTTTGACTGAAGTGCTCAATTACCTGTAACATCACAATAAAACTGCCTCCCCCAGAAGTAATGCCGAAAGGTAGTTCCTTGGGGAGATACTCAAAGCGGTTTGTGGAGGTTTTTTAGTCGGTAAGGTACCTCAACCACCCCGACAGTACCACTTACGGTCTCTGGTTTGCAGATTTTTCCCCCACGAAAAAAAAAAAAAAAAAAAAAAAAAATATATATATATATTTTTATATATATATATATACTATATATATGTATAGTATATATACTATATAGTATATTTATATATATATATAATATATATATATATATATATATATATATATATATATATATATATATATATATATATATATATATATATATATATATATATATATATATATATATATATATATATATATATATATATATATATATATATATATATATATATATATATATATATATATATATATATACTATATATATATATATATATATATATATATACTATATATATATGTATAGTATATATACTATATAGTATATTTATATATATGTGTATATATATATATATATATATATATACTATATAACTTTATAATTTTATAATGTTTCTTTAATTTTTATTAAAAAAACTATAATTCTATCACTGGGCCGGATAGCCTGGCAGCTGTGGCTATTAAACCAAAATACTACTACATCTATATCTCTGACTACTACTAACTGCTACTAATCAACAATTTGTTTTGTGTGGTCTGTTTTTGTTTAAATATTATGTTCATTGTTCATGTTGGGGATTTTTTTTTAATTAATGTTAATCGTTAGGCAAACTCATAGAATATGTATTTCTTTTGCATAAACAAAATTGTCACTCTAAATTTTACATAACCAAATTGTCACTCTAAATCGCTGTCTTTTTTAGACAGATATCACTTGTCTTGTCACTGTTCAATTCATTATTCGAATTCTCCATAGATAGAAGAACATAAAGACTTATACTAAGGGCTGGCAAAGGTTAGTCGTGGGTCGTGATTTCCGTATGTAAGAAGAGTACAATGCGTTTATAATGTACTGAACAAAGAGAGAACAGTAAACACGTTGCCAAACGCACGGACTAAACCGAGAAACTGTGCATATTGCTAAGAGACGTAAGAAAGGGATATAGCACATTTGTCGCAGTCTACCGGTCGATCCACTCAGTACCTCTGTCAGTACTTAAAGTTCTAGGGAAAGGTGTACATCCAGCGTTCAGCTTCATGATTTAATTACGTCTCGCGATACTTTATTTGTTTATTTATTAACGAGTCGTTGTTTTTTCCCTATAGCATGAACATTTTTAAGTGCAAGTTAGAAACACTTGCATTTTTGGTAAAAATAAGTGGAATTGAGTTGGTGTTCGACAGTGGTCGCGCTATTAGAACTCCGAATTCAAAATGAATCGATATCTAAAAATCTATTAAAAATAATTGATTGTAGTTTGTTCAAAAACTTTCTTAATATTTCTGCCATATTTTCTTCGCAGACAGTATGTGAAAATCTTTATAAATAAAAAGTTACACGATTGCTGAAAATTGCTATGCACTAAAAGTAAATGGTTGGGTTGTTTAAAATTTTTGAATGGAAAAAACAACCTTATCGAATTTTTCTTATTTAAACATATTGTAAAAGACCCAATCTTTAAAATAAAAAAAAAACTTGCAATATCTAAAGTGGTTCTTAAGTTATAGCGTGTTGTGTTAAAAAGTTGAGTTTTTAAATTATCGCGATTACCGACGATTCATCGTTATAAAAATGGACACCTTAGCGATATCCTTATAATTCCATTTCAGATGCTCAGAAACATATCTAATGATTTTATCTAGTTATCTTTTTGAAAAAAAGTTGGTTTGAAAATAAGCGGTTTGTGATCGTGATTTTACTTTAACTGATAGGGAAAGGCGTACGGCAACAGTAGTACGGTACAGTACACCGTTGCATATCTCTCACTCCGATTTAATAAGATCCCTATGCGATTTACTTCCACACATGTAAGTACCGACCCAAGACTAACAGTTGCCAGCACGGTATGGAATTCTCAGAATGTTGTTAACAAAAGTTTCATCTTAAAATAAGATTTTAATCAATCACAGTTGTTTTTCTCCATCATTTATCGGATTAATTATACAGAAATTACAGTTCAATTACAAACAATTAATTATTTGTAGTGATTTACAGTAATTTTATTAAATTATACAAATATTCTCGTTGATTATTGGTTTGAAATAAATATGACAGTGTCCTCCAATGAAAATGCGAGTTACTAACTCTAAATTCTAATTCTGAGCTGGCAAATGAGCTAGATGCTTTACCTAGATCGTTATTCAGAAGCTAATACAAACCTATCAATGAAAATATGCATGAAAATTTTCTTCCTAGCACTCATCAAGGTTGATACAATATCAAGTTTATTATAGTGATTTTCTTAGCCGCGTATGGCAGAGATCGTTACCCAGTGTTGCCACAAGCTTATTTTTTATCGGGGTAGATTATCACGAGCTATCGGGGTTTAAGTGGGGGTAGCTCTAGCAACACTACCGTTATCCCTTTTCCTCTCTAGCCCGCGTCATGGCGTCTCGCGGCCGCCATTCAAGGCCAAGTGCCACGGCCTAGAATTTTTACCCCCAAAGCGCGTAAAGAATCAAAAATAAATATTAGAACTATATACTGTGAGCTTGGCTACCCAAATATTTGTAATGTAGATAATAGCAGTGATATAAATATAGATAAGTAATTATTATCTTAGTAGTTAAATTTTATGTTCTATTATACTAATTTTATATATCTCTACTACTATATACTATTTTTTTTTCCTTTCTTGGGTATGAGGTTTTTTTTTATTAATTGAAAATGGAAACTTGGGGGGGAAAATGGAAAAATTCTTGAAGCCGCAGCCGCCTTGCTACCACCAGTCTATATAGAAGAATGTAAGTGAGAAAGCCCACCATGATGAGGCGAAACGTCGCATAATAAAAAAAAAAGTTTCCATTTTCAATTAATAAAAAAAACCTCATACCCAAGAAAGGAAAAAAAAATAAATATGGATTTATTTCTAATACAGGGTAAGTTTCCTACGATGTTCTCTATGGGTATCTCGGAAACTACTGGAGATAAAGAGTCGGTTAAATGGGGAAAGAATTGCAGTTTTGTGGGGTCATATATTTATGACCCTACGAGCCTTTCAGATTTTTGAAAAATATATATATATATATATATATATATGGATATAATTCTAAAGGTTTAAGAAAAAGAAAAAAAAACTACTATATACTACTATACACTACTATAAACTATACCACTATAAATTAACGCCGCCTTCACAATTATAAAGAATGCGAATTTAGTTAGTAGGACATTAATACTAATCTCTAACAAAAGGCTTAAACAAACATTATGAATATAAAATGCAAGCGATGTATCAGTTATTTACTAAAAAATACCGTGATAATACCGGGACCAGCAAAATATATTTGTAGCTTGTTCAGATGAACGAGTCGATTCATAATGAGAATCTCGTTTTGAATCGAAGATGAGTTTGAAAAGAATCGTAATGCTCATCACTAGTTCAAACTAATCCTATATCCGTTTCAACCAATCATTCATAAACTAAGTACGTGTGCAGAAGAAAATTTTGTATGACATACGTGCTAAAAGTAATATTAAATTGTTTTGAAGGAACAGAACACTCTTCTTTTGGCTTTGTATTCTAAGCTCCTTTTTTTCAAATAAATTATTACTTTAACATTTTATGAAACTAATGATAATAATAAACTAATTTAGAACAAAAGTAACAATTATCAATATTTTTTAGAATCTTATCTTTTGTATTTTTTTATTCTAACTTTTATTACCGACTGTTGCTTATTTGATGAATCTTCCCTGAGTACAATAGGTGATTAATTAATTCAATTTTTTTTATTGAATTGAATATACTATTGTTTTTAATATGCCTTGTATTATCTTAGGAATATATCAGTATTTTTTTAGTACATTAAGATATGTATATCAGTGATTTATAAATCGAGTAATTTATAAATAATTTAATTGTACTGTCCATATAATTGCTTTTTTTGAAATTTGATTACTTCAAGCTCTCAAAATTCAAATATAAAAATTTATAAATGAATAATATATTTGATTATTTGAAGATCCATGATCACACCAGTGACGCTGATACCAGTAAACTCAGTTGTTTGATGAGTAATTGTTAATTTAATGTTTAATGTAATCTAATTTTCTCAAGAATTATGAATTTTGAAAGTATTCATAAGGGATCATTATTAACTAACAGCGTAAGCTAAAATACTCTAATGCTGTAAAGTAACTCAAAACTAATAATTTAATTTTCTTTGAATTTGATACAGTTACTAGTTTTGAAACATACAAAACTAGTAAAATAGTATATTTCATATTTTTTGCTGGCAAAATCTAGTCATTTCACTGACTTGTTAAAATTTGCACTTAAATATTATTATACTAAATTATTCATAGAAGAGCCCCTATGAATATATTCATCTAGATTGAATACATATTTATTATACTATAAGCAGGTGTATTTTGCGGTGTGAGATGAGATGACCTATAAATATTTATTAAGTTTAATATGGCCAAAATGCCACTGGAAGGTTGTGCATAAATGTTTTTAATACTTTCAAAAATATATTATAAAGAAATAATGAAAATTACTAAACGTTTTTAGTTGACTGCCGATTGATATTATTTTGAATCACAAGAAATTAACGATATCTTTTTATAAGGCCTAAGATAAGTTAAACATATCCAGAGCAACAAAAGGCGGAACAAAAACGACTCTAGGCTGTAACAGACAGTTGGAAGAGGAACGAGATATTGGAAGTGTAATTTCCGGGATATATCAGTGTAAAGACAACTTAATTACTAATAAAGGGGCTGGAGTATGTTACGTCAGAAACTAAAGCTTGATATACACTGATTTTTCTTGAAGTAGAATAATATGACTGGGAAAATATTCGTAAAATGTTGTGTTGTCTGTTTTGAAAAGCGTTTTCATCTTGTAAATCAATTAAATTCTCATAATTGCTCACAATTTAAATTAATGTTAATATTACTAAACTCTCTGGAGTTTACACTTTATAACGGTCAGTGATCCTTTTGACCGAAACACTGTGTTAATCAAAAATAAATAAAGACAATGGAAGTCCGAAATACCTTCAGTTTCAATACTGAATCATTGTCTACCGCATTCAACAAACATTTACCTGCAAAAGGTGTAAATTATTGTAAAAGGCTTGTGCTTAAAATAAGTCAGTATTAAAATTGAGAATAAAAAGCCTGTAACACTATTGATTATAAACATGTGAAATTATATACCCTGCTGGCAAGCGAAACCTTGGGTCGGCGTTTACATGTATAGGAATGAATCGCTATGGCAATCTAGTAAGCCGGAGAGAGCAAAAATACGAAGTATTTATTACATAATCACTTAATTTGACGCTAGATTCCATGCGCCTAGAAAAATACTTGCCTTCTGTCTTTATTCAGTACATCTTATTTTACTAAGCTGTTGACCGTACTCTGTGTACACAAGAAAGTCGGCACCCACGACCAGAAATGCCGACCCTTAGTATAGGCGTTATAGCAATAATAAAAATTAAATAAAAGTTAAAATTTTTAAGTAGTATTCAACTACCTCTTATAATGATCTTTTGTATGGTTATAAAAAACATGGAGGTAGAAATTCTCTATGTTTAAATATGAAATATTTAATTTAAGAGTCTCTATGATAAAGGCTTTTATTCTCTCCTTTTGTCGAAATTTGCATTTTAAGAGACAGTCCCTGGCATATTCTCAAAGACATCTTTCCTTCTAAAATGTCAAAGTGTGTTTTATTTTTTGGTAAGTAGATTTGTCTTTTAACTCAAGACCCTTGAGAGATAAATATGCGGGAATATACAGGCTGTGTCTCAAATAAGTGCAAATATTTTCTGGGCTGGTAGATCTCAATAAAAGAATCATATTTTCTTTTATTACCGTTTTTCAAGTAAAAATTAAAAAAAAAATAAAATTTCATTATTTAAAATATAATAGTATATTAAACGGCGAGTTTTGAAAACGACGTTTTGCACACGAGTTCGACAGTTTGTTGGCTCGAGCCGCAAGCAATAGTGGGGTGAGATGACTGAAAAAAGTTTCACATCTGGCAACCAATGCGCCCTTTTGGATTCAGATAGTACATAGGTAGACGAGTCTAAAAAGCCTGGGACACAAATTTTTCCTGGCCCTCTAGCGGTCTTGATGACGTAATCAAAATGGCCGCCAAAATTTTGAGACACGCTTCTAGATTTCCCGTTATAACTCAATTTTCCTTTCGGATATTAACATAAGTTTTTAGTGATAATGAATTATGAGAAAACATGCTTTCCAACGGTGCATTTGGTTTTATAATTTAGGTTTACAAAACCAAAAATATTTGAAATTTTTTTTTTTATTTTTTTTTAATTTTAATTTTTTTCATCGCATTTTGCTAAATAACTTGAAATCAGTTACATTTAGCTAAAAACGTGTCATATACTTTTTTATTCGCCAGAGAATTACCTTTCTAGTGGTATATATGACTTCTATTTTGTTACAAAAAGGTGTTTTTGATAATTTGCCAAAATATTGTAGCGTTACACATCTAGTCGTTATGGTAAAAACGCAATTTATATAGATCCTGAAAAGTAATACAGCGACCTAATGACTATTTAACTATCAAATGTAATTGCTGTAATTTTTAATGTATATGTAAAAAAATAAATTTTTTAGAACATATTTTAAACATCGCAGCTCCCTAAAAATGTCAATTTTGAGGCAACTTGAAATATGTAATAATACATAAGATTTCATTCAGTAACACTAAATCTCAACTAAGATTCCAAAAAATTTTAAGCAATTCTTATGTGTTAACTAAAACAAAACACAATTGTCCCAGTTGCTAGCGAAGAAAATGGTGAGGGAGGAGTATCCGGGGAAACATGTTCTATGTACTTATGAAGATCGAGTCCTCGCAGTAAATATGGATAGAGTAGCAAGTAAGTTCGAGTCGAGCAGTAAATATGGATATATCAAGCATTTCTTCAGCCTCACACGAAAAAGCAGATGGCCGCATGCTTCTCCATGTTAAGCATGCAGTTGAAAGTGGACATACTCGCATCTTAATACGAACTGTAAACTCAGATGTCGAGTTCAGTTCTAGCCGTTGACCGGTTAACAACGTCGTGCGCGAGTTATTCTAAGTAAAGTAATATGCGTATTTTTGATACAGCATCGATAAACAAAAACTAAAACAATGCCGCCCGCCGGCAATACGGGCGAGGATGATTCGAGTGAGGACAGTGAGGTGTGTAAAACATGCAATAAATCAATAAGTGATAATGAATTATCAATATACCCTGCGAAGGCCAATGTAGATCATGGTATCATACAACGTGTCTGAACATAACTAAAAAGCAACTAAATCAAATGGAAGCTATAAAAATTTAATTACATGGTTATGTCCAACCTGTAAAAATAATTTGGAAAGGATGTGGGATGACTATACAACAAGTAAGAAAATTTTAAATAAACTAAATGAAATAGAAGGGAAACTAGAAACTAAACCACAAAAAATTTTTTCATACGCTGATGCCCTGACCAATAGCGCTATTAAAACTGAAGAAAATAAGAATATTTGTCATGAAAGAACATTGGTAATTAAACCAAAAAAATCACAAACAAAAGAAGCTACAATTCAAGAATTAAAACAAAAATAAATCCCGCAGCTGCCAGCGCGCCTATCAAATATTATAACTATACAAAAAGTGGTTGTGTCATAATAAAAAAGCGACAGTGCAGAAAACCTTGAAAAATTAAAAACACATGTTCAAAGTAAGCTAGATACAAGGTATAACATTGAGATGAAAGACCAATTCAAACCGCAAATAAAAATAACTGGGCTACTTAAAGAATATAAAGAGGGTGAAGAATTACAACAAGACCTAAAATTATTGAACAGTAAAATTTTAAACGAAAACGATAAAATAAAAATAACTTTTACAAGACAATCGAAAAAATCCAAAAAGTGGACAGTTTTTGCTGAAACAGCTGGACACACATACAACAAATTAGTCAACACAAGATTGGATCTGGGGTGGAGTAGCTGCCAAGTCCATGAAAACCTAAAAATAATTCGCTGCTTCAGATGTGGAGTGTTCGGCATAAATCCGCTAATTGTCGTGAAGATCAAAAGTGTACATATTGTGCGGGTCCACATGACCGATTAAAGTGTGATAAGAAGGTTAAGAAATGTGTAAATTGTTTTTATGTGCACGGTAAATTCAATGCTGATCAACCGTTTGATCATGACAGCGAAGATGAAAGACACTGCCCTATTCTAGCCAAGAAGTGTCGGCTTGCTAGGGAGAAGATTAATTTTAATGCTAAACTAGAATAGTAATTTTAGAAATATAAGGTATAAATTGTTATTTTTAATTTTGAATTATGAATTCAACTGAATCCGACATACTAGAGAAAATATCAGGCAGTGCAATTATCCCCGTAATAATTAATCCTAACAATCTTGATCAAAACAATAGCACAAGTAATAAACTTCTTAGTTTAATACATTTAAACATACGTAGTATAAGGCAAAATTTTGACAATCTTTTAACATTTCTGGAAGCCTATAAAATCAATTACTGCGATATAATTGTACTAAGCGAATGTTGGATGATTGATAACTCTAATCAGTTCTGTTTGCCGGGATATACTAGCTACTATGATTCTGGAAATTTTAATAAAAACGATGGAGTGTTCATATTTATTAGATCAAAGATTAATGAAACTATTAATAGTACAAAACTTCCCAAATCTCAAGTTACTATAACAAAAATTAAATTTACATTGAATAATACGCTTTTTTCAGTTATCTCATTGTATCGTCCGCCTTCATCTGATGTTAACCTTTTCTTAACCGATTTAAATGATTACTTTAGTTCTAATCTAGAAGATCAAATAGTAATTTTTGTAGGAGATATAAATATAAATATAGATAGTATTTCTGACATAGCAACGGAGTACAACGCTATACTGGGTCATTACGGTTTTCAGTCGTATATAAACGGCACAACCAGAGATGACTCATATACACAGAGCTGCCTAGATCACATATTTCTTAAAAATAAAATAAAACATCAGAATACAAGTTTTAAGTCATACATTTTTCAATCGCCAATAACGGATCATTTTCCGATAATGTTGAGTTTATTTCAAGATTTTCCGAACAAAGTTCAATGTAACAATAATGTAAGTAGCACAAGTAATAATTTCATAATTAATTACAATAAACTAGATAACCTACTTAACAGCGAAAATTGGAATTTGGTGCTGCAAGACAATAATCCTGAGTCGGCAGTTGCGACTTTTGTAAACACTTTGCAGCAATATATTGAACGTTCAAAAATTTTGGAATATTATAAATATGGTAGTAAGAAAATAAAACCGTGGATAACTCAGGGTATTATATCATCAATTAAGACAAGGGATCTTTTAAAAAAACAATTTATGAAAGATAAAAATCCTGATACAGAACAAAGATATAAAACTCATAGAAATTTGTTAAAAAAAATCATTAGTAAAACAAAAAACGATTTTTACAGAAATAAAATTAATGATAATAAACAAGACTTCAAGAAAATTTATCAAATAATTAAAGAGGCAACTAATGACTCAGTTCATGATGAAAATTGTAGTAACCACATTGTTTCAGAAAATGGCAATGTAATTAATGATAACAAAGACTTGGCAAACTATATCAATAATTATTTTATAAATGTTGGTCAAAAAATGGCTGATAAGTTTGGGAAAACCACAACTTTTCCTGTTCTAAAGTTTCATAATACAAATTCAATATATCTGACACCTGTAACTGAAAATGAAATTATTCAGTATATTGCCCAATTAAAAAATAATAGTTCTTCTGGATCCGACGGTATTTCAGTTAAACTAGTAAAGAGAATAAACCACTATATTTTAAAGCCATTAACACATATTATTAATACTATTTTCCAAAGCGGCAATGTTCCAATATATTTTAAAGTTTCCATAGTAATTCCTATATACAAGTCGGGAGATAAATGTAATGTTACTAACTATCGACCCATCAGTTTAATAAATAATTTTAGCAAAATTTTAGAAAAGGCACTAAAAACCCGATTGTTGGCTTTTCTTGAAAAAAATGACATTATATCAAATAATCAATACGGTTTTATAAAAGGAGCTAGTACTGCAGATGCAATATGGAAACTGATCTCCGAAGTGTCACATAGTCTTAACAATAATGAGAAGGCTATCGCAATTTTTCTGGATTTGGCAAAAGCATTTGATACGGTCTCCCACCACATTCTCCTGGGAATCCTATTTAAGTATGGTATAAGGGGCCTAACTTTGCAACTATTTAAATCATACCTACAAGACAGAAAACAAATGGTCAAAATAAATAATCAGTTCAGTGACCCCAATACAGTAAGAATAGGTATTCCTCAGGGAACAGTGTTGGGTCCTATCTTATTTATAATATATATGAATTCCCTTCTTAAGGAGGTAAGTGTCGATGGGACTCTCTTGTCTTATGCCGATGACACGGTTTTGATTGTCAATGGTAATTCCTGGGAAGAGGCTAAAGAAATAGCAGAAAATAACTTCAGTAAGGTTTGCAATTGGCTGAACAATCTTCAACTTTCTATTAATGTCGAAAAAACAAAGTTTGTAGCATTTTCATTGACCGAAAAAAACAGACCCGAATTTGACACTATTAATACAAATCAAAACTCAAAACGAATACAAGGAGTCAGCGAAGTAAAATACCTAGGAGTTATTATTGACAAGCATCTGAGATGGGATAGACACGTGTATAAAGTTGCAAAATCAGTTAGAATTTTGATTTATAAGTTTTATCTATTGAGAGAATTTATGAACAAATCTCTGATGATCCTAATATATAGATCATTTGTTGAGTCTATTCTGAGATATGGCATTCTCGTGTGGGGAAATGCATCCAAAACAGTTTTAAGGCCTTTGAACATCCTACAAAATTATATATTAAAAGTAATATTTAGAAAACCGAAGTTATTTCACACTGAGTGGCTATATTCGGAGACTGTCCCCAATCTTCGACATATATACATCTTAAATGTCGTTAGATTCATGCAATTAGGCACCAAAAGAAAACAATACATCATAATTATAGCACTAGAGCTAATACAAAAAACACCTTATGCTCCCGGAAAACAGAACTGCGATGAGTCTAAACTCAGTAAATAATATGGGTCCAAAATTGTATAATTGTATTCCTCTGGAGATACGCAGAATAAGTAACATACATAAATTTAATCTACAATGTAGAGAATATGTTTATGAAAAATTACAAAACAGTCTTTCAACACATTTTTGAGTAGAAACACAATGTATGCCTGTCATATTTTTAGTTATATTTTTCGATTTATAAACCTTATGTTATTTACCTTTCCTTTATTTACGCTATTTTTTTATCCTAGTTATTAAGTTAATTATAGCTAGATTCATTTTTATTGGTTATTAAGTTTAATTAAGCAAATCTTTACTTAGATGTAAGACAATTAAATATATTAATTTTATATTCTAAGAAAAGCTAAACAATGAGACGCACACAGGTTTCACATAGAAACCTAGGTGTCTCAATATTTATTTAAAATTTAATATCTGTATAATGGTAGTAATAGTGAGTTAAAATATCAAAAATATTAAATAGTAATAAGTTATTTAAAACAAAAATTAAAAAAACAGGTGAAATCAATACACCACATCTTTTTAAATAAATATTACATTATATAAACACATTATTTACACTGACCTACAATTAAAAAAAATATTGCAGTGATCGTCAAATTCCGATGGTGTAAATTTTCTAAGCAAATTACGTAAGGCTATTTTTGTAAATATTTATATTGATATCTATTATGAATTCACGTACTTGTATGAATTATATTACTGATTAGGTAACTAGGTTACTACTATTTATATTTTATTATAATTTGTAAAACTATGTACCACTCTAGAAATAAAGACTTTTTGATTTTGAGATGTGGTGGTTATTTCAATATCACTGTTCTCACAAATAAAAAATATTAATGAACTATGGATTGAGTATGGTACTGGCAAAAACAGAAAATTCATCCCAATTCATGAGATTTTTGCCAAACTCTCACCTGTAATTTGCAATAATTTGTTGGCTTTTCATTCTGTTACAGGTTGCGACACAGTTTCCACATTTTGTGGCATTGGCAAAAAGACAGTTTGGAAAGTCTGAATGCATTTTCGTGAAATTGATTATGTATGGCATCAGCTCTGTACAGGCACCTCTGACATTGCAGATAATATTGTCATGATCTGTTGCAGCGGTTTGTTATTTTACCTTATGATCAAACCTCAGACCTTCACAACATAAATTACTGCAGATGAGTTTTATTTACAAGGAAGAATCGAGCAATCGAGAACATTCCTCCAACAGCAGATGCTTTAACACAACATATCAAACGAGCTACATTCCAAGCCAGAATTTGGAGCAACAGTCTCGTTGCACAATACACGATACCTTCACCAACCGAGTGGGGATGGATACTAACTTCGGAAGGATAGTGAAATCAAAGTTTCGTCTTCCGAAGAAAGCTATACTTTATTTACTTATTCATCAAAAATTAGTTATTAAATTTTTTGCTTTTTAGCAGGTACAAAACCGCTGTATTACTTTTCGAAATCTATAAATTATATTGCTGCCCTAACGACTAGCTGTGCAACGCTTTATTGTTTTGGCAGATTTTTAGCAACTGTTTATGATAAAATAGAAGATATAATATATATACCGTTGTAAAGGTATTTTTTTGCGAAGAAAAAAGTATAGAAGACATTTTTAGCTACATATAGATAATTTCAAGTTATTTAGAAAAATCTTACGAAAAAATGAAATTAAAAAACATATTTTTTAAGTAACAAATATTTTTGTTATTATAAACGTAAATAATTTTGTGAAATATACCATTAAAAAGCGCGTTTCCTCCTATTTTATAATCAATAACAATATTTGTTAATATCGAAAAGTAAAACTGACTTATAGCGAGAAATATAGAAGCGTGTCTAAAAATTTTGGCGGCCATTTTGATTACGTCATCAAGACCGCTAAAGGACCAGAAAAATTTGAGTCCCGGACTTTTTAGACTTGTCTATCCATTCGCTATCTAAATCCAAAAGGGTGCGTTGGTTGCCAGATGTGAAATATTTTGGCTTATAATTTTAACCCAACATACCCCATTACAAAAGCCACAAGTCAAACGAGTGTACAAAGAAGTTTTCGAACGAGTTTCTTACGCTATTTTTTCTACGACTACAAATTAGCAGCAGACTCACTCAGTTTTTGCCAATTTTGTGAAATCATTTGCGATGTAATGATGACACTTTTCTGACGGCAGCGCTGTGTTTGGCGTTTCAGTTAAACATTGGAGGCAAAGAATATACCTAGCTAGAAAAAGAATGGACTCTGCCATACTGAAAAATGGTCCTACAGAAGTGGCGCCATCTATTGAGTAGGGCTTGTTTTAAATGGATCGAAGCGCGGGCTTTTTAAATGAGAGGATTTATTGAATTTTACTCTAAAATAATTAAATTTGATTATTAAATCTTATTTTTTACACGAATTCAACAATACTAATAACAAGTATCGTTGTGATGTGTAAAAAATAAGATTTAACAGTATAATTTATACAATTATTAAATGAAATTAAAGCCAAACATGTGTAAATATTATTTATTATTTAAAGTTTTTATTTATAAGTCAAATATTTAAACATCGTTTATTATAATAAAAGAAGACCAACGTAATACGCCCAAAGTTTTGTAAATGGAGTAAATATAAATAGGTACTTAAATGATGGCAAAAATAAAAGACTTACATTATATTTTTAGGGCCACAAACAAAAGGAATTGTCTAATAAAAACACATATATAACAAATTATAGTTTGAAAAACGTTTTGATAATCATTTTTGATACTATTATGACTGGCGCTATGACAACGACAATATTTTTTGAGAATTTGATAATAGTATGACAATGGCCGTTGGAAACTATGGAAACTACAAAAAAAATCTGATTGAACGCCATCTGGCAATAACTAGTAGCAATTTCTTAACCTAAAAATTAATTGCACTACCACCTAGCGCCTGAGGCTGGAACTATTTTATTTGAAATTTCCGTGGAAACGGTGGAACCGCTTTTGCTATTTCACTTTCCGGCCCCTGATTGGAGGTTAAAAATGTTAAAATTGGCACATGTCGTGTGCAAAATGACACATGTCGTGCGCTAAATCCTTAGCACACAACAGTTTGCAAAACGCCAATTTCAGATCGAGTTTTCCGTGTGTCAAACGGCATTTTCTAGGCTAGTCGTAGAAAAAATATGTTATTAAAATATAACTTTGATTAACTGAATTTATTGTAAGTTAGAGACTCGTAACTCTAGGTAGAACAGAAACTGGGCTTGGGAATGTTAGTGTTACAGGAGTATTTAGATATATTATATTGCAACTACATAGATTAAAAGCTAGTGCTTCCAAGACCCATTAATTTAAAGCTACAACTTACTGCATCTTGAGCAGGTGTTTTAGCAAATGTATTTGTAAAATTGATTATACTACCTTTACTGACAATATAATGGAAATGTATACTTGAACTCATAGTTATTGGTAATTATAATATAGGTATTGCAAATATTTATTAATAAACAATATTTCTTAGTATCCCGTTTTTTTTTAATTATGTTGTTGATTCTATAAAATAAATAAGATCTATAGAGACATTATATTGCTTTTTATAGAAGCCAGCAGGCAACTATTAGGCTTGACTAATCAGGTTGGTTAGCGTGGTTATTTGGAGGGTGTTAATTCATTTGTGTTTGGGTCAAAAACTCTAACGTGATTGGTCGGGCTTAATAGTTGTCTGCTGAGGCTAGACACAAGTCTTTTTATCGCGCCGCGGCTACATCAGAAGTTCACTCTTCCAAATACCCACAGTGATTAAAGTCGCTTAAATTCGGTGATCGTTGGAAAAAATGGTGTTATTGGGGCATCGTCCCGTAACGTAATTGTTACTAAAAACGTATACTATACAGAGTGTCAAAAATATTGTATTTAACTATAATTTTAGTATTGTTTTTAGAAAAAAATAAAATATATTATTTTTATTTTTATTGTAAAAGGCGCAACTAAGACACAACTTTGTTTTATTTATTTTGATAAATATATCAAAATAGAATTGAAAGTGTGACAATAACCAAGCAGCTCCACTTTTTTTCGAAAATGAGATTTTTAATGAATTACCCTTTAAAAATATTGGCCGATCGTTTCCTGCAACAATCAGTGTTCTCTCAATATAACAGTCCATAAATGACGTTAGTTGAAGCTGCCTTGCTCGAGGTTTGCAGCAACAACCGAGCAGTTCTTTTTCCCAAAATTTCTCAAAAATTTAATAAAATGGAACTGCCTGGTTATTGTAGCCAACCCTTCAATTGTCTCTGAAAGCTGAAAATAGATTTCAGTTCAACAAGATACCCGAAATGTCTATGGACAAATTAATAAGGTTCAAATTTACATCTATTTATAGCATTTATACAAGTGGATGAAGCTCCAATACGGTGTATGTTGCATGAAACAGATACCGAATTTAACTAAAATCATACTTCAATACGCTTTTGTCTTGGTCTAACTAAACTGTCGCTGAATATAATTTCTGTAAACGCATTCATTATAATACAATATGTAGGAATATTACAAATAGTTATTGTTAGTTAACGCTCTAAAGAATTAATTTATGCTCATGAATATTATATTCGAATTATGTCGCGGTTAAACATTTTAAACTCATTACCAAATTTATTGTCAAATATCGATTAAAATTACAATAAATACGTTTTAATGGTATAAGTTATTTTGTAAGTAATGACAGGTTTAATTAACTTTAAAATTAATTATCCCCGTTTAAAAGTTTTTGCTTGTTGACTAGACAGACATGGTAAAAGTAATGGGAGTAATTTTGAGAGACGAAAAAACTTTTCAGGCATTTTAAACACGATCATTCAGAACTACGGTTTAGAAGATTCTCGATTTAAGTGGGATTACCTAATAGAATGAGTTTAGAAAAGTAAGAAATTAGTTCAAAAGTAATGCTCTAGCGAAAACATTAAGTTTTGTTCAGGGAATATTAGATTAGTTTAGACATTTTCAGATTGACAAAATCTGTACATGTTCCTTTAATTCCACCAGCTTTAGATACCTATTGAGATTGCAACGCCCTGTTAGTAAACCTATTAAATTTTAACAGTCTTCCTGTCATTGTTTATCAGGTCTTCCGTAAATTTTGGCAAATGCTTCATTATGAATTATTGTTTCGCTTGTCTGCATCATTGAAGTGCGTGAACATCTTCATCATTCGAAAGATTTAGTGGACACAAACTGTTTTGTGTCCATTATCGTATTTCTTTTGCAGAGTCGCAGAAGGGTTCTGGACCTACGAATTGCATTGACGAGTCTTGCTTGGCCATTTTATCTGCCATTTTAAGCTTTTAAGCATTCTTGTCCTGGTAAAACGTAACGAGGCCTAAATTCTCCCGCATTAGGCAAACGTAATATTGCTTAAGTTCTCGCGATATATTTAGAGCATCAAGACAACCCCACACTAGTCTAGAATTGACTTCTGTTGAATTGTGTGCGTTTAGAGCCGCTTGGCTGTCTGTGAAGGTGGCTTCTGAATAGTGTATCTTGCTGCCTTATTATTTCTTATACACAACAATGGATCGCGGTTATTTATGCCTGGAAATAATTGTAATATCCCTAGATATACCGGGTGAGTCTTAAATAAGTACAAATATTTTCAGGGCTGGTAGATCTCGATAAAAGAAACATATTTTCTCTTTACCATTTTTCAGATAAGTCCAAAATAACCGGGTTATTTAAATTTGAAAATTTAAAAAAAACTGATTTTTTTCGAAAAAAATTTGAGAGCCACCGGATTTTTTTCTGTATTTGCATCCCTTTTATTGCCGTAACCATAGAGTAAAGCCGTAACTATGGTAATATCAGAGATTAAGAAATTATACCGTGGGAAAAATTGCAGGCTGTTCTAAAAAGAGGCAGTTCTAAAAAGTTTTCTAAAAATATACAGGGAAATTTAAAAGAAAATGCCCGATTTTCAACATCTTTTATTAGCGAAAAAAACCTCATAGACATGTTCCTGGGGTCAAAATACCGGGTGCGTCTCAAAAGTGGCTCACCCCCTATAACTTTTTTATTTTTTCAGATAAAAAAACGAGATTTGGTATGTTAGTATATGACATGAATTAGGATTGATTGACGTATTCAATTGTTTTCGGTCACTTCCTGTTTTACCGGAAATGACTATAACTTTTGATTACACGGGCTCCTCTTACATTGCCACCCGGGCCCCTTTGGCCTAGTGCGACCCTGGATCGACGTACTGTACTAAAGAAACATACGAGTAAGAATCCGTGTGTTTGCTTTAGCGTGATCGTAACAGAAATTACGGAGATAGCAGCATTTCGGTGGCTATTTCAGATCACTGTTAGTTAGCAGATATTATTAGCAGAGCAGAGTTAAAATAGCAAATGTTCTTTAATGGGAAAAAATGTATTTGCTTTCCCTACTTATAGAGTATTTTTTTCTCTTTCTAATGGTATAAAAAAACTTATTATTATATATCTTAGATATACAGATAAAAAATGGAGTTAGCAGGTTATCACGTTTCATTGATATGGTTTATTTAAAATTATAACTTGTGGTTCGTAACGAAAATTTGACTCGAAATACCAAATATGTGGTACCAAATTATTCGTAAAAAATGCTTTTTCCAAATATGCTAATGAGCCACCCTCGTTCCATTTGAAAAAATTGAGATATGATTAAAAATACGATTTGGGCATTTTCTAACTGGCCAGGACAAGACACTAAACATTAGACGGTCAAATCTATTTTTCCAAGGCTCCTTGATTAAGAATTAGTGTTTTTAACATATCCATGGCACTCTGGATTGAATTTTAAAATACGATTTTTTATTAAGCGAGAATCTAAAAAGTTGACATATGATATGTCATTCTATTCGGAATGTTATTTTATATCGAATAAAGTAATACCGAGAGTGCCATTTAAAAATCAAATGTTGTGGTCATTTCCGTTGAAACAGGAAGTGACCAAAAACAATTGAATACGTCAATCAATCCTAATTTATGTCATATACTAACATACCAAATCTTGTTTCTTTATCTGAAAAAATAAAAAAGTTATAGGGGTGAGCCACTTTTGAGACGCACCCGGTATACTACCCCTGAAAATATTTGCACTTATTTAAGACTCACCCTGTATACTGTATAGGCTTATGGGGAAGGCTATTTCTTGTTTCAATCCTACTATTCCAGCACCTATGCCTTCTGACTTTTTTGAGCCATTGTATGGTACAACATATATCAAGTCGTTTCTAACTTGTTGCATGGCTTGTTTCTATATTCCCAATAGGCTTGGTGCATTTCAGTTGATTTCAATAAAATCCGACCGCAGCGCTTCAACGGCAAAAGTCAGAAATTATCAGTACTTATCGCACGCCGCCGACGCGCCGCCCGCCGTCATGTTGATCGCATTAAAATAATATTGAAATCGTTGTTTTGTCATAATACCGGGTGCGTCTCAAAAGTGGCTTACCCCAATAACTTTTTTATTTTTTCGGATAAAAAACGAGATTTTGTATGTTGAGACTGATTGAGATACTCAATTGTTTTCGGTCACTTCCGGTTTCACCGGAAATGAATACAACTTTTAATTTTTATTGGCACCCTCGGTATTTTTTACTTTGTTCGATAGAAAATGACACTCTGAATAGAATGACATAATATCATATGTCAACTTTTGTTATTTTCGCATATG
The DNA here is from genome assembly GCF_002938485.1 of Sitophilus oryzae. Lineage (NCBI taxonomy): Eukaryota > Metazoa > Arthropoda > Insecta > Coleoptera > Curculionidae > Sitophilus > Sitophilus oryzae. The sequence goes on from NW_022145749.1 coordinate 2,922,802, forward strand.
GTTTATTTGAAATTATAACATGTGGTTCATAACGACAATTTGACTCTGAATATCAAGCGTGTCGTATCAAATTATTCGTCAAAAAAAGCTTTTTCCAAATATGCTAACCACCTTCGTTCCATTTGAAAAAATTGATATATACGATTTGGGCATCTTTGAACCGACCAGGACAAGACACGATCAAATCTATTTTTCCAAGGCTCCTTGATTAAGAATTAGTGTTTTTAACATATCCATGGCACTCTGGATTGAATTTTAAAATACGATTTTTTATTAAGCAAGAATCTAAAAAGTTGACATATGATATGTCATTCTATTCAGAATGTTATTTTATATCGAATAAAGTAATACCGAGAGTGCCATTTAAAAATCAAAAGTTGTGGTCATTTCCGTTGAAACAGGAAGTGACCAAAAACAATTGAATACGTCAATCAATCCTAATTTATGTCATATACTAACATACCAAATCTTGTTTCTTTATCTGAAAAAATAAAAAAGTTATAGGGGTGAGCCACTTTTGAGACGCACCCGGTATACTACCCCTGAAAATATTTGCACTTATTTAAGACTCACCCTGTATACTGTATAGGCTTATGGGGAAGGCTATTTCTTGTTTCAATCCTACTATTCCAGCACCTATGCCTTCTGAATTTTTTGAGCCATTGTATGGTACAACATATATCTAGTCGTTTCTAACTTGTTGCATGGCTTGTTTCTATATTCCCAATAGGCTTGGTGCATTTCAGTTGATTTCAATAAAATCCGACCGCAGCGCTTCAACGGCAAAAGTCAGAAATTATCAGTACTTATCTCACGCCGCCGACGCGCCGCCCGCCGTCATGTTGATCGCATTAAAATAATATTGAAATCGTTGTTTTGTCATAATACCGGGTGCGTCTCAAAAGTGGCTTACCCCAATAACTTTTTTATTTTTTCGGATAAAAAAACGAGATTTTGTATGTTGAGACTGATTGAGATACTCAATTGTTTTCGGTCACTTCCGGTTTCACCGGAAATGAATACAACTTTTAATTTTTATTGGCACCCTCGGTATTTTTTACTTTGTTCGATAGAAAATGACACTCTGAATAGAATGACATAATATCATATGTCAACTTTTGATATTTTCGCATATGGTTTATTTGAAATTATAACATGCGGTTCATAACGACAATTTGACTCGGAATATCAAGCGTGTGGTATCAAATTATTCGTCAAAAAAAGCTTCTTCCAAATATGCTAACCACCTTCGTTCCATTTGAAAAAATTGATATATACGATTTGGGCATCTTTGAACCGACCAGGACAAGACACGATTAAATCTATTTTTCCAAGGCTCCTTGATTAAAAATTAGTGTTTTTAACACAACCATGGCATTCTAGATTGAAATTTAAAATACAATTTTGTTTTAAGCGAAAATTTCAAAATTTGACATATGATAGGTATGTCATTTGATTCAGAGTGTGATTTTCATCAAAAATTGTATTCATTTCCGGCGAAAGAGGAAGTAACCGAAAACAATTATTATTGAATACGTCAATCAATGCTAATTCATGTCATATACTAACATACCAAATCTCGTTTTTTATCTGAAAAAATAAAAGAAGTTATAGGGGTGAGCCACTTTTGAGACGAACCCGGTATTTAAGTATTTTAGTTTTTAGCTAGTGCAGTTATTGAGACTATAAAACAATCAGGTACGAGGTTTGTGTGATATAACGCGTTTCTGGAATCGAAATATAGGTGCTACCCCTAAAAATATGCACTTATTTAAGTTTCACCCCTAGTATAATACCGTATGATCGAATAAAAACGGCGTCAGCGATGGCTATGAAATGAAAAGCGCTGTCATTTTATATGTAAATTTATATGGGAAATGTCATCGATGTTCATTTCATAGCCATCGCTGACGCCGTTTTTATTGGATCATACGGTACTAGGGTGAATATAGTGTTACAAAACTTTTATGTCTGGTTTTCTATTTGGGATTGAAGAATAATAAATAACTTAAAATGTTCTAATACTGAAAGAGCTCTATCACCAAACTCATTTTGATTCACATAATAGGCACTGATTAAAAATTTATTCCAAATTTAAAATGCTCATCGGTTTGTTTAGTATTTTTTTGATGGATATACAGAAATAAATAGAAATAATTCCTTTTAAATCAGATTACGTCTTCAACATAAAGTGTTTTATCCCGTAATTCCCATAAGCCTCCCAGTTCGGGATTTAACTTTATAAATGAATGTTAAAAGCAAGAAAAAGTATTAGGATTACTGATTCTTTCTTTCTCTTTATAGTTATATCTGTTTAAAAGACATCCTACTATATTTTTTCTTCAATGTGATATGTAATCTTATTGTTAAACACAAACTCTTCAGAACAATGTCATTTGTTAACAACAATTTTTTTGCTGCGTAGATAATCGAATAAAATATTATTTTGCGTTTGGAAATAGATATTTTTCCCAAAATCCAATGCATTTTAGCATTACGGCTAATAAAAATAAACTAAAGTAAAATAAATGAAAGAAGAAAAAAACGTATTAATTTCAATCCAGTGGGAATGAACTGCAATATTTCCAGTAGCCGGAATAACAAGGAAATGTTTTTAGTACAAAAAATTAGATTTCATATCAAACACACGTATTTCCTATATTTTATCAGAGAATTTAGAAGTCGTAGCAGTATTTTTGAAAAATTAGGAATGGAAAAACTATTTTTTATTGAAATTTGAAATGATCATCATATCATCTGAAAATGTTTAAGGTATTAGTTAGTTGTATGAATACAGGGTGAGTTTCCTACGATGTTCTCTATGGGTATCTCGGGAACTACTGGAGATAGAGAGTCGGTTAAATGGGAAAAGAATTGCAGTTTTCTGGGTCATAAATATGCGCCTTTCAGATTTTTGAAAAAGTTCATTGCTTACTAAATATTTGGAAAAAAACAAATTTTGGCTATTTTAAAAATTGTCCTTAATTCCATTATAATCTATTTTTCGTCTATTTTAGACAAAAAGTTAATCAGATAAAAGTCGTAGATAATCACATCCCTAATAAGACTCTGCTTTCCGATTTTTTCTAAAGCCTGTCATTTTTGACATATGACACAAACACATATTTTTTTAAATGGAAACCATTGTTGGCCATGACTTCATAATCAGCGCCATTTTTTAAGCTTTTCAGCGATATAAGCTATATGTTTTTTTTTCAAACATTACTGAGTTATAGATAATTTTTATCTTTCTTGACTAATTTCACTTAATTGGCTAGGTTAGGTTGTAATGATGTTATGATTTATAACTTATAAAAAGACAGAATATTTTATTAAACGCTTCTTTACAATTCACATTCCACAAACTAAAACTTAAACAAGTAATATCACTATATACACATTAAGTTATTTTATAAAATGTTCAAAAATTCCGCCATTGTTTTGAGTAAATAAATGTATCTTTTTAATACTGAATTACTAGCTATTCTCACAGAACGACCGCTGGACTTAATTAAACTTCTCCCGTGCATCTTCGAGTGCCTCTCTTAATTCATAAGTTCTTTTTTAAACCTTGTTAACTATACATCAGAAAAAATCTGAAATAGACAGAAGATTAGTATAGATCAGGTAATCGAAGATTCCCATGCAATTGGTCCACTTCTTCCTATCCCTGACAACCAAGAAAATTTCAACCAATAAAAGGCCAAGAAAAGTTCAACCAATAATCCTACACGCTTTTCTTCATTTGAAAAATTCATATTTACAATTTTTGTTTATTTGAACTTGTTCCCATGGTTAACTAAGTGAAATTTTTTAAAAATGATAAAAATTGGTTATAACTCAGTAATTTTTCGAAGAAAACATGTTATAAGTTTCGCTGAAGAGCTTAAAAAATGGCGCTTTTTATGAAGTCATGGCCAACTATGGTTTCCATTTAAAAAAAATCATATGTTTGTGACATATGTCAAAAATGGCAGGCTATAGAAAAAAACGGAGGACATAATAATCTCATTAAGGGTATGATTATCTACGACTTTTATCTGAAAACATTTTGTCTAAAATAAATTATAATGGAACTAGGGATAATTTTTAAAATAACAGAAATTTGTTTTTTTCGAAATATCTAGTAATTCGAATGGTATATCTAGTTTCCCCTGCATAGGTCATGAATGGTAGCACACATTGGTCGAATGTTTTCTTCTTTAGATAAAGTGGCATTAATTAAATTCTCTATGAATAAAGCTGATTAAATTAGAGCATTTTAAAAACTAAATATGCGAGAAAAACTACGGAAATAAATTATTCAATAGTTTGTAACGATTTATGCAGGGTAAACATCTAGACATTTAAATGTTTGAATTAAAGAATAGGGATCTTATTTTGAAAAAGAAAATTTCTGCAGCTCTAGGATTTTTCAATAGTCTTGGGACACAGGATACAATAGATTGGAATATTGCCAATATTATAACGAAGAAACAGATAGCCGAAGAAAATAACAAAACATTTGTAATATTGTAAAAAGTAGATAAATTTATGACGCATTTGTAAATATTACTCTCCTAAAACGAAAATTGTTCGTTCGATTTACAAAGCAAAAAGCTGTCGATTAAATTAATTGAAAACATACTAATATAGTTAAATTCTTTGTAGAAAAATGTAACGTATTTTTAGAAATATTTAATATCAAACATCAGTTCAAATATGAATAACATCAACTCACTTTTAACTCGAAATGTCGTATCCAGGCGTATGTTAAATATTGGAAATAGTAGTAAAATACCATATGATATTCCTTTTCGTTTATATGTAGCAATACAAATGGTGTGTTCAATGCGTTCTATAGTTATTCAAACAAAATATAGAGAAAAGTAAATTTAATTTTGGATTAGAAAAAGTTTTGACACGGCAAATAGAGATTTAAGCGTACTTTTGGTTTACAGGTCTGGTTTGGTTTGGTTGGGTAGCGCTCTCTATCAACTAGAACAATGGAAAGTGAGTTTGTTTTTGGCCCAAAAGCATCCAAGATCATGTAACAGAAATAAAATATATGAGCCTTTGTGGTTTGTGTTTTTAAATAAAACTAGTTTTTTATTTTGTTATAAGATACATTTCTCAAAAAAAAATGTCGAAACTTGTCGTAGAACAAAAAAATTGTGTGTGCGTGCGCATATTTGAAGTGAAACTTCTTACCAACAGCTATTAAATTGAAGGATTTGAAGGATATATATTTTTTCATGAATGCTTTTCATAAACTTGAAAAAATTATAGTTAATACAAAACCGAATACTATTTTAGCTTTATAATTTTATAATGTTATTTGAATTTTCATTAAAAAAACGATAATTCTATTACCCGGCCGCGTCGAAATAATATACCATGTAGAGAGCATAACGTCTGTAACGTCGCCTCGCTGCTCAGCAGTGAAGATGCTTAACGCTAGCAGAATTGAATGGAATGCGCTGTACCGGGGCTGTAGTCGCATTACCGGCGTACTTTTGATAGAATAAACAGTAATATTCATTTATAGTCCTTAGTATGAGTTCATCACATTAAAAACATGAATACAAAATGAAAAAATATTTATTAAATGGTCGTATATTATATTAATTTCTTTTCATCAGACACCAAAATAACATTGTTATTTCAGTTAGACTGCACATTAGCATGTTCCTTGCAAATTTCGGTTCAAATCATCATTTTTTCTCTTGTCTTGATTTTCTTGCCTTTTCAATAATCATAGCAATCTTTTCTTCAGCGTCTGATACTTTCTTTGCCCATTACTTCAGTTATTTGGGACAAATGAATGTTTAACCGCTGCCAGCCATGATGATGACATTAAACGTTTTCATTTTCTAAACACTGATTTTGCTGTTTTGTATTAAACCTGGCCTTTTTTAACAGCATGAGTTTAATAAATTATTGCAACTGTCTTCCTACCTAGATAGCGTTATATGCCAGCACCAGCTTGATGACCAGTTGTTGACTCCGTGTAGTTTGTCACGATTTTTATTTCAGGTTTTTATATTTAACCTAACTTAACTTCAGCAGCCTGCAACAGTCACAAACCGAATTATCTGTGCCGCAAAAAGCAAGTTAATACGTGGTTATTGTAATCGCTGAGTAGCTGACCCATATATACGAGCATTGGCGCACATTCTATCTAAGGCATGTGGCGTTATTATACGGATGGAGGCGGCTTAGAGACCCTATGCCTACAGAAATATACATTATGGATAGTGCTGTCATTAAAACTATCAGGCCCAGACTATACTTCTGACTGCTCTACCATTATTAACCGTTAACAACTTTTGTTTTGCGGTTCGATTTTGCACTAACAGTAATAATATTCATGTTGGGCCGGGGTTTATCATCGTTATCGTTAGTCATTAGTGTTTTTTAGCATACCACATATCATCAATTACTTCTCACTAAATCGCTGCAACTTTTTTTGACAGATGTCATCGTTCGTCATTATTCACTATTGAACTGTTCCGAGTTAACTAGCTGTTTTACAAAGTTAAAATTTTAATCAATCACTGTTTATCTTCAACGTCGATTTACCGGATTAATAGCCAATTACAAAATCATTATTTATAGCGATTTAGAGTAATTTTAGCAAAATCATACGAATATTCTCGTTAATTATTGGTTTGTAAATATGACAGAGTTCCTTGTTCTGAGCCCACACAATGAGCCGACAATGATTAGACGCCACAATTCATGCCAGTTCCAGCCTGCAGCGATGAAATCGTTTTCCACGTGCAGTTTAGCGATTTTTGTCGCGCGTTCCAGCGTTGCCAGCTTGTTTTCATCAGTAGATTAGGTCTGGGATAACAGCCTATTGCCGGCAGACTTCGCATGCGGCAACATCAGCTTCGTTCTTCACGTTGTCATCGTCTGTTTCAACGTGCTCGTTTCGTTTACGAATATCACGAGTCGCCGACATCGTACCGAACAATACACGAGAATGCGGAATTTGTGCCCCGCCCCAGCAGCATCCGTCAATAGAGAGTTTCATCGCGTGCGATTACTCTGAATGAGCTTTCGTATAATCCAAATAAAGATAGATACCATATCGTCATATGAGTTTGTTTGTAAATGTTTTATTAGTGCATATTGGCAGTCGAAGAAACAGGGATTTTGTGAACAACCCGTCCGAGATGTTTATCAGCTGTCCGAGAATTCCGAGATTTGCTTTTGTTTCGTTGCCGCGCGCCGATTTGCGCACAACAGTAGCAGACCGTAGCCAGTCGACAGAGCGAGTGGTTGACAGTACGAGAGAATCCGTTGATCCGATTTGTGATTTTTAAGGCGCAGTGCACGGACTTCATTTCTATTATTAAACAAGAAGACAACAGCACGGCCGAGTTGCTTGTTAATCGTTATCTAATTAACACACCGTCACACTTCCACTTTTTTCGATCATGCGTTTTCATCATACCTATCGTCATCACATAACGCATCAAAAGAGCTGTCAACGTAGCCACATTACAGATTATTTTCGTCACGTTACATAGTCGCCGTTTCTGCGATGGCTGGTCGAATTAGATAAACATAATGCCGATATGTCGCCAGGTCGAATTAGACGTCTGTCGACATAACAGTTGTCGCAGAATTCATTTCACTTAATCAACGATTATACTGTTCGTCATATAAATATGAGTTTGTAAATGTTTTATTAGTTATAGTGTTAGATAATACTTTTTAGATTATTCTTTGTGTTAATGTGTTAGTTGAATTTGACTTTGATTTTCATCACGAAACTTCAGCAGTAACATTATCATGTTGCTGGAGTCATATTATTCGAAGTTCAGAGATACGAAACATTTTAGGCACCTTTTAAAATCCTTTTTTTAGCTTTACCATTTCATTTATTGAAATTCTCTATAAGAATAAAGAGAGAGAAATTGCGATTGCGATTTAAATCGAGCGATTGTATCTCGCATTGCGATTTTAATATTTATTAATTCAGTTCAATGCTTTTTCTAATAGCGAACAATGAGTTCACCTTCAGCCTTCCATTTGAAAAAAATTGAGATATGTTAAAAAATACGATTTGGGCATCTTTTAACTGGCCAGGACAAGATGCTTTGGAAAAATAGATTCGATCGTCTATTGTTTTTCGCGTCTTGTCCTGGCCAGTTAAAAGATGCCCAAATCGTATTTTTTAACATATCTCAATTTTTTTCAAATGGAACGAGGGTGGCTCATTGACATATTTAGAAAAAGCATTTTTGCGAATAATTTGGTTTGGTAAATATTAAAATCGCAATCGCAGGATGCAGTCGCTGCGATTTAAAAATCGCAATCGCAGTTTTGCTCATCTCTACTTCTTTTATTCTTATAGATACAGTAATTTCAATAAATGAAAATTAAAGCTAAAAAAAGGATTTTTATATGTAAAAAAGGTGCCTGAAAGGAAAATGTTTCGTATATCTCTGAACTTCGAATATGACGATATAATCCAGCTTTTATGATAATGTTACTGCTGGGGTTTCGTGTGGAAAATCAAAAGTCAAATTCAACTAACACAGTTTATTAACACAAAAGAATAATCCTAAAAATTATTATTAAACACTATAACTAATAAAACTTATTTACAAACTCATATTTATATGACGAATTTGAGTATAATCGTTGATTAAATGGATTGGGAAGATACCCAACCTAATGGACGAATTCGTGACAGGACTGATTTGATTTCCTCTTACGTCTCAAGTGCTGTACGGTGGAGACAAATATCGTTCTGCGGTCAACGCATAAAATATTTATGTAATTTCTCTAATTCGGCCAGCGAAGGCATATCGAAGACGGTGTGGATCTGAAAGCGACAGTGTTGACATATTAAAATGCAATGTGTAATATATGTAATACGTTTGACGAAAATATCTTTGGATGAAAAATCCGAGTTTATGTATTGAAATTTTCTTTTATAGGTACTGAATATGTCGTATGATCGAAAAAAGTCGTTAGTTGGCTTGGAAATGACAATTATTAGAACTAGATTATTTATGAAATAACAGCGATATTTATTTCCAAGCCAACTCTGATGCCGTTCTTTGTTTAATCTTATACTATATTAAATTGTTTAATAATAGAAAATCCGTATTATTAACGCACTGTACCCAAAATCCGCAAATCTACGGATCAGTAGTTCTGGCGATACTGTCTCCGGAAACCACTCACTCTGTCGACTGAAAGCAGAACTACGGTCTGCTACGGTACAGTATTTATCAGCTGCGCTGTAAACGACCATCAGCGCGCAGCGGCACAGAGCTAAAGTAAATCTCGGAATTCTCGGACAGGCTGACGGTAACGCCAGCTACATCTCGGACAGGTTTTGTTCCACAAAATCGCCAAAAGGTTGCGCCTCTTCTTATTTCTTAATATATATATAATAACTAATAAAACTTATTTACAAACTCATATATTTATATGACGAATTTGTGTCTAATTTATTTGGATTATACGAAATCATTTCAAGGTAATCAAACCACGCGATGCTTGGGGTACTCTGTCCTTGTCTATTGCGGGGATCCTTTTATATAGAGACGAGGAACGCAGGAGCGTTTACTAGAGAATTCCACTTGACGTCATCGTGGTCGTTTTGCTTTTAGTTCAGTATATACTATTTATGTGACGATATCGAATATTCTCGTGTTTTATTTTTGAAGTGAAACTTTTTTACGTTGGGAATAGTTGAGAGGCCTTCAATGACGGCCGCGAGACGGCTGCGCCCTTACGCGAGCTAGCGTGAGGAAAAGTGATAGCGGCAATGTTGCCACAGCTACCTCATGCGGGGTAAGTCTACCCTTTTGTAAAACAATTTATCCCCGTTTTCTTGTCATAATCTACCCTGATGGAAAATAAGCTTGTGGCAACACTGGGCAACGCTCTGTGCCCATACGCGACTAAAAAATCACTAAACTTGAAACTGTACCAACCTTGATTTCATGCATATTTTCATCGCTAGGTTTGTAGCTTGTGAATAACGGTGTAGATAAAGCATCTGGCTCATTTGGTAAATCATTCAGCTCTGAATTAAAATTTAGAATTAGTAACTCGCATTTTCATTGGAGGACACTGTCATATTTATTTCAAACCAATAATTAACGAGAATATTCGTATAATTTTATAAAATTACTCTAAATCACTATAAATAATGATTTTTTTGTAATTGAGCTGTAATTTCTGTATTATTAATCCGGTAAATGATTGAGATAAACAATTGTGATTGATTAAAATTTTATTTTAAGATAAAACTTTTGTTAACAACCTTCTAAGAATTCGAACGGATTCGAATAATGAATTGAATAATGACAAGACAAGTGACATCTGTCTAAAAAAGGTAGCGATTTAGAGTGACAATTTAGTTATGTGAAATTTAGAGTGATAATATTGAGTATGCTAAAGAAATGAGCTTACTAGTTTCCTAACGATTAACATTAATTTAAAAATAAACCCCCAACATGAATATTGAACAAAACATTTAAACAAAATCAGACCACAGACTACACAAAACAAATTGTTGGTTAGTAGCAGTTAGTAGTATAGTAGAGAGTATAGTCAGAGATATAGATATAATAGTATGATGGTTTAATGGCCACAGCTATCCGGCCGGGTAGCGTATTTCCATAATATACCATGTAGAGAACATAGGGTCTCTAAGCCCCGCCTCCATGCATTGAAGATGTCTCTAACGCGGTATAGAATGGAATAGGATATTGCGCCAAATGCAGTATACTATGGAGTCGGCTTCTCAGCGTTACAATATGATATAAGCCACGTGAGCATTCATTATCACTTCTTGCATTTTTGCATTGAATTAGCCAGTTTGTGACTGTTGCGAACAAGCATCAGGATGACAGAGCAATGTACGTTAGAGATTATGTTAAAAAATATAAAACCTGAAATAAAATTCGCGATGAGAATAGTGACAGAGCTTCACAGGAGTCAACAACTGGTAATTCATCAAAAAACAGTGCTGTAAGTAACGCTATATCTATATTTGTTGGGGCTCTAGAGTTTAAGGAAGACAGTTTTGAATCTCATGCTTTATTAAAAACAAATATGGAAAAAGGCTAGGTTTAATACAAAAACAGAAAAGTAATCAGATGTTTAGAAATATTAAAACGGTTTAATAATGTCACATCATATTGACACAGAGCAGCAGTTAAAAACATTTCTCCCAAATACTACAATAAACTGTAAATAAAACAAGTATGTTAAAGTACAACCAAGAGCTTTATCCAGAAGAACTTATATGGTTCGCAAAGAAGAAGGCAATTAGGAAGGCCATCAGAAGAGACCAGACTAAAGAAGAAAAAATGGTGGTTGAGGAAATATATTACCGAAAATACCCCAAAATACCAAAGGACATGCTAAATATTGCAGTCTAACAGGAAATAGCAATGTTTATTTTTTTAGTGTCTGATATTTTAAAGAAATTAATATAATATACATTATTTAATAAATATTTTTTTTTTCATTTTTTGTATTCATGTTTTTAATGTAATGATAAAGAATAGATATACATACTAGGTTTACATAAATGAATATTACTGTTTATTCTATCAAAAGTTACGCCAGTAATGCGACTACGAACTATACCCGATTTTGGCGCATTTCCCAATTCCATTCTATACCGCGTTAGAGACATCTTCACTGCTGAACTAAGCTTGAGGGCGAGCTGGAGTATTTCGGGAAAGACCAAGGGCAAGTTTATCCTTTTCCTTGGTTAAATACTCAATCGTATGCCATATGATTTACATCATGCAGAAATGTTAGCCGGTTTACAATGAGCCAGAGAGAAAATAGAAGAGCTTACTCAGGTAAGCTCATTAATATATATTCAAACAATCAGGAGGCCAATAAAGGTGCTTTTGAGCTCAAAGATATCGTCAAAGCTCGGAAGATCGAGAGAAAACTGATAGAAAGGAACAGAATAAAATTATTGGCAACAAAAAACCCGAAGAACTAACAAAGCAACGATCATCAGAGCATGGTAATGAGAAAAAGAGAGGGCCACAGCTATAGCAAGGCTTGTGTCTAGGCTTTGTCTTTTATCTTTTGACTGTTGCCTCATTAAAAACCACAAAAGAACTGCTAATGCACAGCAAGAATAATGTGCCAATTAGAACAGGTTTCTTGACAGGACATATGGCTGTCAAGTTTTACCTGAACAAGCTCAACCTGTAAGAAGAAGGTCTTTGTTGCAGAAGACTGCTATAAAAATCCTGGACCTGGATCAAGGCCCTAGTCAAGTTGTAGAGTACAGGGAGAGGAGAGTGGGTGCAGACATAGAAATAGGATAAACACACAGAACAAGCCTTGCAGGTCGTAGTATTTCCGATCCTTCAATACCGAGAAAAAAATATGGACCTACATTTTTTATTTCATAATTTACCATTTGATTTTTTGGATAAAATTAGCATTATATGGAGAATGTATGGAAAATTAGAAAAATAGCATTATATAAGAAAAATGGAGAGAAAAATGAATTTTGAACGCCAGCTAGTGATCAGTAACAAAGGTATAAGGTTAAGTTTAGAAAATGTCTATATCTCTGTGGCTGATTCATCTCTTCAAACAAGTCATATGGGTATTTTGCCACTATAAGAAAATCTACAAAATAAAATAGTTATTTTTGTAAACACAGTTCCGGCAATCCTACATAGACCACTTTGTCAGCAGTTATTTACTAATAAACAAATTTGCCTAACTGACAAGAAATTGCTTAAAGTTTCGGGAAGTACTCGTATCTATTTCCGTCGTCGGAAGCAAAATAACAGAATTAAATTATTGGCAACGAGAAAGCCGATGAACTAGCAAAGCAACGAAAAAAAAAACAAATATTTTATTATTATTTTATTTTTTTTAGCCACCTAGATTAGTTTGTGGTAGTGATCTTCCGACATGGTAGTGAGCTGCCGACGCGACTATGGGATGATATATACTTCCCCAAACGTTAAGCATTTTTTGTCAGTTAGGCAACTTTTTTTATTAGTTTAGTTTAGTTTAGTTTAGTTTATTTATTAGTAATAACATACAAGAGAAGTATTTTTACAAGTCAAAAAAATATATATATAAAAAATTATAAAAATTGATAAAAATTTAGTTTCTACAGTTTTTTTTTGTTGTTTTTACATTGCATCATTAATACACAAATTTTATATAATAAAATGTATACAATTAACCAATAGAAAATCATTAAAACCTTAAAATTAAAACAAATATGTATGTCAAATATATGTTATAAATGAACAGATACAACACACAAACACTAACATAGACAAAACAAATGAAATCACAGACTAAAGCTGGAACTGAAGTACTCCTCAAAAGAAAAAAATGCATTAATCACAAGGTAGTTTTTGATTTCTGTTTTGTACTGATTAAAATTAAGAGCCTTAATTCTAGCTGGTACCAGGTTATAAAACTTTATGCTCAAATATCTTGAACCATTCTTGGATCTCTCAAGCCGGCAAAAGTCCGGTACAAGATTGCTATTATTTCTTGTTGGGTAGCTGTGAAAATATTCATGTGACCTGTATAGATCAAGATTTTGCTTGACGAACAACAAACACTGCATAATGTACACACAGGGCAAAGTTAAAATCTTAAATTTTTTAAATAAATTACGACAATCCTCCCTGTAACCCACCCCTGCAATAATACGCACGCACTTCCTCTGCTGCGCAAAAACCTTATTGACATGACAAGAATGACCCCAGCAAAGAATAGCATAAGTCAGATGGGAATGAAAGTTGCCATGATATACTGTGAGAAGAGTTTCTCTTGAGGTTATCTGCACAAGATTTCTAAACAGGAAAAGTTCTTTTGATAATTTTTTTGACAGGTTGACAAGGTGGTTCTCCCAGGTCAGTCCTGTGTCTAAGTGCACCCCAAGAAACTTGGCTTCTGTTGCACAATGATGAAGTACAGGGTGATCAAAATTAATATTGTTTCTTAGAGTAAAGTTCATACTTTGCGATTTAGAGTGATTTAAAGATAGACGGTTAGCTAGAAACCATTGATTTAGGTTTTCTAGTGAAGTGTGATAATCAAGATTGTCAATCTCTAAGGGGTGGTAACTTATGTAAAAGGTTGTGTCATCGGCAAACAAAACAGTGTTGACTCCCCCTCCCTGGCAGTATGCTAGGTCGTTTATATAAATAAGGAACAAGATGGGGCCTAATACAGATCCCTAGGTACACCATACTTCAGGGGTTGTTTTTCTGAGTTGCATTGGTTGAAATGAACATATTGATCACGGTCAGAGAGATATGACTTTAGTAATTGAACAGCATCGTCCTGAAAGTTGTAGGATATTAATTTTTTTAACAATATGATGTGCGTAACACAGTCAAAAGCTTTGGTAAGGTCTAAAAATGATGCAAGAGTATCAAGCCACCTCTCAAACCCTTCCAATATACCACTGGTAAACCTGTCAATCGCTAATGTTGTGGTTTTGTTTTTTCGAAAACCAAATTGATTAATGGCGAATAGTTTATTAAACTCAAAATGTTCATTGATTTGATTCTTTAGAATACGTTCATAAACCTTAGATAAAATTGGCAGCAAAGATATGGGGCGATAGTTGTTACAGTCATCAACTGAACCCTTATTTTTAAAGAGGGGAACCACCTTTGCAGTCTTGAAAACCTTAGGAAATATATTGCAAGCTATAGATTGGTTTATTAATAGCGCTAAAGGCCGAACTAATATATTTTTTATTCTTTTAATAATTTTTGTGTTTATTCCATCTGGATCCTTGCTATTACTATTTTTTAAATCAGATATAGCCATTCGACGTCATTAAAGCTAACTGGCCGGAAATTAAAGGGCAGGATGTCTCTCAATGGTATGGAATTCAGGTAATCCTCAAAACACCGCTGAGAACCGCTAAGCCCCTCTAAGACATTCTCTGCAGTAGAACAGAAGAAGTTATTAAAATCAGTTGAGTTAAGTTTCAAATTGGAGTCAGAGGTGACATTTTTCCTATTATTGTTAACAAGTTTCCACATAGCCTGTTGAGGGTTACTGGACTCCCTTATAAACTCATCATTCGCTTTAATTTTAGCTAACCTGACACATCTTTTGTAACTCCTTCTGTATTCAGTTATGGTATTTTTAGGCATGGCAACAGGATCCCTCCTATTCAAAATTATCATAAATTGCAGTCTACTACGCATTTCCTTCAGATCATCATTGAACCAGTTCAATTTTTTAGTAGAATTTTTTCTATTGATTAATTTTGATTTTTCAGGAAAAGAAATATTTATAAATTTTTTCAACATATCAACTAGCATTTTGAATTTTAAGTCAATATCCAAATTATCATCAGTAATGAAATCAAAATTACAGCCAAGCATACTTTGGCATAATTTGGAGAGACCGTCCTCTGTTATTGGCCTATAACATATTCTGGTTTGAGAGATCATAAAAGAATAATTTGTTTCAAAGAAAATACCCTTATGGTCTGAAATATGAGTAAGATTTACCGGTTTTGTAATACCATCAATGTTTGTGAAGATGTTATCAAGACATCTGTCACTACGAGTATTGAATTTAACTGTTTTCTTAAGATTGAAAGATCTGAAAAAATTGCACAGTTTTAGAGCCCTACTGTCTTTTTCATTAAAATGGACATTAAAGTCCCCCGTTATGATGAGAGATTTGTGAGTATTAACTCTTTTCAGAGCCAATGACAATATGTTAAAAAACATGTCCAAGTCACCATCCGGTGCACGATATACCGTGATGCACATTTGAGGCTATAAGCAGAATACCTGTAATTTCGCAGTGTTGCTCGAGGGAAAGGTTCTCAAGATCCAACAGGTCACAAATTAAATTATCTCTGATATAGATACCTACACCACCATGAGACTTGACTGTTCTGCAAAATCCAGATACCATATTGTAATTTTTAATGGGAATAGTGTTCAACTCCTCTGGCACCTGCCAGTGCTCATTTAAACATAAACAATCTGCTGAGATTTCATTGAGGAGCACTTCAAAATAAATATTAGTTAATCACTGCTGACAAGCTGGTCTGCGTTGGATTAAGGCGCGATTCTCACTATAATGAACCGTCACCGCCACGCCGTCGCGTCGCGTCGAGCCACCGCGCCGCGCCGTCTCGACATAAAACATGTAGTGGGAGATGGACGTTGCCACGACGCCGACGCGACGGCGACGTAACGGGTAGTGTGAATATGTTCATTGTTGGCCTTTTAAGAATATTTACCGTGGTGGCCGGAGGCATGCTGGCAGTTCGACGGCGACGTGACGGTGGCTGTACGTTATAGTGAGAATCGCGCCTAAATTAATTAATTTATTATTATTTTATTACTACTTTATTTGATAGCAGAAAAAAATATTGTAGAATACAGTGCTGATATTCTCAAAATAGCTTAATTAGCAAATTTGGGATGTAATTGGTATTTTCAATTTTGGGTCACTGTTGCGCCACCCAACAGCCAATTTTCCCAGATTATCATCGATCGTCATTTCCAAGCCAACTTGGCGTCATTTTTTTTCGATCATACGGCACTCTACCTTTTATAATATATGTAAATGTATCTATTTCAGTCTATAGAAGTTCGCTATTTATTATTGAGGCTTTTCTTTATTTGATTGTTTACTTTTGAGAAATGGAAAAATTTGTTTTTCATCTTTAATATGTTTGCTACGTTCAATTTCTTTTTTGTTGCTCCGTCTTGTATTCAACAAAGAAAAATCTTTCAATCTATAATAGATGACTATTCAGAATCCTAATATTTGTACTTTTTAACTTAAGGAGAGAGCACCTAAAATGAAATGAATTTCTATAGTATGATGGTAAATAAATATACTTATAGAAGTAAACAATCAAATTCCATTTGATGATAAAAAATATTATTATTTTCTTTTTAGTTCCATGTTTATATTAATTATGCTACTCTTGTCGAATAAGTATTAATTTCCCATTCCAGATTTTATTATGTAATGACCGTCATTAGCATTTTTATTAATAATACACCCAGGATCAATAATAATCTTATTTAGCCCAAATTAGAATCGTTTACTTTTATACTAATCTTTTATCGACACGTTTATTACAACAAAATTTGTCTGTTAATAAACTTTGAGAAACTGAAAGAAATTTTAACGGGATATCCCTTTCCTTGTTATTTGCCTTATTTGACATTCTTTACTGCGGAATTTACTGATAAGTTTCGTTCCAGTAATGCTATGCGCTAAAAAGTTTATAAGGGTTTTGAAATATTTGACATCGATTTTTGTTAGTTAAAAAATATTTATGCTAAAATTGGAATTTGTTGTGAAATTTAAAAATTTATCTTTTAGTAATTAATCCAGAAATGAAGACCTCGGGGAAAGAAGAGGACAAGCTCCAAAAATGCAATTATATTAGTAAACATTAATAAATAAGGCTGAAAACACTTATTTTTTTTATTTCTTTAATTTTTTGAAACTGTCGAAACATATTTAATATTATCTTAGGATTATGGAAAGTGATCAGAAAGGAAGCCAAAAATTAAATAATATGCAGGGCGTTCCATTTAAAAAAGTTATACCGATCCACTCAGACTTTTTTGAGCCACCCTGTAGAAGGTATAATCTTTTCCTGAAATCCATCACATAGTTTAGGTTCGCACTCTTGCCGGGACCGTAGGAAAAACTTATATGGGGAACCGTGACAACCCCTATTTGCGGCAAGTTTTTGATAGGTACCGTTGTAACATCATGCACAGAATAAAATTAGCTTCAATTTGATATATAAATGATCAAAAAATTTATAACGTATTGTCGTCTCCATAAGTTATTATATTAATATTAATTAAACATATATTTGCGGCAACTTTTTGATATGCACGCTGCTAAAATTGTATTTTCCTATTCATAAATATGTACTTGAAAATAGGTTTTGATTCATTAAATTTAATCTTATACTAATAAAAATGTGCTGGTTTTACTTTTGTTACTAAATAGTCAGCCGACTAGTTTGGCCCCCTAGCTCACATAGGGCCCGAGTTACGATGCTCCGTCTTAACCTCCGATCGTTACCGATTTTGCTGACGCGTCTTGTGTGTCACGGCCTTCAATTTTTACTCCCATCCCATCGCTCGTAAAGAAGTTTCACTTCAAAAAAATACTTTTGTTCATATACGATACATTTATAGATCTTCGTAAATTGCTTAAAGCAGAAACTGCTCAAGGAAAAAAAATCAGTTAGGTCAAACGAGACATCGATTCACGTAGGTTTACCGGTTTCTATGAATTACCGACAAATTGAAAAGAATTTATTTTCCACCGCAATTGAAATAGCCGAGTTGCAGTTTCTCTGCCAGATTGATCATAACAAATTTATTGGAACAAATGTCAGCTAATGTACGTGTTCCGTAGTGGAATTTAAAAAAAAAAACTTTCTTATATCGTACTTATTTGTCGCTTGTTCTCGTTTATGTGTTTTATATCTATAAATAATATTACTTTTTTCCAACGTCACAAACGTCACAGAAGCAATACTTTTTGCATCGTGTTTGACAATATAACAGCGCTTTCAGATGGAGCGGAGCGTCCGCGACTTCAAGCAAGTACTATGAGTTTATATTAACAATTTCGCATGGGTCGCGTATGCTCCGTCCGGATGACGGCCATATACATAAACACATTAATATAAAAACACGCGGACGCTCCGTTCCATTTGAAAGCGCTGTGAAAAGGTCACTTTAATGCCTAGGCATAAAAGTAACAGCGCTTTCAGATGGAGCGGAGCGTCCGCGCGGATCGTCGGTCGTGTTTTTTCAAGATAGCCGTCGAACGAAATCATCCGGACGGAGCATACGCGACCCATGTGAAATTGTTCATATAAACTCATGGTACTTGCTCGAAGTCGCGGACGCGCGGACGGTCTGCTCCATTTGAAAGCGCTGTAAAGCATTTTCATGCCTAAACACAAAAATACAAAAACATATTAGATACTAAATGATCTTAAGCGTCAAAATTAACGAGTGTACCCATTGTTGGTGATATATGACACGTTCACTTCACAATTCGATTAAGAACTGTAAAAAAATTGAAATGTATAAAAGGATGATTAGTGGGATATCCATTTTTCGTTTATTGGTTTTAATGTAAAACAGTTGATAAACATTCTAGACTTAATTTTCCTAATAATTTTGTTTATGTATACGATAGAACCGAACAGTTGACTGAAATGTTTTGATACGTTCTATTCATCGTCGATTAAAAGTACTGTAGTTTATTTATATGCCTTTTATAATTGAATGTTAATACTTAATTAAGGAAGTAATTTTTATAGGCAGATATTAGATTTAGATTTTATGAAGTAGCTATTGCCCTATTTCACTACAACCTTTTCAGGTTCATTAGAGTTCTTTCCTTATCTCTATGATACTGAACTTTCCATATATGGATCTTTCCTGTTAGTCTATTACCTGATGATGATACTTGATACGAGATATATACCAATGGATTATTACCTAGTACAAAGAACCGTGCATAGGTTTGCTGAACGTCAAAATTAATAAATGTAAAGATAGTATGAACAGAGACAATGGTCCAATTTCTCCCAGTTCTCTGTTCCTACTGCTCTAGTTTCCGTAATTAATTGTTACGCTCGGTTGATTTTTACCCGCTTGGTTAGTTTTTGCCAAGCCTACTCGGAGACAACTGAGCGAGTATATAAAAGCTCAATTTGCAGATATTAGTTTAGTTTTAATCATCTGCCGATGATGCTGACATGGCTAGCGAAATGTGCGTTCAGTGCAAAAGTAAAACTGTTTGTGGTGTATTGTGGTGATTTAGTGTTTTATTTTGCGATATTCTTAGTTAATACATAAGTTTATTAATTTGATTTTAATATTATAGATTGTGATTATTAAAATTGCGTTTATCTCACATCAAGGAGATCGAAATCGACAAAATATGAATATCTTAATCGGCATTAAACGGACTACACAATTTTGGTATTAAGAGAAAAGAAAATCAATGGCGCACATGTTTTTTGATACGAGAACCCATATGGACGTCGCTGGTAAACCTGTCGATACCTTTTTAGCATTAAAATAATAATATGTAGCCCTTATAGTAATATTTACCCCCTTATAGTAACAAGTAGCCCTTATAGTACTTGGGAAAAAATTACAAAAAAAACTTTAACTGTCTATAGCTACGAAACAAAGTAGGATCTTACCTATGCTGATATAAAAAATAAATCTTATTTACGTAAGGAATCTGTCCATAAAAGATGTTGATATGTTTTTGACGTCTAGTTATTGCTGGGTTTAAAATAATCCAGTTGACGTATAGTATAGCCTTAAATACCAATTTACGCCACGAGCATCAATGAAAAGATATTTCGAAGAAGTCCTATATACTTATTGACCAAAAGGGAATGCTGTGTGTGTGTGTTTCCTATAATAAAATAATATTGAGCTAAATCATGCGATTCTCTTCATTAACAACCACGATTCCTCCTTATTAAAACTACATTATTAATTTATGTATCGGCTACTGTACAAGCTCTCGCGTGTAATCTATGATTTATTGGGCAATGCTATTGTCATAATCGGATACAGGAGCCCATCAGGCGTGAATTGCTAACTGATTGGCGTCAGTCACAACGCTTGCAACTATTTTCATTGCATGTAATTCCTTAACTACGTACATATTGTTTTATCACCAATTATTCCAAATGTATATCTGCTGTTGAATTTTGGTATAATGAACTAGCAAATGTAGTACGTTTCAAGAGTAGTTTTCGTATGTAGGTACAACTTCTGAGTATTTTTAAATATAATGAATACTTCTTAAGTACCTATACCATATAGAGTAAATGGTCAAATAGCTATCCAGCTATAGCAATTATTTACTATACAGGGTGGTTCGAATTGTATTCGGGAAACTTCGGCAGCATATTCTGCAGATAAAAGTAGGTAAAAAGTTCGTTTAATTTATGTCCTAAAATTCTTGGTTTTAGAGATATAGGGTGTAGAAGTTTCATTTTTATTTCGATTTTTTCAAAATAGTATAAACTAAAGCTGTTTGGGTGTTTTTTGAAATGATAAACTGAATTTAACGTTAGTATGTCTCCTACTTGTAGGAGACAGACTATCTACATATGTTTTAACTGGTTTGAAAAGTATAAAACTACTGAGTGAGAAAATATACATTACAAAATAATAATTGTTTTCGAGATATTTGGAATCTAACTGATCAATACATGTCTTCATTGACAAATAATAAACATGTTGACTAGATAGTAATTTGTTTGAAATTTTGAAACTTTATATAAACATACATTTACATACATTTTTTTAGAAAATATTATGATAAAACACTTTGTGTTGAACCTTGGGCACAAAAACATTTCTAATTCAAGGTTTCAGACTAAGAACTATCCAGTGACATGTATTGATTATTTCGATTCCCAATATCTCAAGAACCTTTACTCGTAGGGATATTTACTAAGAATGTTTTTTACGTAAAAAAACGCCGGAAATGTGTTTTTTACACGGCAGTTTTATAGAGGTATACTGACGAAAAGTTATTACTCTTCAAACCAAGCAAACAATATGTAGGTATAGAAATCAATTTCTCATGCAAAAAACACTCAAACACCAAAAATCCCAAAATCGAAATAAAAATTAAACTTCTACACCTGTGTTTTATGTTTATATTTATCTGCAGAATATGCCGCGGAAATTTCCCAAATACAATTCGTATCACACTGTATATATTATCATCTTTTCTGATTTTGACTCACGCTATTTTTTTCTACAAATAACAGTTAACAAGGAAAAATATAATTTATGTATTGGAACCATTATATCTTTAACTAAAAACATTGGAACTTCTTAATTCTTAAGCCGGTCCCAGACACTATGTGCATTTGGCGAATATTCGGTATTCGCGTAGCGTGTGGGAGGTTACTTTCGACGAAAATTCGTACTTCGTCGTTTTCCCGGCGGTTGTCGGTAAACTAGCACAAATCAAAGGAGCTCGTAGTGCAGCGTAGTCAACTTTGGAATTACTCCCAGACGCTACGGCTATTTGTTTACGTATTTTTTTGTTTTAGCGGCATGCTCCCCTCAGTTCACTTGTGTATTGCATTGGTGGCGGGTTGATTTCCATTTCCTTTATTACTCCAAAAATGGAATGGACAAACGAGCTAACTTGGGAGTTTTTGCAATTATTCGGGAGCGAACCAGTGATTTGAAATCCATAGATTCCAGATCATAAAATCAGGAACAAAGTGTCTGATGCCTGGAATAATATTAAATCAAAGTTTAGCGTAGAGTGTTCGAATTAAAAAAAAGAGTCGAATTAAAAAAAAGAGTCTTTGATGGCAATGTTTTGCCAGTTGTTTAATAAAGTGAAAGTTAGTTTGAAGTCGGGTGCTGCTAGGGATAAAGTCTACAAACCTACGTGGTTCGCATATCTACCACCTTCTTCTTTTACGTTCTTTTTTCCTATTTCGTAATAATAAAACATTGCTGAAAATTACACAACTAACAGCGACAATAGCTATCTGCTCAATAGCAACAGCACTGAAAATCAAGACGTCGTGCGGTGGCGTTGCCCTACTACGGGATATATTTGTCATTGGACGCATTTTTACAAATAACGTAGCATGTGGGAAGGGCCGAAGTCGCAGTACATAATTCGAATGTTCGCACATTCGCCAAATGCACGTAGTGTCTGGGACCGGCTTTAAAAAAGCAGTAGTAGTAGTATTATGTAAAATTTTATATGAAAAACCGAATATATATTTTTTACAATACTGTTTTTGTGCTAACATTTTTTCATTCTTCATAGTTGATATTGTTATTTGTTATTATTTGATTTACATTACATTTTTTAATTATTGTATGAAATGTATAATAAAATTTAACAACGAATCGTTTAGCATTATTGTCTAAATTTTTACAGTGAACTCTTAAAAAATCATATTGTTTAGATGAATATATTCTCCTATATTGATAAAAACTGCACGGTTCTTGGAAAATAACGTTAAATATGCACAAAATCTTCCAATAGCTTGTTGGCAAATCTATTAAAGTTGTATTCGCCACACTTGACTGAACAGAAGGCAGCTTTATACTATAAATAGTACTTGAAACCTCAACTAGCTATTATTATTCGATAGTATACTAAAATATGAAGCAATGAAATTGGTAAATTACAGTAGTCCTTTAACTATTCAATTATTTTAAAATAATATATACATGTTTTAATATTACATGTAAAGTAAGTTTTAATTAAATATAACAGATTAAAACTTAAGGAAACATACATCATATTGTTATCCAAAATGCCCAAAAGCTTGTCATGCTTTTGATTAATTTATTTATAAATTTTGATTTCTAAGAGTATAAATGCGGGCTATATTTTTCATACTATTGTCTTAATTTTAAAACAACTTTGAATATAGACTGACATCTCTTATATTCTCTGTAAAATATTTCAAATTTGTTATCTAAAAACTTTCAAAAACGGAACAAACAATCCAGTGACAAAGTCAAAACCAAAAGACAAGTTGTTTGTTATACCCGATTATTCCTTAACGCAAATAGAGTGTTGTGAAACTTTAATGAAATAAGTTTTATTCTGTATACGTCTATTATCGTAGTCCTACTTTGTTAGTTTTCTTATAAAAATAAATATTTACATAAGTCATACTTTCTTAAAGTTTCAAAGTTACATCTTTGGAAGTTGGTAGATAAACTTTAATATAATATTCGTGTTTTTCCTAGACACTAATATATTATTGAAGTGCTTATTATAATATCCTGTAGTATAATAAACCTACTATTAATAATTATTATACCCATAATTTTTTTTCATAAATAGAGATTTCTAAAATTTAAAAATAACTGAAAACTTTGGTTTTAGACGAGCACAACACGAACACATCTTTTATTTAATATAAGTTTCTGAAGCACATCGATCAAAGAAAGATTTCGTCATTTTATCTCAATCCGTTTATTTAAGCTGTCTATAGTGTATTTCTTTACTTTTCAGAAAATGAATGATGAACTCTAGTTGATTGGAACCGTACGTAGTTCAACAACTGTATAACTTTTGAACTAATGCTCAACATATTATATAGGTAAGGAAGTTTATTTTTGGCAAATATTTTAATATAGAATGTAAGCAGTTAATAATTCAATCATTTATGACATATGAAGAATTTTCGAATCCTTAGTTTATATTAATATTTATTTTTGTTAAGTTCAGTGAATACTTTTTTATGAACTGGTGTTGTTTTAAAAAATATTTTTAAATGCTACAGTGCGAGTGTTGTTCTAGCATATGATTTTATTCTGAGATGATAACTCTCGTTAATGTTTATTCAAAAAATATTAACATTCCGCAATCACACATGAACGAGTAAAAACATGAAATAATCGCGAATGCACATGCATAGACAATAAGCCTATTTGGTGCAGTTATTAAACCGCGAAAAATGTACCGATGTTGCATTTTTAAAAAGCTAAACTAGCAGTTTTGGGCTGGGAATAGCGATCGTAGAAATACGTAATTAATTACAAATTATATGGATTACTATATTAGACTTTTACTTGGGGAAACAATAAGGCTATGCGCTGACAGGCAATTTTCAGTCGGCCGACTATTAAGTTGTGGTTCTGTAAACAATGTATTCTCACGAAGCCGCGCATATCAAATGCCGGTTGGTTAGCTTCATTAGAATGTATTGTTTAAAGTTATGCAACTAAGTAGTCGGCCGAGTAAAAATTGCCTGTCAGCGCATAGGGTAAGGTTCAGAATCGGACTGGTTCCATAAGATAAGCTTATATTTCTGTTGGTACGCAATATGAGTCCCATGAATATTATCGTAGGTACCAGTCGGTAAGCTGCTTATGAAAATGCTGTGATCAAAGATCAAAGGTTCAAAAATATTGTTTTTTAATATTTCTGTTTGTAATAGTTGGCTACTGTCATTTTGCTCATTTGATAGAAAATTCATTTAAGAAATTTGAATATTTATTAAGTAAATAATACGATTATTTTTTAATGATATTTAAATTTGTTTTTCCTAATACTAAGACTACTCAAAACTAGATGAGAGATGTGTTGTGCAACACTTGTGCAACGAAACGTTGCGCATCGCTTTGTTGCGCAACTTGTTTGATAGTGCATACACTATCAAACCATAGACCGCTGAATCCATAGACCGCTGAATCAGTTGTGCAACGCAGCGTTGCGCATCGCTTTGTTACGCAATTTGTTTGAAAATGTATGGGCCGCTTAACCGGGATTTGAAAATCGGGAGGAAAATAAATTATTATTGGGTTGGTATGTAAATATTGGTTTTCCCATATTGAATACATTCACTACATAGAATACA
This sequence comes from Sitophilus oryzae, assembly GCF_002938485.1. Lineage (NCBI taxonomy): Eukaryota > Metazoa > Arthropoda > Insecta > Coleoptera > Curculionidae > Sitophilus > Sitophilus oryzae. The sequence goes on from NW_022145749.1 coordinate 2,948,201, forward strand.
GGAGGAACACAAATAGCACACTCTGTATATTATTTATTTCTTTATTTGTCTAATTACGAGCTTTCTGAAAATATACTATCTTTTTAACATAAATCACCTTAGTTTAGAAAAGTATTATTATTTTATTTTATTTGATATCCCCAACACCCCAAAGAGTTATTGATATTTTTTATGCATTTGTGCTGTAATTCTACACACAGAAACTAGTGTGGAATAGTCAATATATCCAAATTTGACCTCGAATAAATTATTTGATTGTTTTGACTACCTAATTTAAATCGGCCGCCTGCGCCTATGTTAAAAAGTTAAATAATGCATTTTATTTACCTTGTTTATGAAAATATGTATAGAGAAACTATGTTTTTTTTGGAAAGTTCATAACAAGAAAAATAAAATAAAATAAAAATATACAGGGTATTCCATTTGAAAAAAACATAAGTTTAGGTCATATTTCAAGAATGAGAGCTCCCAGCGAGTTCTACGTGAAAAACTCTATTGTACACCGTTTTCAACTTTTCGATAAGTTATAAGATAACTGAGGTAAGCAGGGGGCCGAAAAATGCCTGTGTATATTGCTTATAGTGTCTTTAGTTTTATAAAGAAATAGCACAGTGAAAACCGCATCTTTGTATCTCTACTTATAAACGAAAAACTCCATAGAGCACATGAAAATGGGACACCCTGTACTGTATTTTCGCAATGGTACGACTATAGTCAATTATATGTTATCTAAATCCAGATATATTATATAGTATTTTGTAATTCTATCGAAAATCAAGCGATCAAAATATTTTTTAATATCGATTTTGAAGCGATCTGTCGCATAAAATTAAACAAAATGCGTTTAATAACTGAAGTGCCTGGTAGCGTAAAAGTTATAAATTCAGAAAGGCCGCATTAAACTGAAAAGCGCGCGCCATTTCCAAAATTGGACTAGTGTACTGTTTGATATTGGACGATTTACGGATTAATAAATATAAAAAATTACAGCCAACGACACCGTAAAAAGGCGAGCGTAACAGTTGTTTGCATTTCAGCAAGTTTATGTCGCACGATCAATTACTACTATTTAGCTTACACATGTTTTACTTTTTTAACTTGACATCAATCAAATTAATAAAATAAATCAGCCTTATCTATACAATATAGCACTATTATGTACATTTTTAGAATGAACACAAATAAAATTAATTTTTTATAGTATTAATATTATTGATAATTCAATATATACAAGGTGTCCCAGAAATAAGTGTAAGTATTTTAACTGGTAGTATAGTTCAACCGAAGAACGGTAAACTAATAGGATTGCTCATCCTCATAAGACGTACATTCGCCTCTTCCCACGCTTCAGCTGACAGTTGTGACATCATTGTAGTCCTTGTCATGATAGAGTGTATTATTGGTTGCCTATGGTAAATTAATAAAAATAACAGCTAAGAATTTTGATTTAATTATTTTGTCGAATGTGAAAAAGGTGTTTTTAAAGTTTTTAGAGCTATAAAGTTTATCAATACGTTCATTTTGTGTTGTGGATTGTGACTAAGTTCCTACGATATTGTTTATTAATTATTTTAGAGCAAAATATGGAAGTATTCTAAAAAGAACGCCTGCAAAAGGTGCTGCTGGGAACTGCTGTTCTTAAAAATGCATTATGCGAATATTTAATACGATTTATACAGTTAATTTTTTATACTGCATACATATAAGGTGTTTAAATAATTAAACTAAATAATGAATGTTTTGCATACGGCAACCAATAATACACACACTATCATGACAAGGACTACAATGACGTCACAAAGCGAAGAGTTTTCGCATGCACCTGGCAGACACTTTCGACTGAATAAGCATTCTTATTAGGTTAACTGTTCTTGAGTTCAACCCCAGAAACACGCCTATGAGTTTTTTTCACGAAAAGAAAATTTTGAAAATTCGAAATTTTTTGAAAAATTTTTTGGAATTTTTTTAGTTTTTAGTTAAAAAAACATTATTTCTTTATAATATAGCAAGATAGTACATTAAATTTACAAGAAAGAAAATCCAGAAAAGATACAGTGGTTCTCAAAATTTGAGCAAAAAATCATTTTTTTTGGAAATTTTCAAAGTAAAATAACTCCGTTATTTGGACTTATTTGAAAAACGATAAAGAGAAAATATGTTTCTTTTATCAAGATCTACCACCCCTTAAAATACTTGCATTTATTTATTATTAATTATTATTATAATTCACTATTATACTGTGTGGTCTGAATTCTAATCGGAAAACTCCGGCAATACATTTTGTCCATTTCTTCGAATTTTGGCAAAGGAAAAAAACTGCCACGCTTTTTGCAAGAAACTTACCGCAAGAAACTTACCGAAAAACTTGTATACGTGAAGAATGGACAAGAATAACATAAAAATAGTACACCGTATGTAGATATCTGAAAAAAAAACTGTTGACTGTCCTTTAGACGTGAAATTTTCCTTGATTTTCTGCTACCACGGTCCGTATCCCCAAATACATGGTCTTAGTTCCATTCATTATTTTAAGTAGTGTTATTAAAAAAATAGATATGTTGTAGGACAAAAGAACTCTTCTTCTGGCAATTACAAGCAAACAGCAGTATATCCATAGCACAGAAGGACATATTTCTGTTTGTTTGTCTACCACCAATGGACATACAGCACATAGAAAGTCTAAGGTATTTTCTCCATTTAAATCGAATGGGATAAAATGTATTTAACACTTCCTTTCTGGCATCATATTGTAACTCTGTGTATGTAGTTTTCAGTGCCATCTTTGATTGGAAATCTTAAAAAATGGTCTGTACATAGTAAGTCTGCTCCTCGCATATTCTGCAGATAATAAGTAAAAAAGTTCATATAAAATGTGTCCTAAAATCGAGCCTAAAATGCTTCGTTTTGGAGATATAGTGTGCAGAAATTTGATTTTTGTTTATTTTTTTTCTAAATAATATCTGAACTAACGTCAATATTTAGATGAAAATTGGTATCAGCGAGAGAATCAGGCTGTTTTTGTCATGTGAAATACGATTTTGATGTCAGTATGACTTCTACGTGTAGTGGGTGCCACCTACATATATTCTAACTATTTTGAAGAGTAATAACTTTTGGTTCGTATCTGTGTTACACTACTGGGCGAAAAATATATATTATCGCAGTTTCTTACGTAAAAGGTACGATCCTTGGTAAAACTCGCTACGAATAATGGTTCTCAAGTTATGTGGAATCGAAATGATCAATACCATGATTGACAAAAATTTAAACATGTTGGCTAGTTAGTTATTAGACTGAAATAATAAATTTGGAAATTGTTTTGGTGCCAAAGGTCCATCACATTTTTATATAAAACAGTTTCTTGCAAAAACATTTTTATATGTTTTTACAGAAACTGTTTTTATCATATTAATAAAGTTTCGGATATACAGTGTTTCAAACTAAAGTTTCAGTTAATAAGGGACAGAATAGGAAAATCCACATACTGCTTGAAATAAAAAATAGTATATTATGGCAGGATTTAGTAAAAAAAATGTCCAACCTGTATATAAAAATGTGTTCAACAAGAGAATGCTTGAAAAAAAAATCTGTCTAAGAAGCCAGAAAAGATTTAACCAGATGATGTACAAAAAAATACAGAATATACCATTTAGATGTAAATTAAAATGGCAGACACAACTGTTACTGATAGGGATCCTTCTGTTGGACAAACAATAGTGACGGTAACTGCCAGTACTTTGTGTTAATTGACAGGTAAATTGTATGTATTCATTCAACCAATTTTAGTATCTTTTTTGTCGAAAGTTTATCCCAATCAGTATGTCAGTATTTTATTGTCCTCAAAAACAGTCTGCATCAAATGGATGTTTTTATTATTAGAGACAGATAAAATTACAATGAAGCATTTAGTTCTTGCTTGCCTCAGAATTAAGAATTATACATCATAGAGGCGCTAATTCGATTACTTGTCAAATTTTACATTTTTATTAGAAATGTGCAATGGTGTTTATTTACTTAGCTTAACTACTAACATTTCAAAAAATATTATTTAAATTGTTTCGGTTTCACATTTTTTATCAAACCAGTGAAATTTTCGGACAACCCTATACCGAATAAGTCAAGAGTTTAAGGAATTAACCAGAGATTTGAAACTAAAGGCACAGTATTAAACACATGGAAGTGTGAAGATAAAAATAATGAACAAGAAGAAAACAACAATAATTTGAATATTCTTTTTCATGTTGAAGAATAGGCAAGCATTGACTCCCGTATATTGTAGACAATAATGCAAACTGTTCCCTTATAATTATTGGGGAATATTGGTAAGACGCGTTCAGAGGAAACGTAATTGGGCAAAATCGCATCATTAATAATTGGCCTGCTATGTCTCCTGATCTTTCTCCGATCGGCTTCGTAATGTAAATCAGACTCAAAAACCATCTTTATAGGCATATTAAACATAGAAATAATGATGAACTGAAAACGCCATCTCTGTGGAATGCGAAAGATTCTCCGCTCAGCACTTTTGTATTTTGAGGCGTGAGTATTACAATCAATGGGGATTATGTGAACATTAAATTGATTAGTATAGCTGTTTAATAAATTTCCTTTAGTTACAAATATTCCGAATATTCCTTAAATTATTATGTATGTGGTATGAGCGAGGTCATGACAGTGATTGAGTAATGAGCAGCAAGCAAATCATATACATCACGAATACTAGTCTCAGTTCAACTAATTCTTTTGTAGATGGTTATTCCAATTCAGAAAAAAATAACCACCCCTTACAAACCACACCAATGTAACATTGACTTTTACAATGACAAAATAATATTTTTGCTGGTATTTTAATTGTAGTTTTCTATGGGTTTTATATAACATTTTTGGTCATTTAAAGGTAAATTTTTGCAAATGCCATTTAAATGTCTATTCTAAATCAAACGAAATTTCAGATAGAAGTACAACTTGAACGCCTCTTCAAAAAAGTCGAATACGATTTAAGCATAAAATCATCTGGGAAGATAATATTTGACATTTTCAAAATTTACATGCGATTTTCTATGTTACGTGTTCCAATACGATATGTTTATTAATTCTATTCTTATTTAGATCAAAATTATCAATTTACATCTTGCATAGGCGAATGTAATTATCAATTAACAACAATAGACTTATTAAAAACACAATATCTACCAATTCGCATAAATTAACTGGTACAAAACAATATGTAGCTGGACGTGTCGATACTATGAACGGCTGAAACCAAATATTATTCTGAAATCTGCTACAGGATATTGTTCGATTTAGGATGCAACCAGCTGTTACAATTACCATATTGTTGTTGTGTTTCATTAGTTTTAAACTGTGATTTTCTAATCACCATAATATAGAAAGTAAACAAATAACTCTCAAAATAACAAACAGTGGCGATTATTTTTTTTTTGTTATAGTCATGATATATTATAATGATTTGTGGTAATGAAACTCGCGCTTTTAATCGTAACATTCATCATCAATATTATTCAAATTATTGCAGTTATAGAGAATTTAATTTGAATTTGATTACACATTAGAACGTGTTTTTTAAACAATTTTTAGATATATCTTGTTATTTATAGAAACACAGGGCACAGAGTGTATTTTCTCAACGCAAAAATTATGATGAAAGAATGATTCTAAACGAAACATGAAACAGGCTTTTTAATCCAATTTAATATCTTAATAATCTAATATAAATAAATGGTATGGCTATCGTTTCTTGCAAATTAATAAACATAAGTAAAAATTAAAAAAAAAGAAACAAAACATAAATATACAGGGTGGTCCGAACTGTATTCCGGAAACTTCGGCAGCATATTCTGCACATAAAAAGAAGTAAAAAAGCTCGTATGTAGAAGTTACATTTTCGGTATACAAGTTTCATTTTTATTTGGATTTTTTCCAAATAATTTCTGCAGTAACGTCAATATTTGGATAAAAATTGGTGTCTGGGAGTTTGTTGATATGACAAATTTGATTTCGATGTCAATATGACTCCTATTAGTAGGGGGCGTCACCTATATGTGTTTTAAATGTTTTGAAGAGTAATAACGTTTCGTCCGTACCTGCATAAAACTACTGAGTACAAAAATATACATTTACGACGATTTTTACGTAAAAAAGGTCTCTTGGTAAAAATCTCTACGAGTAATGGTTCTCGAGATATTTGGAATCGAAATTATCAATACCTGTAATCATTGACATAAATTAAACATGTTGACTAAATAGTTATTAAAATAAAATCATAAATTTGAAATATGTATGAAAAGATTAACAGAAATGGTTTTATCATCATTTTTCCGCAGGTTAATTTAAAGAAATCAAAATTTCCCAAATTTATTTTTTCTGTTAAATAACTATCTACTCAACGTGTTTACTTTTTGGCAATGACATGTATTGACTATATCCATTCTAAATATTTTGAGAACGGTTGGTCGTAGCGATTTTTGAAGAGACATTTTTTACGTAAAAAGTCACGGCCATGTATATTTTTTCACTCAATAGTTTTATACAAGTACGGACTAAAAGTTATTACTCTTCAAAATAGTTAAAACACATGTAGGTGGCACCCCCTACAAACAGGAGTCATATTGACATCAAAACCAAATTTGTCATGTAAAAAAACTCCCAGCCACCAATTTTTATCCAAATATTGACGTTACTTCCGAAATTATTTGGAAAAAATCGAAAGAAAAATGAAACTTCTACACCCTGTATCTCCGAAACTAAGCATTTCAGGACATACATTTATACGAACTTTTTTACTTGTTAGCCGACCATACCAACAGGTATGGTAGGCTATTAAGATCGGCAAAAAAAAAGTTTTTTTAATTTTACTCAAAATGAGTTATTTGGGTCATAAATGACCTAAATACAAAATATTTTCATGGTGTCTGTCTGTCTGTCCGTCTGTAACACGATAACTCAAAAACCGCTAAACCGATTTTAACCAAATTTGGCACAAAAATACTGTGGCACCCGAGAATCTGGCTATTAGTTTATGGTGGGGGTGGGGGCTTGGTAAGGGGTATGGGAGGGGATTAAACATTTAAAAAAATCGTAACTCCAAAACTACAGTAGCTAGCGAAACGCGGTTTTCAATTTAAGATTAGGAATAATATTTGCAACGCAATTTGTAATAACATCAAAATCAGTCAAAGTCGCAGTTTTTGAGATAAAAAAAATAGCAAGTATGGGCGGATATACGTGCCTACCGGCGCCAATTTTTTTTATCTGCAGAATATGCTGTCGAAGTTTCCGGAATACAAGTGAATTAATTTCGCGAGTGAATTAATTTCGGAAGACGATAAAGCAATTTTATCGTCGTGTATAAAACAATACTTTTTTCCATAGCGAGTTACGTTTTAAAAAATATTCAGAAATTACTATTTCAAGGAATTTATTACGAGTAGAAAAAATATTGTGCTGGGTTGGCGTTGGTTTTTATGTAATTTGACAAATAAATAAAGCTGTCTCTTTAGTTTTGAGTCAATATTTTTAATTTTCTCTTTCGTGTCGATTGCAGATTGAGTTGGAGCCAGAAATGGCTCAAAACGAAATAAGTAAATCACTAACAGATATTCAGGCTGAGGCGACAAACGCCATATCCAAACTACATTTAAATCCCGAATAACTTATGAAAAGGTATACAAAAAAATTTCAAAAATGGAAGCAATTAAAAAACGTGCGAGAAGAAATAAAGTTTTTAACCTATCCTCGTTGCTAAAGTATCATTTAATCTACCCTTGCGGTTAAAGTACTATTTTGTCTACTATTTTTGATAGATATAAGGCAATTTTAACAGTTGCTATGGAAAAAAAAAATACATAGATAGTTCCCAATGCCGAAGAAGTACCTATAGTTCTTTATTACAAAATGTGAAAAGAGAAAAATCTGGACATGAAACATGAACTTTAGACGTCATGTTTGTGTTAATTGGTTTGCGTGTGTAAAACGTAATTATCTACGGCACTTCAATAATCATTACTCTACCTTACATACCTGCAGTAATTACTGTAATATTTAGAAACTGGAAAAAATACAGGAGGTGTGGAGAGTTGAAAATTATATTTCGTTTTTTATATTTTACAAAAAATTTTATCCACGACTTAAAGTCAAACTGTATTACAGTTTAAAATAATAGTCTCAGATAATATTCGAAAAATTGGATATCTAAGTTTAAAAGAAAAAAGTTTAATTTATTGTCGATAGTCAGGTTACTAAGAGGCGCACAATAGAACCCAGTGGTGAAGAATTGTAAACTCAGTTAACAACTACAACCAGAAAGTAACGAGGCAATAAAGGAATGAGATTTTTGAATGTCCAGAGTGCGGAAGAGAGATGGCATCACGTATCGGGCTTTTCAGTCACAGAAAAGCTCATGAAAGAAAACGCCTTGCGTAACCATCTTCTGATACGTGTCAAATACTCGTCAGTGAGTAATGGCAGTAAGTAAGTCAGTCAGGGTACTGATTTAATTTGATCAAAATGTATAAATAATATTTTAACTCATTATTTAAATAGTTTTTTATATTTTATCCTACTTTCTACATTTTTGATTTTTATAAAGATAGGGTAGTATGGTTAATATAAATTAGTTTGTAAAAATTAAGACATTGCATAAATTCATTATACACAAAGCAACCATATTAATATATCATGCTTACAACATCGCTACTACCCAAAGAACATCCGATAAAAATATTTTTAGATATTTTGAGCAAATTTTTTTGTGAATTTCTTAAGATGGTTGCAACTAAATGTTATAATAGGCTTTATAAAACTCTTTATTCCACAACAATGAGTGTAGACTGATTTAACATTTAGAAGACACTTATTTATCTACTCATTCAAGAACCAACTTAATATATTTTTTACAACATCTATATAATCTATTTTTGTCTGTAAATACTTCTCTTTAGTTTTATTTTTAGAGTTTATACTACATGTATCTCTAATCTAATGCCCGTGCTTCAGCTGGCGATCAAAAGTCAACAAGTTGCTTTATTTACGGAAACTTAGAAGCTGGAGTTCGAGATTAACAAACATGCCTAAAAATCTTTGGTTTCGTTTTGAGTGATTTATTAAATATTTAAATTTTGTTTAGTGGAATTTATTTTAATAATACCTAGAGTATATTTTTTTATAATTTCGATAAAGGAGCTTGAGATTGACTATGAATGCAAAAGAGCTAAACCCTAGGAAGTAATCAAATGTATGTTATGATTTTGAAATACGGAAAAAATCTTAATAATATTACAAAAGTGATAAAAACTCAACCCTTCAGCATTATACAATTCGAACTCTTGTAATACATGGTTGTGAAGGGAATTTTGTTGAATATAACTATAACTTTTTTAACATTGAAAATGTTTCTGTTATCCTATATAAGGGAGCCCAAATCGAATTAAAATGCTACATTTGCCACACCATGACGTCATATATACAAGGGTATAGGAAATCTCGGCGCAGCGGCGGCAGTCGGTCAGCGCGCGCAAAAACCATTACATCGCTAATTGTTTATTGATATATCTTTATTAGTTTAAAAGCAAAAAATATGGGGTTTGCTTTGATACCTTGTCAAGACATAAGCGAAATTTTTAAATTGTTTCTTTTTTTCATTTAGGCCTTCGTTTTTCGTTAAATGAAAGTTATATTAAAAAAAATCTATTTTAAACCAAATTTTCGCATGATTGAAATGAGTTATTCATGTTTAAAGTTTTTTTTGGTCATAAGCGCTAATGTAAATGTTTTTTTGTAAATAATTATAAAAAATTACTCCCTACGAAGACTTTATTGTGTACTGGATCAAAGAATAAGTATTTGTTTTCTCTATACGGTGGTATTAATATATCGATTTTTGATGATAGTGCCCTTTTACCCGGTCTAATTTTGTACTACTTTCGGAATAAGGGTCCCCATATCATGAACTGTACTTCCATCCCTGAAAAATTCAGCTTGTGACACCGAAGTGAGAGGTAAAGTCAAAACAAACTTTAATCTACCTCCATCATAGGTAGGTGTAGGTACTCTAGGTATATTCTACCTAGACAGTAGCTGACAGTAGTAATTAATTTGTTATCCGATAAGTAGTTGTCATTATATAAGTTTAATCATCTTATACCTCCTATAACGGTAGGTTTTGGATTTTTCCTGATTGGTTTGTTAAACAAAAATATACTGGGCATATAAATGTCTGTTACAGGTTAATTCGTTAAAAAAATATGTTACACACATATTATTTTAATAATAATAGTATAATAATAATGGCTATATTATGTTATAACACATACATATGTATTGAATGCTTATTTTAACCAATGCATTGTTTTGTTTTTTTAATCTCACAAATAAGAAATGTTTCATAGTTTTTATTATAAAAAACAGTGATTATACAATTTATTTATACCCCTTACACTGTTTTCTGTAAGGGGTGTAACCAGGAGTATATTTTGTAACCTCTTACGATATAAGAGGGCCCCCCACAACGTGTTTTATTACTTAATGCTTAGATTAAAATTTAATAATATATTTGTACATAAAATAAAATAGACTAGAAAGTCAATTAATTAATATTGACGTAATTACTAAATAAGTACAAGATTTTTTTTCTAATTATTTTAGTGTATTTTTAGTCACCTAATTATAAAGGAGAGATATCCAACCATTGCATTATTTTACTCACAAATAAATGTTTTATGGTTTTTATTATAAAACAAGGATTAATTTATTATACACTCCTTAACCCAAACACTCCAAGGAGGATATTTTGTGACCCCTTATTTAAAGTGGACAAGCTTTATTAGTCAATGTTTTAATTACCCAGCGTCTTTAATAAAAATCTGATGTAATTTTTCATAGAAATTATCTGACATAAAAAGCAAATTTTATCAAAAAACTTTTTGATTATCTATAAGGAGTAAACCGCTGACAAATGCCTGTATACTAATGCCAAAGTAATGCCAAAAATACAAATTAAATACCAAAATTTCTCATATAATGCCCCACTAATGCCAAGCTGATTCCAATATAATACCACTAATACTATAGTTAATTTGTGCTAATACCACGAATAATATGTAACACATTTGTTTCACGAATTAACCTGTAACAATAGTGGTAGGTACGTGCACAGATTTTTTCCTAGGTAACTTAAAAGTCTAATTATATTTAAAGAAGATATAATTCCAACAAATTACATTATAAGGCCAATAATGCACAAGTAATACCATTAAAATTTTAGCGTTTTTAATTTGTGTAACATATTTCTTTAACGAATTAACCTGTAACAATAGTGGTAGGTACGCGCACAGATTTTTTCGCTAGGTAACTTATTAAGTCGTTAAACAGGCCTATAAAAGCTATAACAACATAGGTAACTAATATTTATAATTTAATTCGAGTTTTAATCTCAAATAATAAATGTTTTTACTGGTGCATTTCTGAAGTGTTCATTATTAAAAGTAGATATTCTTCAAGTTATGCGAAGTAATAAGTAATGTTTCCGGTGAGACCGCGTATATGTCACCGGATTCTGGTTAGTATAAAGACTTTTTCTATAGAAAGAGTTTTTTCTATATTTTCCTTTCAAAATAAGACTAATTTCTTCTTTTTCTTTTAAATATTACAGTGTTTCTTTTTCCTAAAATGTTATACTTAATTTTCGCTTAAAATTAAAAAAATCACAAATGGAGGAAAATATACGTTATTGAATAAAGTTTATACAAATCACTTTACCATAACAAAAAAGTAAAAACATGTCATGGCGGAAGATATTCAGGTGGCATTTCACACATTTATCTATTAAAATCGAGATTAAAATAATAAACTTGCGTAATATGTTATACACGAGATAGAAAGTTTCAGAATCGATTAATACGCAATACGCTACGCAGTCAACTTATTCCTATGCGCAGATGAGCGTCTTCAAGACTCTTCCATCGGCCAGGGTCACGACGCCGTCGAAGAGGAATCGGCCTACGTTTGGCTAAACAGGCTGGACACGGTGGACTACGATATTGGCGAGTCTGAATATTTATAAAAATTTGCAAAGTAAAATATGTTGGAAAAATAATTAATCCATACATATATAAAAGCTCAAAGGGTTTTTTGTTGCATCCATCCCGCCGAAACCGCTTTACCAATCTTGATGATTCTTTTTTTAAATGAAAGGTATATATGTGTAGATTTGTTATGAAGTATTTTTATAGTGCTTAATGGCTATTTCTTTGTGTAAAACGACTAAATACTAAAACATACCTGAAAAATACACCTACACACAATACCTCTAGAAATAAATTATTTGTCATTGTCAGTGGTGTTTGAGTTAGATTATATATTACGTTTTTAGATATTTTAGGAGTGAGTTCATAACGACAGCTTTAGATACACAAATATTAGCATAAAGGTTCGTTTAAACGACATTAGTGAATTAGCTACACAAAGCGGTTTTAGGAAATTCATCCTCTTAGAGAGTAAAATTATCTCGGAACAGTTTGTTGTATGAAAATTCCTTACTAATTTGGTCTAGAAGAATGAAATCCTACAAAAAGAATTAGAAGAAATTTTTGAAATTCATCAACCAAATGGGTAAAGTTAGTAAAAATTTATATAAAACTTGGTGACCTCTGGATTATACACATAAAAATTGGCACAAAGATAAAGCGAATTTATGAAATTTATACCCTTAGGGAGTAGAATAGGGAATGAAAGTTTGCTCTACGAAAATGCAATACTATAACATTATAAACCAGACAGTACAAAATTTTATACAAGGGTTTATTTAGTGACATCATAACGAAATATATCTTCCTCAATTATCCTTCAAAGAATAAAAAATAACCTATAAAGAGAGTATTAGTGCTCTTAATAAATAAAAAAAGATGAAAAATAAAAAACATCTATGCTCACTAGCTCTTTATAAAGAAGTAAAAAATCATTTAAATCAATGCATGAAGGATTCGAGGTGTAACGCGAACGTAGTCGCGAGAAAAAGCTAGTAATTTATTAAATTATTTTATTTAACTCATTAATTTTCATTGAAAAGGAATTTTTGTAATTCGCCATTATATTAGTTAAAAACTAAGAAACTCATATCAAGTTTAAGTTTTGCGTTTTTGACTTATACTTTTTACAAAATCTGAACACATTTTAAAAGAAAAAAAGTTTTTGATAATATTTGTGTAGATTGACTACAAGTTGTATAACATAAATTTCTACGACCGGTCTACCTAGTGGTCTGCAGCATCGTCTTGTGGTGCACACGTGGGCCTGTTAATCTGTGACGTGACGCACAACAGCCAAGAAAAACATAAGCGTGGCTAAGAATTTAGTAATTTAAAAAAAAGTCTTTTAGATACAGTAGTAGGTATTAAAAAGTTTTGTGTTTAAATGGGGTTTGCCTTTAACAGTTAAAAAATTATATCGTAAAGTGTAACTTTCCGTAAGAATTCTTTATCTGTCATTGATCATGATCTGTCATCATGTTAACCTGATGTTTTGTATGTTATTTTGTTTTTTTCGAGGTTTTTTTGCTTGCTTGTTTTACGGATAGGTGCGATCGCATAATTATTATTGATAATGTTTTATTTAATGTTAACATTACTACTTTTTCAGTGAATCTTTAAATCTGTTGTTCTTTGTTAAGTTCGTTATTTAAATATATGTATGTAATACACTCTTATTAACACTAATCATATTTTTACGTTTTTATTCATCATTTTCAATGCCCCCCCGGTTGCATCTTTGTAAAGGACTGTGAATTTTTTTCAGATAAAAAACGATATTTCGTGTATTATATAATTGGTTTGGGTCAGTCCCTGTTTTACCGAAAATGACTGCAACTTTTGATTTTTAAACCTATGTCAACTTTTGACATCTTTAAACGATTTCAACTTTTTTTCGACATCTTTTTTGACAATTATTAAAAAAAATAATAGCATTTTATATTTCAATTTAGAATGCTATGGCCGTAAATGTAATGACAATTTGACTCTAAATCCCAAGCGGTACCAAATATTTCTTAAAAAAATGCATTCTTCAAATACGCTAATGAGCCACCCTTGTTCTATTTGAAAAGAATGAGTTATGATTGAAAATACGATTTGGGCATCTTTTAACTGACCAGGAAAAGATTCAAAAAACATTAGATGATCAAATCTATTTTCCAAGGCTCCTTGATTAAAAATTAGAATTTTATACACAGCCATGGCACTCTAGATTGGCATCTAAAATACTATTTTTTAAGCGAGAGTGTCAAAAGTTAACATATGATATGACATTCTATTCAGAGTGTCATTTTCTCTCGAATAAAGTAAAAAATTACCGTGGGTGCTATTTAAAAATAAAAAAGATTTTGAGAAACACCCGGTATATCAAATAAATTTACTTTTCTCTTCAAAGATCGACAAAGACACCAGTCAAGTTAGGCTCTATATGTTTTCGAGACAGATAAACTATTTTTTTGTATTTCCGTACTCCAAGTTTAACTATAGAGGTTTCTGTTGTCCCTAAAACAACAGTCGTAACGTAAGTTTTCCTACCAAACTAGTGAAATCAGTAGCGAATAGTAGACATTTTCGAGACAACGAAAACCTCTCTCAGGAGACTAAAGGATTGAGATACATGGAATAGGCTTGCTTCTTTCCGCAACAATGGGTAGAGAGCAGTGGCGTGCGGTGACATTTTTGGAAGGGGAAGCGAATCGATACTAATATAATAATAAAAAAGTCGAAAAATTGACATTTGAAATGATATAATCCAACTAGTAATCTACGTATTATTATAACTTTACTACTAAACACGCACTACTAAAAAACTCCTAGGTTTCTTAAACATAAAAAGAAGAAAAAATGTATCATTTCCGACACAATGGTTATTTCTTCAAAAAAAGTTTTCTAGGTATTTCAATAAAAGCGGCTAAGTCAAATATCTTTGGAAATTTTATTTTATGAAATATTAGATAACATTAAGAAATAAGGTTTCAGATAGGTACTCGTATGTCTCAATTATTTTTATTTATCTCTTGCAGATCCGAAATTTAAAGAATCCTATAAAATATTTCCAACGCATTTAACGTCTGATTTAACAAACTTGTTATATTGATACATTTCCAACGCATTTAATATACCTGAACGTGATTTAACAAAAAAAATTGTTATGATATTATATTGACCATATTGACCGACGTAAATTAATGTGTAAATTGCAGGTATTAATAATAGATATGATAATTTCGATTATAAAATAATTAAGGAGAATAATCCTGGAAATGTATTTCCAGAGGCTTTCAAATTGTTTGTTTTGTTTGTTACTATACCATTTACAAGTACTTGGGTTTTGAGAGATATTTTTCATGTTTGAAATGCCTTAAAATTTATAGGAGAGATTCTATGAAAAATAAACGTTTATCGCCACTTGCCTTACTTTCAATCTAAAAAGATCTTTTCAGAGCTCTTCAACAATCTGATGATTTTACTGATATAATAACAAATAACTTTTCTTTATTAAAAACCGACTCATCAATTTAATATATAAAACATAATTATTATTTTTATTATATTTTCGTTTGCGTAAATAAATAAGAATAAAATAAAATTCTATGATGTACTCTATAGTGACTCCATAGTAATAGATAAAAAAACATATACTTGTACATTATGTCAATCATTATGTCATTACGTTGAATACTGTTATTTTTTCTTTAGTTTTGTCCTAAATATTCTTGAGCTATGTTTTTAACCCAGAGATAACATATATTTACAAACTGGGTTAGGGTAATATGTAAATTAGGGGGGAGGGGGGATAAATAGACGCATATACAATTTTGTCGCCTACCCAGTCACACGGGTCACGAGCCGCCACTAGGTCTGTTCTCAGAAGAATCCCTGACCAGTCAGCACGTTTCTTATTGGTTGAAATGTGTAGAAACCAGACTAACAATCAGGTTTCTACGCATTTTAACCAATGAGAAACGTGCTGACTAGTCAGGGATTCTTCTGAGAATAGACCTACTGACGGAGACCAATTCGTCAGCGGTATTATACTAATAAAACAAATTTGCCTAACGGACAAAAAATGATTAACGTTTCGGGAGGTATATGTCCTCCCGTCGTCGGAAGCAAAAAAAAACGAAGCAAGAAAAAATTGAAGCAAGAAAAAATATTTAAAATATCTAACTACAGCTATTCAAGAACACATTAACTTCAAGTACTGACTTAACTCTTATGATGACTCATTTACTCTTTGTGTCGAGGGAATTTGTTGATGATTTCGTTACCAATGTCAACCAACTCTTCGTGTTAATATGTAAACGTTTTTAAATTGGGCCATTCATATAATCGAATAAGAACATTGCTAAGAATGAATTTTGTTTATATTGTAATAACGATCTCACAGTCATAAAAACATTTAAACAAAACAATCTTTGTGAAAACAAAACCTTAATAAAAATGCAATTAAATCTATAAATAAATTAATTTTCCGCTTGAACGGGAGGTCAATAATAATATATTTAAATATGTTCCACTCTCACTTGTGCAGAGTGTTTCATTTTCGCGTGTTTTGTGGTGTTTCTAGTTTATAAGTAGAAATACAATGATGCGATTTTCATATTACTGTGCTACTGTTATATGAAACTAAAGATGATATGCACAGGTTTGTGCTAGGTCCCTTAGTTCCTGAAATATAGGGCGAATGTGAAAATGTTGCATCTTTCGACCCCTATCGAAAAGGTGAAAACTTTGTCCAGTTTTTTGCATAGAATCCAGTTTTTTTCTAGGCTACCTAGGTTTTTCGCTGGGAGCTGTCATTTTCCAAATTTAGAAGAAACCTGTTTTAAAGGGATATCCTGTATATATTATTTTTTAATTTTATTTTCCTTATTATGTATGAGCTTATTCTAAAAATATAATATAGTCAATACTATTTTTTATGAATAAAGTAAAAAAATGCGTTATCTAACTTTTTAAAAGACTAGTAAGTAATTAAAAGATTAATTATTTAATAGCTATTTATGTAACTAGTACCTAAAATGATGTTTTTTAGGACGAATCATTACTGTTTGCGGACGAGGCGTTAGCCGAGTCCGAAATAGTAGATGAGTCCTAAAAAACATAATTTAGGTACGTGTTACATACACTATTTTTTGTCATACGCTTTTTACAGTTTTTTAGAACGCATATTTGGTAAATTTTCCATATTTGAAATTATAATGTTTGAAAAGTTATTTATAAATTCATATCTTAGTAACGAGTTTGTTTATTTCATCGCATTTGACATGTCATTCGAAATTTGTCACAAAATCACACAAATTCATCAACAATTTTAAAATGTTCCAAAATCCCGAACATATTACAGCCAAAGAAATCGTGTTGATTTACTTCCTGTGAAGTCTCGTGCCATTTACCGTGAAAGAATATGATGTTTTTAATGGAATGGAAAGGATGAAAATGGCGTATCTGTTGTAAATGAAGATGTATTGCTAAATATTTCCACGAAAAAGTAAGTATCTAGGTACCTATTTAAAAGAGGCTTTTTAAATTAAAATATTCTTAAATTACAGTCACAAACATTCAAACCATCGTCAATTTTGGTCGAAATATTCCATGCTGAGAGCAGTGTTAAGTGTTAAAGAAGATATTTATATTGACAAATTTCCAAAACTTATTGCTTTTTTGAAGAGGAATTCGGCTGGTTATTTCCAAAAGTCTAATTTTGTCCATAAAAGAGATCGGTGATTTTTGGCCACGGCTAGTGATGAAACTTATTTACTTACTAAGGTAAGTTTGCGGATAATGATTTTAAAATATATAGAGTGGTTTCTATTCCATTGTATTTGATTTTAGGTAGCTCTTGTCATTGGCCTTGTGGAGCATGTAGAAGAGAAGAATTGTACTCTCCTACGAGTAAGACATCATAGAAAAAGACAACAGCTGCCTTTTAGTTACCCCCAGGATACAAAAAACTAATATCAAAAAGAGTGTTTCCGGTGGTGAACGAAGGGAACGTTGTCAATCCAGTTGAGTTGTATAGAAAAATATGCTTGTTCAGGGCCAAAAAATGTACCACATGATTATGTCTTGTTTTTGTGACTGTAATTAAATATTTTAATTTAAAAGCCTCTTTTAAATAGGTACCTAGGTACTTACTTTAAACAAATAACTTAGCTTTTGATATTGTTAGTATTTAATAATTTAATTATAAATATATGTATAATTTTATGTGATTTTGTGACAAATTTCGAATGACAAAATAAAACAACCAAATAACGAATTTAGACATTTTAGTCCATAAAGGTTGCCATGACGACCTTTACGGCCTAGGCCGAAAAAGAAACATTTTACGGACTGAAATGAGTCCGTAAAATAGCTGTTTTTGGGAGCGTATGACAAAAAATTATTTAAAAGATTATCTTTTAATTATTTATTAAGTTATCTTAATAAACTGCACTGAAAATGAACCTGTGCAGCTCGTAGATAACGCGGCTGTCAATGAGAGTAATTAATATTTTTGGTGTACTTGTGTAATACTTTCATACATTGAAACTAACCTGGAATAGCCAATAGCCAAAAATTGACGTCGAATAAATGATACAGTTGTTTTGATTACCTAATTTAAAAAGTGAAGTAATGCATTTTCTTACCTTGATTATGAAAATAAGTATAAGGTATATTTTTATTTCTATTTTAAAAAAAACCATAACTAGGCAGTAAAATAATATAGAAAATATCACATTTAAAAAACAGCATTTTCGGTTATATCTTAAGAATGACAGCTCCCAACGAAAAATTTGTTACGCCACTGAATTCTACTTGAAAACCCCTATGAAACTCAGTTTTCAATAAGTTATAAGATAACCAAGATACACAGGGGGCCAAAAAATGCAAAACTATTAAATTCATTTTGTACTTCAGGAACTAAGAAGGCTGGGACAAATCTGTGTGTAGGCATATTCAGCTTTATAAAAAAAAATTCACAGTTATATGAAAACCGAATCTTTGTACTTCTTCTCATAAACGAGAAACTCCATAAATCACATGAAAATGGAACACCCTGTAGAGGTCTGTTAACCCATTTGCTTTTAAAAGAAAAGGACAAACTTGTGGAGCATATGACCTGTTTATAGTCTTTACGCGAGCGCAACACCGTGAAATAACTTCATATTAAGGCAGGATTGCGTGACTGAAAAAATCTTTTATCATCGTTAGGGAACTGTTCATATCAAAATAAAATATCTAGTTTATAATATAATGGATATCTGTTTGTGGAGTCCTTTATAATGGTACCTTATTTAATCTGTGTTATTCAAAACGTATTCGTATTCGTTAGTGAACTTTTTAGAATTTAATAAGGTGTATAATATTATTAGTATTTTAATATCACACGCTTTTTTAGATGTATCAAATTTAATTGTTACCTATTCAGATTTAATTTAAAAATGTATGTAGTTTTTCTCAAATTAGGTACCTACTTAAAATCGGCTTGTCCAAAATTGTTCAAATTTGACATGTGTATTCGGCATACGTGGCCTAATCTAACTAACTTATTTACGACTTTGCTGTAAAATCAATAGGATGCCAATATTTGGACAGTTCAAAATTTGCACGGGATTTCCTTTGTTTCCAACGCCGATGCACCACCCTGTATATAAATCTTTTGGGATATTTTAAGATTCTATATATGGTTACTAGCCTGTTATCACCAGCACACCATACCATAAAGTATGATCAGTGGCAGAATAAAAAATAACTAAAAACGTCTTGGCAGTTATTTTAATAGTGAGGCTATATATATAATATTTTAATGGAAGCTAATTTTAGATATAAAGGTTATGAATTTGGATTTATATTTATATTTTAAAATTATTGACTTTGATTTTCCAACTATAATGCTAATATAATATTAATATTTTACATGTATGTATTATAATTAAATATGAAATAATTTGTGTGAACGATTTTCTCACTGATATATTTACAACTACATTTGATTTAAATGTTATTAAATATTTATATAATATATTATATATTATGTATTATTGCAAAAATATACCTAACTGGTACTTGGAAATTATATTTTAGAATAATTTTTCTTATTTAAATTTAGTATGTTAATTTGTATTGATACTTTGTAATAATCATCTATCGTCTATAAATGTATAAGCCGGTGGTTCGAATCCTGCGGACAGCATTTCATCCAGCTGATTATTTTTAGTAAACATAGTTTAAGTACCGGGAATAGGGTTGCGCAGAATATGCGCAACCTTTTGGCGATTTTGTGACACAAAACCTGTCCGAGATGTAGCTGGCGTTACCGTCAGCCTGTCCGAGAATTCTGAGATTTAATTTAGCTCTGCGCCGCTGCGCGCTGATATTCATTTACAGCGCAGCCGATAAGGAATACTGTATTGTCACCTTTGAGTCGACAGAATGAGTGGTTGACGAAAACAGTGTGGCCAGAACTACGGTTTAATCCGTAGTTTTACGGATTTTGGATACACTACGTTTTTCATACGGATTTTCTATCAGTAAACAATTTAATATAACATTATATGATTAAACAAAAAAACGGAGTTAGAGTTGGTTTAGAAATGATGAGCGCTGTTATTTCATATATAAAATATTATGGTAAATGTCAATAACAGTCATTTCCAAGCCAACTAAATGACTTTTTTCGATCATATGACATATTCAGTACCTATAGAAGAATTGTTATTTTTGTTGTTTATTCTATATTTAACACGTATACATTTTCAATGCATAAACGCGGATTATTCATCCAAAGATATTTTCGTCAAACGTATTACATATATTATACATTTTAATATGGCAACACTGTACCTTTCAGATCCAAACCGTCTTCGATATGCCTTCCCTGGTCGAATTAGAGAAAATAAGTGTTTTATGCGTTGGCCGCAGAAAGATTGGTGTACACCGTACAGCACTTAAGACGTGAGGGGAAATCAAACCAACCTTGCCACGAATTCGCCCATTAGGTTGCATATCTTCCTAATTCTTTCAATCAACGGTTTGGGCCTTATTGACCAATCATTTCTAATATTGTGAGATCGGAAACATAAATTTCGTTTTCAAAAACCAAAAAAGAAGATGTTGGGATGTTGGCAACAAATTGAAAAACATTGAAAAAAAAACAACTGAAAATGACCTGTATTTAGTTCAGGTTGTATGTGGTTTAGTAAAAAATAGCAGAAAGCATTATTTTCAACATTCGAATTAAATATAGCGTTTGTTAATATATTTTGTTATTTTATGCATATTTTAGAAATTAAAAAGAATTACAAGGGTTTTGTAAAACTCACGGAATAATGGAAGATGTGATGGTGTTTATGCAGAAATGTTTGCGGAAGCTCAAGAAGCAACTATCCATTTACTTGCTCTCCAAACTCCAAGTCTCGAAAACATTACGAAAAGGTTTTCTCGAATTCAGCGAGTGGAGAGAAAAACGGAGAGTAGTGTCTAATAATGATGTTACGTTGTCGTATTTTATAAACATGAAAAAATATGCAATTTTATCCATGTGGTCAAAGTACTCGATATTAAAAACCGCTTAATAATAATAATTAATAATGGTGGATAAATATCGTTTTATTAGGAGTAAAAATGATACTCTTTGCGGCGAGGCTGTACGTTTCACGGATGAGCGTTAGCGAGTGCACGACTCGACGTCGCAAATGGTCGCAAAAGTATTCATTTTTGCGACTTGATTGACAATATAAAAATTTCATTTTAACGCCTAGGCATAAAAGTAAAGCACTTTTATGCCTAAGCATAAAACTAAGAAAATATATTATTAAACTGACATAAAGTGTCAAATTCAACGAGCGTGACCATAGTTTCCCGATATAAATATAATTATATACAAGATATTACTTTTAACTATTTTTATATTATTTGGAATGTTTAAAATTGTTTAAAAAAATATTTGTAAACCTTTGAAAAAAAAGGTTTGTTTTATTCGATGTAAAAATGATTTTTTGTGCATGGTCTGTAATGTCGTCAAACGTATAGCCTCGCCACAAAAAGTATTATTTTTACTCCTAATATATGTACTATTTCTGTTATAATATCTATAACTAGCAAATAAATATCTAATTAGTTGATTTTAACTATTGATAGTAATAAAACTCAGTTTATTATTAAGAAATTCTACCCCAAAAATATAAATTGTGTAAATAATTTTACTATATCTGAAGCATTTATATGAATATAAATGATTGTTCTAACATCTTCAGCTCTATACCAACTCTGGAAATAAAAATAGTGAAAAGGAAGTTAATCTGCAGCCATCTGTTGATTATTTTGGCGCACTCGAAATTCCGCATGTTTTTAATTAATGACATGGCACCGTTCTATTTTATAGTAGACCTTGAAAATTAGTATATTATGATTAATTTTACTAAAAATAATTTTAGGAGGTGACTTTTTGTACCGGGTGTGCTACTAAGAATGGCCCTCGCTTCTCGCTGTGTCTCGGAAAGTGTTAGCCGTAGGGCCTGCGAAAAAAAAAATATTACCAAAGAGGTCATGAGAAATTACCGGAAATTAATTTCAAGTTCCCAAAATGACCGCTAGAGGAAGCATCTCGTATGGCTTAATTTTTACAGAATTTTGTCCATATTAGAGGTATTATAAATAATGGAATCCTAAAATAAAATTATTGGAAATGGTTAGATCTGTCTTTATTTAAATGTTAATAAGTCCGGAATATATATATCAAAGAACTATGTCTCGTTTAAAGGGCGTTTCTTACTCTATATTTTGCTTTATAAACAGTAATAATATCCATATAGATGCTAGAGGGTTTTTTCAAAAATTTGAAATGCAACAGTATCTGAATTTTTAGCTCGTAGTATATAGAGGCATAATAACTTAAAAATCTTAGGAAAAGCGAATCTTGATATCTTTTTTCAGAAAATATAATTAGGTTTTAAAAATATTTTACCATATTTTGGTACTATTTTCTCTCGGGTATTGTTTGAAATATGTGTTGAATTAATCATTCAATCATGGTAATTGTCACCATTTGATAAAACAGTCAGAACAATACTATACATTTGTTGTAATAAAAGATTTTCATATTTTATATATTCCAGTTTTACCCCTATACAATTTGATTTGATCAGTTCTGTCAAACAAATTATTGTCAATATATTAATTTTTAAATCATAACCCAATAATGTTTTTCTTATTTTGTTCAAGGAATTTACTATTAAAATAACTTTATTTGCGTACCAAACATAATTTTTGAAATTGTATTAATTGTGTTATTAAACATATTTTTGATTGTTTACGTAAATATTCTTTTACTAAATTAAAAATAATTGTTAAAATCGGAATAAAGTAGAACACGATCTGCCATTGGGTAATTAATATGAAAATAAAAAGGTGCTTTAATTAATTCCAAATTGTAAGTGTCAAATTGTGTATTGTTACATAACATTATTTGTTCAAAAATAGGTTAAGTTTTAAAATTAAATTTATTTTTAATATTCAATTAAATTCAATTCAGTTCGAAATAAATCCAATTAAACTCTTATGATTTCTTCCTTATATCATATTTTTCTTTTTTGCATTCTTTTATACAGTATGTTCCCGGACTGTCTTTACAAGAGGAAAACCTTTTTTATTATTGACATTTTCAGAAAAATGCATTCTTTATAAAAATTTGCTTGTTCTAAAATGGTTAATCCCCTTTACACTTTTCCAAATTTCCATTCACAACCTAACCTAACCATAGAACATAGCAAATATTAGAGCAAGCAATTTTTTTTATGAAGAATGCATTATCTATATTAAATTGTTAATAATAAAAAAGTTTTTCCTCTTGTAAAGACAATCATACTGTATAAGTTAAAATTTTCGTATTAAAATTATGTTTGTTATGTTGTACGTAAGTTTCAAAATTTTAAAACTATTTTTTAATTCTACAACTCCTATTCTTTTTCAAGATATTTTTTATTGCGTAATTTATTATATTTTACTAAATTATTTTTTTAAATTGTAAATAAATTTATAATTATTAAACGGCTATTCATTCTTAAGATAAAAAACTACTTACGTTTTGTTCGCAACTTCGTTAAAACTTTTAGCGCCGTTAGTCGTAGCCGCCTTCTTTCTTTTTGTTGCTTTGGGAAGCTGTTGTTCGCGAAGAAGTACGCGTCGGACTGTTTCGAAAACGCTGGAGCGTCGCGGCGCTTTTGTACAAGGCGTCGGGACGCCGCTCGGTGAACAAGTCTTCAGCGCCGTCGTTTAATGCAGCTGCTTACTAGCACGCTATTTTCATAAGATGAAGGTCTTTATTGAACCTTTATCTTATACACTTCGCACTAAAAAAGATTCTAAAAAGAACAGTGTTCGACTGCAAGGTCTGCTACTAAACATTTTTAAGCTTAAAGTATAACAACATTATTTATTTAAACCAAAAACGAGTAATAAAGAACTAAAGTGTCAAAACTAATGACAGAATATAAATAAATGTGGCAACTTTATATTTTTTACAGCAAAGTTACCACCTGATTTCCCAGCGGGAAATTTAAATTTCAGTTATTCAGCCCGGCGCCGAATATGTCCATAGTTGGCAACAATGAATTTAAAAATCGCGCCCTTGATTACATAACTAAATGTTTAATTGATTTAAAATATACATGGTTATTCAGCACATACGACAAATTGTAAGTTTTGTGTTCGTTGAAAAACTATTAGGGCAACAATTTTAAAATATTTTTACGATAATTTTAAGATACTGAGTGTCCAAGTAAATAAAAAAAATACTATAGTTGTATATATTGAAAAATAAAAAAGTCATCAGACAAATATTGTGTGTTTCTTCAAAAAGTTTCATTTGTATTAAATTAATTAAAATACTATTTGTTCAAAGATTTTCATTGTAGAAAGTACCTTTAGTAAAAATCTATTAAAAAGTGCAAGACTTGCAAGAGTCTTGCTCATCATTAATGCTCATCACTAAAAACCGGTAATTTAGCGTTACAGTCGTCATTTCATTTGTAAGGTATCTTTGTTTGTTTAAATGGAACGCTCGCTATATTATATATTACATTTTTTGGATAGTAGTTTCATTTCGCATAATTTTTTGGTTACATTTTTTTATATCTATCATGCTCATATTGAAGATTAAGATTTGAATTTTGATTAGAGAAAAAAAATACCTAAAGCAACTGATTGGATATCACAAATGGAGATAAAGGAATATTCTTTTTAGCGTTTGTTATGGCCACAAAGCTGTAAAGCCCGTCAAAATGGCCCAAATATTTGTTACTGTAAACCGAACCCTACATATTGTGTATGTATTATTATTTAAGAATTGGAAAAATAATAAAATGGCTTTCCAGTTGATTTTAAAAATTTCTTCCGCATCGCTCGATACAACAGAAATTAGAAGTGCCCAACTAAAGTATTTCACGCAGTCCCGTTGCCGTTTATGTCGATTGCATTGAAATAATATTAACATCGTCTGTTAAGGAAACTTAATATTTCTTATAAAATTATTTTCTTTTATGTAATTTCTTAGATTAAGATTAATTATTTTAATTTCTTTAAATTTTAAATTGCCGCACTTATACTTGCTTCCTGCAACATTAGTGTACGCATGCCCGAACACTAGGAAGTGTGGCATACAGTCTATTACAAACCGTTGAACGACGAAATTGGTCAGCTAACCGGTACGCGCCGAAAGTCTGAACTTAAAAGTTAAATCCCTTCAAAGACGATTTATGTTAGTGTATGTGTGAAAATTAGCGCTGAGTAGATCAAGATCGAGAAGAGGGCCCTCTGAAGCTCTCTGAGACGACCATTAAAGGTAGGAGCAGGTTTCTCATTTCTCTGTGCGGTTTCTCCCAGCTATTAACGTAATTTTCATTGATAAAATAAGACCAGTCAAACTAAAATTTAAAATTAATACAGTCCACAACTGCATTTCTGCACATTTTTGGTCCTTCGAGCCGGATTTTATTTTATAATTCTTTTTAATATATCAGTTTTCAATTTTGCGATTTAAAATCCATACATTCCACAGATACCAAGCCATATAGTTTTTTGGTTCATTTTTTGTACGAGCGCGCAGCGATACAAATACGCACCAATTTACTTGGTCGGGTAAATTCCGAGCGTCGCGTCGTAGAATTGTACTATCGTATTGTACTGTCACAATTGTACTTAGTACTTTTTTTTTTGATGGTTTCACATTTGTTTATGAAAAATATTTTTTACTGATATTAATTCTTGCAGTTTTACCTGAACTCAATTATTATTATTTTAGTTTTAATATTATAATTTCATTTATTCAAAATCAGATATAATATTAAAATATTTTCACTATGTCAGATAAAATTTCTAAGTATGATTTAAAACGAACAACAGCGTTTAACCGTTTAAAAGAAACTTATGACATTGGTGTTGCAATATCTAGTGACAACTCTCAAAAATCGATATTTTTAGCTAGAGTAGAGACTATTGACCAGGTGTATGAAGATTTTATGACTTATCACAATCAAATTATTTCTCTCATATCAGACGAAGATTTTAAAAAATATGATGCTTTACGTATATCAGCTGACAACGCATTCTACGGATCTAAAGCTATAAAATATCAAATTGTAGGTGACAATTCTTTGACAAATAATTCGACCAATGTTTCCACTCCTAAAATTACTGCAAAATTACCGAAAATTACTCTTCCTATATTTGAAGGCGATTTCAAAAGTTGGTCTGGATTTTTTGATCTTTTTAATACTTTAATACATGAAAATTCACAATTGTCAAATGTAGAAAAGTTCCAATATTTACTAACGTCATTGGGTAAAGAACCTCTATCTGTAATTAAAGGACTTCCAGTCACTGAAAATAATTATACAGTTGCTTATACTGCTATTAAAAATCGATATCAAAATAAAAGATTGTTGGCTACTTATCATTATAATGAAATCTGTCAAGCTGGACAGGTCAGAAAAGGAACTTGTACTGAACTTAGAAACCTTTTAAATATTTTTTCCGAAAATATTTCTGCGCTACGCGTTTTGCAATTTCCTGTTACTCATTGGGATTTTCTCTTATTTAATATGTTATTGCAAAAATTAAATGTTTCTATTAGGACTGATTTTGAAGTTCAAAATACTGTCGAAATTCCGACATATTCAGATTTAACACATTTTTTGGAAAATAAATGTAAAGCCTTAGAGTCAGTTCAGTTTACTACTTCATACAATAATGAACATTATAAGGATAAGAGCAAACAATCGTATCAATCCTCTAGTTTTTCATCTAATAAAAAATCTTCAGAAATTAAAACTGGTTATCCAGCCTTTATGACAACAAGTAATAACAATGCCACACCATATCAATCTAATAAGGGGGACAAACTGAAATGTGTACTGTGTTCATCTTCACATGCATTATACAGATGTTTTTCCTTTCTTTCAAAAACACCGCAGGACCGGTTAAACTTTGCTAAACAACACAATTTATGTACAAATTGTTTGTTATCTTCCCATTCTGTACGAAAATGCAATTCTTCTTTTAAATGTAAAATTTGTGGATCTCCTCATCACACATTATTGCATCTGGATAAAGCTATAGATAGTTCTTCATCTAGTACTCCAATCAATGCAAATATCAATCATACTGATGACCGTGCAATCCTAGAGTCAACTCCTGGCCCTTCTGTCAGTGCTATGGCGAGCACGTTATCTAGTAAACAATCTACGGTTTTATTATCTACAGCCATTGCCGACATCAAAGATATTCGGGGAAACTTTCAACAAATTCGAATTCTCTTTGACTCAGCTAGCATGGCTAACTTTATCACAGAAAAATGTGTAAATCGTCTTGGATTACCACGCAAACGCTTTTCTATTCCCATTGAAGGACTTAATGGAATGTCGGCGCAAACAAATCAGGGCGTCATACATTGTACGATCAAACCATGTAATGATTCTAATCCTCTATTCTCTTTTGATAGTATCATTTTACCCAAAATTTGTTCTCACCAACCTAAGATAAATATAAATCCTTTGTCTTGGACACATATCCAGAATCTTAAATTAGCTGATTATTCATTTCATAAACCAGGTCCTATTGACCTTTTAATTGGTGCTGAATTGGTACCTCATATTCTACGTTCGGGACGGGTTTTAGGTGAACCGGGTCAACCTGTTGCTTTAGAAACAATTTTCGGATATATTCTTCAAGGTATGGCAGTTTCTGACCATGTACCGTTACATAATTCAACTTTGCTAAGCTGCCATACTTCTATTGAAAGTAACTTAGATATTCAGCTTCAAAAATTTTGGGAAGTTGAGGAAATTCCTAAAATTTCTAGCCTGTCTACTGAGGATGTCCAGTGTGAGGAAATTTATAGATCGCTAACTTATAGAGATCAGTCTGGCAGATTCTGTGTACCTCTTCCGTTTAAAATACCGAATCCATTCTTCCGTAATACATGTTATCAAGCTCGTCGACTATTTACATCACTAGAGTTCCGGCTTGCTAAAAATCCAGAGCTTCGTAAAGCTTACTGTGAGTTTATGCAGGATTATCTCAACAATGGACATATGGTATTGATCCCTCCGGAAGACTATAACTCTCCTACAGCTTACTACATACCTCATCATTCTGTTATAAAAAATGAGATATCTGGACCTAAGCTTAGGGTGGTTTTTAATGCTAGTTTTCGAGACACGAATGGAACATCTCTCAATGATTCTTTATTTATAGGACCTAAGTTACAACAGGATATTGCTTCTATTCTTTTAACTTTTAGATTTCATCTATATGTTTTTATTTGTGACATTAAGCAAATGTATAGACAAATTCTTATTCAACCACAATTTCAAAACTTTCAAAGAATCATATGGCGTTTTTCTTCAGATGAACCAATTCAAGAATACAAACTGCTCACAGTGACATACGGGGTATCGTCTGCTCCATATTTAGCTCTTCGAACACTGCAAGAACTTGCTAATCAGGGAGAGTCTCATTTTCCTTTAGCTGCAAAGGCAATAAAGAAAAATATTTATATAGATGACGCAATTTGTGGTGCAAATGATCTAAAATCTGCTCTAAGTTTGCAACACGAACTTGTTGATCTTATGCGTACTGGGGGGTTCGAATTGAGAAAATGGGCAAGTAATCAACCTGATTTGTTAAGCCATATTCCTCCTTCTGATGTACAAATGTCTTGTAGCTTTGACAAAGAAGAACCTTCGTTCATTAAAGTTTTAGGTCTAAAATGGTGTCCAAAATCTGATGAGTTTACTTATTCTTTTAATCCAGTTGATCGCCAATGTACTAAACGGAATATACTTTCCGAAATTAGTAGAATATATGACCCTATTGGTTTTATTTCCCCAGTTATTCTATTAGCAAAATGTCTTCTACAAAAACTCTGGGAATCTAATATATCTTGGGATGAAACTCCTTCTACAGAAATATTGCAGGTCTGGAATAGGTATAAATCCGAACTATCTCAACTAGCTGGAATTAGAATACCTCGACGTGTTATTTCTGATAATATTTCTTGTATCGAACTGCACGGTTTCTGTGATGCTCCCAAACTGGTTACGCAGCCGTCATATATTTTCGGACTATCAATGATAGTGGTCAAGTCAGTACCTTTTTGGTCACTGCTAAGTGTAAAGTGGCTCCATTAAAAATTGTTTCATTGCCTCGTCTAGAGCTCTGTGCAGCTGTTTTATTGGCGGATTTGCTTACTTTTGTTACTACTACTTACGCAGATTATCTCTGTTTTAATTCCATATATGCATGGTCTGATTCGACTGTCGTTTTAGCCTGGTTAGCTGCCAGTCCTCATAAATGGAAAACTTTTGTAGCTAACAGAGTAAGTCATATCCAAGGCAAAGTTTCTAACACTTCCTGGCGTTATGTTCCGTCCAGTGACAATCCTGCAGATTGCGCATCTCGTGGTTTAACTGCATCTCAACTCTTAGAACACAAAATTTGGTGGCGCGGTCCAAACTTTCTTCAACATTGCAACCGAGATGTCTGGCCTGCTCAACCTCATTTAGAAATGTGTGAATCTGTCTACAGTGAAGAAAAACAAACATCTCTCCATGTTTCATTAGAAGAAGATATCATATGCGATCTGCTACACAAGTTTTCTTCGATACGTAAAATTCAAAGAATTTTAGCCTATGTTTTAAGATTTTTCCTTAAATCTAAAGATTCACTGCAAAGTAAAACCTCTTTTATTTCATCTTCTGAAATGCGTAAATCATTGATTTATATTATTCGACATGTTCAACGAAAGACCTTTTCAGACATTATAGATAAAATTCTATCAAATGCTTTACTTCCTAAACCTTTTCGGAAACTCGCACCTTTCTTGGACTCGGAAGGTCTTGTCAGGGTGGGTGGCAGACTTAACAATAGCAACTTCACGTACGATGTAAAACACCCTATATTATTGCCTAAATCACACAGACTTACTGATTTGATTATTGAGTGGATTCATCAAGCAAACCTTCACCCAGGTTTAAAGACATTGCACTGTTAATACTTCAACAATTTTGGATACTATCTCCACGAAGTTCTATATACAAATGTTTAAATCGATGTATTCGTTGCTTTCGCTGTAAACCTAAATCATACAATCCTTATATGGCTGACTTGCCATCGTTACGTATTTCACAATTGAAGGCTTTTTCGTCCATTTGTATTGATTTTGCAGGTCCCTTTTCTCTAACAATGCATCGATACAGAAAAGCCAAGATCTATAAGGGATATGTTTGTGTTTTTGTATGCTCAGCTACCAAAGCAATACATCTTGAAGCTACTTCAGACCTTACTTCTGAGGCTATTTTGCCGCTTTTAAGCGTTTTGTTTCGCGTCGTGGCAGATGTTCTTTTATTTCTAGTGATCAAGGTACTAATTTCAAAGGTGCCAGCAACCAAATGCTTCAATTCGCCCAGGTTGCGGCTCAAGTTTTATCCATTACTTGGAAATTTAATCCACCCGGCAGTCCTCATTTTAATGGCCTGGCCGAAGCCGGTGTAAAATCTATGAAATCTCATTTATATCGAACAATCGGCTCTCAGATTTTGACATATGAAGAATTCTCCACTATTCTAACCCAAATTGAAGCAGTGCTGAATTCTCGGCCATTATCGGTTATAAGTGCCGATCCCAATGATTTACAACCATTAACTCCCGGTCACTTTCTGACCTTAGAACCTTTAACAATTGGTTTTCCAGAATCTGATCTGACCTCTATCCCTCTTAATAGATTGTCAAGATGGCAACTAATTCAACGTATGCATACTGATTTTTGGAAACGTTGGTCTCAGGAGTATGTACATTTAATGCAAGAACGGCATAAATGGACCGAACCTACTCCTGAAATAAAATTGAATTCATTAGTTCTGATCAAACATGAAACAAAATCTCCGTTATCTTGGGAATTGGGTAGAGTCATAAAGCTTCATCCCGGAAAAGACAATATTGTTCGTGTAGTTACACTTAAAACTGCACATGGGATATTACAAAGACCAGTTGTCAAAATTTGCCCTTTACCTGGCAACTAATAAGGTAAAATAATTCTTTATACATTTTTTTATTCTTAACTTTGCATTATTTTTTTTTCTTTATCTTATTTTTAAAAACATATGTTTTGGTGGGTGGAATGTTAAGGAAACTTAATATTTCTTATAAAATTATTTTCTTTTATGTAATTTCTTAGATTAAGATTAATTATTTTAATTTCTTTAAATTTTAAATTGCCGCACTTATACCTGCTTCCTGCAACATTAGTGTACGCATGCCGGAACACTAGGAAGTGTGGCAGACAGTCTATTACAAACCGTCGTACGACGAAATTGGTCAGCTAACCGGTACGCGCCGAAAGTCTGAACTTAAAAGTTAAATCCCTTCAAAGACGATTTATGTTAGTGTATGTGTGAAAATTAGCGCTGAGAAGATCAAGATCGAGAAGAGGGCCCTCTGAAGCTGTCTGAGACGACCATTAAAGGTAGGAGCAGGTTTCTCATTTCTCTGTGAGGTTTCTCCCAGCTATTAACGTAATTTTCATTGATAAAATAAGACCAGTCAAACTAAAATTTAAAATTAATACAGTCCACAACTGCATTTCTGCACATCGTCGTTTTGTAATAATATTTAAGTATTTGAGTTTATACTACTGCAGTTATTGAAACTATAAAACACTCAGGTATGAGGTTTACGCGATCTAACACTGTTCCGGGTAGTAAAAATTAAGTGAAAAAGAACCCGAAGAAAAGAAGTGTGTAATTTCGTGATTGTTGATTGTTTGTTATTACACCCAACAATCAATAACTCAATTTTCCCGGATATTCCACTCTCACGAAACAACATTTTTTAGCTTCTTTGATCAAAAGCAAAAATGTATTAAAACCGTTTGACTAAACCAAGTGCCCAGTACATAAAAAAATTAAATAGGCATATACTATGAGAGGATAAAATATTATTTGCGATATCAATGGTATGATTTTTTAATCAACTAGTGCTTACATTTTTTATAATCATCTTCTAAAATTGTAATTATGTACCTTTAAGAATTTTCTACTGGCAAAAACTGTGCGTAATAGATATTTACGATACAAGTGAGTTAACAGCATCATTAAGATATGCGTGTGAAAGTAGCACAACGAGTGCGTAGCATGAGTTGTGTAACCACGCAAGTATCTCAATGGAGTTAACTCGCATGTATTGTACAATATTTTATCTACGTGTAACTATAAAAATACACAATGAATTTTAAAAATTATTGTACTTAACTATATACCTATCCTAAAAATCAATTACCTTTGTTCAAATAACACCATGCATGGCAATGTCAATATGACAGTAAATAATATTGGTGTCACTAGTTTAAAAAATGAGCAATTCGGAAAGTATTCCCTCTGACATTGAAAAAGAGGCATTCAGAGCCATTTCTGGATTGCTTCCAGCAAGATCGAAATAGAAGTCTGAATATCAAATCAAATCAAATCAAATCTTTTTATTAGGCCCAATATAAAAAATATACAAAATACAAACCATACTTTGGCTGACTAATAGCCTAATAGCTTAATAAGGAGTGTACCGCGATTATAAAACCGATTCACTGATTGCCAAAGGCACCAGTGTGGCACACTCCCTGTAAAAAATAACTAAACAGAATTTCATTTTCAATACAATAATATACCAACAACAAACAAACCCGTAAGAAAAACAGAGGACCACCGGCAAAGCAAAAAGAAACCCCGAGCGCACAGAACAAAGCGTTCGCAAGACAATTTAGCAATGTTAAAAAGTATATAAATACATTTTCATCACATACACAAATATTTTCGAAAATTGTAAAGCTGAGCAGTGAGCCAGTCAAAACCATATCAAATTAAAGGCCCGTTCACCACAGTTTGCCAGAATAACAAAAGAAAAAAGATTAGAAATAAGTTCTATATTATATTCGATTGTAAAACCAGCAAATTATTCTTAACATATTTATTAAAATAATGTGATTTAAAGCATTTAACACTGATTGAAAGAGAATTCCATAATTGCGGCGCAAGAAAAGAAAACGATTTCTGAAAGTCAGCTGTCCTATGTTGAGGTATTCTGAAACAATGTAAGTTTCGTGTTACATGAGTGTGGTCAAAAGGTATAAACAATGATTTTAAATAAGGCGGTTGGCCAGTTTGTAAGATACGGTAGATAAATGTTAACATATGAAGTTTTCGCCTATTTACCATAGGCAGAATATTAAATTGATTTAAATATGGCGTAATATGTGTACGAAATGAGATATACGAAAATCTCATGCAGGAATTTTGAAGTTGTTGAATGGATCTGGCAACCATTTGAGTCAATGGAGAGCCGTATACCACATCTCCGTAATCAAACAAGGACACAATTAGCGAGTTGCACAGATAATATATACATATAATTTGTATTCTGAGCAAGATGTTTCTTAAAATAAACCAAACCTTTTAGTCGCATATATGCAATTTTCAATTTATTTTTTACATATATCATATCTAATTTTAAATTAGAGTCAAAATATATGCCGAGATTTCTAGCGTCCTTAACTATTGGTATTTTAGTATTATTAACAAATATATCAAGATTGTCTGATATATAATTGAGAATAGGCTGATTATTTCCAAGCAGCTTAATGCACGATTTGGATGCATTTAATTTTAGATTATGTTCCATTGAATATATATACTCTAAGTATGAAAAATGGTGCACCGAAAAAAAAGTACACAACTATGGAAATGAAAAGGTACTTGACATATATTTCTAATTTAGTGCAAAATAAATGTTTTACAAAAGATTTTTTTCTCTTTGGTAGTCATCTAAACAAGGAGTGCGGTAATGAAAATGCGTGAGTTTGGTTTGGTTCTTAACTCACGTATTTTGAGTGAGTTAAGAGCTTCTTAACTCACTGACGTAGATAAAACTATGTTCGCTACCGTAGTTGAACTCATCTAAAAGTTTCATTAGCTTGAATAATAAATTATAATACAAGTTAGACCTTCTTCAGATATCAAAATATTTACTTTTTCATTTTTATTTTTAGAATTTTCACAAATTATACTTCCTAACACTTTTAGAATAATTATACATATAAAATTATTCGTCTATTTTCTATTTATACCCGTGTATTTGTTTAGTTTGCAGTATTCTCCGGTGGTGGCAGCACCGGCCGAGAATGCACCAAGCTTTTTAGGTATAGGCGATCCGATTTCTTTAATAAAGCCAGCATTTTTGTTGATTTTCTATATTATTGAGCCACTCTGTACATAATAGCCATATCAAATAGAAAGACAAGTATCTTGAACACTATGAAGATTACCGATCACCCTCAATATTAATATTCGTCGATCGTTATATTACATCAACTGTTTATGACATTTTATATTCCACTAAATATCAAACTGGGTAAATCGTTTTTTTATAGATAGGTATAATTTAAGGGATGATAGGGAAACTTGATCAAGGACTTTGAAAATTAATTTACATATACTGTATTATTCAATATGGATGATGTTATTATATAAAAATATATAATACAATGGTATATAAAAGGACCCTAGCCGAGGAATGTCTCAAATGGGGTAAAAAATGTACATATACTGTAAAATATAATTTTACTGTCAAACGACTGCTAATGACTGCGAAGACCGCCTACGTCTACCACATAATTATAGTCGACTGATACCAACGACTGTCAGCGACTGCCAAGAAAATGTACATGTAATCCCAACATTAAGACACTCGGCTTTAACCTAGTATGTCTTAAACAAACAAGCTTAAATATTTTTTACCAATAATTTTACTTGTAAACTTCTATTGATGGGTCGTTCTTTTATATCAAAATAAGATATGTATTATATCATATACCAATTTAAGACTATCCCAAGAGACTGACTATGTTTGTTGAGTGCATGACATACTTTTTTCCTTGCTTTTTTCTTAAGTAAAATTTGTCACATATTAACTTTAGGTATAAAAGAAGTATGTTTTATAAAATTTAGCCTCACGGTATATTGAAGTTATTAACAAACATAAATCATCAAATTTGGTTCAGCATATTAATCATTAAAAAATCACCTCTCTTTCCTTTGTTAAGTAATATTTTTATGAAAGATTTTGAAAATAATACAATAAATAGTTTTTCAAAAAAGCCTGTAATATGGCTGCGTTATGTTAATGATATTTTTGCAATATGGCAACCTAACGTTTCTGAAATAGACATTTTTTTGGATTATATAAATTCTCGCGAACATACAATAAAATTTACTTTATAAGTAGAGAGAGGTAATCGTTTGCCATTGCTTGATGTTTTAGTGTCAAAGTTTCAAAATAAACTAATTTTAGATGTTTACTGAAAACCCACAAACACAGATAGATACTTATATTTCACTTCTGATCACAGTATAACTGTAAAAAAAGGTGTTATAAAAAGTTTATATGATAGGGCAAAAATAATATGTACAGACGATATTTCACTAAACAGAGATATAAACCACATAAAAAATACATTAATAAAAAACGACTATCCACCATATTTTATTGACAAAACATTAAACGAGAAATACAAACCCCAAATCATAGACACAATGATAACAATACACAATATATACAACTTACAATTCCATACATACGAGGCATTTCGGAAAAAATAAGAAGGATAGGAAAACAATATAACATACGAACATCTTTCAAAACACAAAATACACTTAGATCCATTTTATCACATACTAAACCAATAAATACAGAACAACAAACAAAAAATGTAATATACCAAATACCCTGTGAATGCGATAAATTTTATATTGGTGAAACATCTAGACCCTTAAATGTTAGAATTAAAGAACATAAATATTATTTAAGAAAGGGAGATTTTCAAAAATCTAAGATTTGTCAGCATTCATGGGACACAGGGCACAGAATAAATTTTAATAACGCCAAAATTATAATGAAAGAAGCGATAGCCTCTAAAAGAAAAATAAAAGAGGCTTTTTTAATTCAATCTAATAAAAATAAATGTATTGCTCATGCATCTGTAGATGTTAGTAATTTATGGCAATCGCTTCTTTGATTTTAAAGAACATAACATAAATAAACATAACATACGTAAAATTTAAAAATAATCATAGAGAAAGTTTGGGCTTTTTGGTTTTATCTTATTAAGTAATTGTTATCAGGTAGTAATTGTTAAATTTGAAGTTTAACTTAATATAATGTCATTTTAACAGAACGTCAACAATTTCTTGTAGACGTATCTGTTTTAAAAAGTAAAGTGTTCTCGAATAGTTCAATTTTAAATATTTTAAATAGTTTTTTTCTTGATTCTTTATATTTTTTTGCTTCCGACGACGGAAAGTGAAAACTTTCCGAAACGTTAAGCATTTTTTTCTTTGTTAGGCAAATTTTTATTACTGTAAACACAACTTCTGACAAGCAGCGTCCGTTTAGGTTTAACGCCAGAAGTGTTTACAAAAAATAACTATTTTATTTTGTAGATTTTTCTTGAAGTGCAGTGGCGAAATACCCATAAAGGATTTTTTTTGGATATATTAATCATTTCTCGGCAATAAGGTCAATATTTTTTTGAAAAAATAGCAACGGTTCAACTGGAAAAAGAGGAGTTATATGTTTACCAAATTTGTTCTTTGTTACCCGATTTTAAACTCGTTGTGTTTATATTCATTAGAGGGGGTATTTGTTTTTGAGAAATAAAAATAATGAATGCAATTAAAGCATATTGGTATAAATATATATATCCGTATCCCTTATATATTATTTTTTTTAAAGCACTTATATTATTTACGGTCCAAAAATTAATTATAATTGATTTTAGATTTTAATTCATTTTCTTGATTTTAGATTTGTTTGCGCTCGAATTAATTTGTAGTTTACTGGTCTATGAACAAACAAACGATAAAAACATATAAGTTTAATTATTAAAATTAAAAAATTATAAACAAAATCAAAAATAAATAGTAACAATTTAATAATTTGCCGACAACTGCTGTTGATAAGCAGTCTTTTAAACAATATATGAAGGGTCGGCCGTAACAACGTTGTATATAACAAAAGAAGTGAATGGAATAAATCACGAAAAACGATAAGAGGTCATTTAGGTGATGATAAAACTTCGTATTTAGTATAGTTTACTAAAGTTGCTATAACTATACTGATTTATAATTTTTAAAAATGCTTACTACGAAATATCCAACTATAGAGGTCATTATTGTGGAAAATGCATGTAACAACGTTGTATGTTCATGTAACTTACAACGTTGTTACACGTAAGCAATGTATATCAAATTAAAGCGAATGATTTTTTAATAAATTTACTTTATTAATAAAGGTTTTAAAGAAAGAACTTACATAACGCAAACATTATTTTCAAAAAACTGGTTTTACAAAATAAAATCTTAGTACTAGATAAATTAGAATATTGCTCTCCAGCATCTCTTGAACGTTTTCTCGCGTTTTGTTTCGAGTTCTCTATATTTAGTTTCCTTTTTTTCCCCTATTTAAGTGGGAAATATCCGCGGGTGAAAGTTGCACCGCCCTCTTACTAAGCGCTTAAACGCACGTACAACGTTATTATCGGGAATACAAGGCTGGCACTGACTGAAGGTCGCCCTATTGCCAGACATCGGGCAAAATTTTTCAGTTCCAGTTGCGCCAATACATTCAAATATGCTTATAAAACGTTGTTTTAGGGAAACATCACATTTCAGCAAAATGTTATATACAACGTTGTTACGGCCGACCCTTCATATAATATATAAATACTTTGGTGATGCTTATTCCTATTCGATATTTCCTCTTTATTTGTTTGTGAATTATAATTGCCTGTTCATTTGTTAAGTGCTTTATTCCAGTTTCAGTTATTAAAAGTTCCGTTTTACGGACAGAACTGATATTAATTGGCTGTATTTAATTGTAAAAGAGCCATCGCTTTATTTGAAATATATAAAACCTTTTAAATAACAAACATTTTGACATATTTTGTTTCTAACTTTATTTATTCGTATTTTTATTTTGATACTCGTATACAGGGTGTTTCAAAACAAATGCGAAAAACTTCAGGGGGTGATTCCTTGTTCAAAATAAAGGGTAGTTTGCTTTATAAATGTTGGGTCAAAAGTCAACCATTAGGGAGATATCGCGGTACAAAGATGGCGGAAAAATACTGTTTTTATTTTTTATCTTGAAAACGAAAAGAGATAGACTAATGAAATTTTACGGAACCATTACTGTTATGAAAACACACTTTCTGGTAATTTTTTCACTTTTTTAAAATGAGTGGAAGGGGTTGAAATAAACTACCCCTATCATTCTTTGAAATGAAATTTAAAGAAAAATCTTATCAAACACATGTAAAAAAAATAATTTTGATAGTTTAGTTTATTTAGAAACTTTTTTATCTCTTGTGTTTTTTTGATAAAACTCACCGATTTGAAATTAAAAAATAAAATGTAAAGCATTACATGTCAGGAAAAAAAATATTTTTAGATAAAGAATCTAGTTAAGTGGGCAGCTGTAATTTTTTTTAGGAAAAAATCTAGTCGGCCGCTGTCACATTTTAGGATGTTTCTAATATTGTTTTATTTGACATTACCCTACTGCAATACGTTATTATCTAGATTATTATTATTATCATTATTATCACTAGATTCCAAATCTAAAATTATTTTTAGTCCTGACATGTAATGCTTTACATTTTATTTTTTAATTTCAAATCGGTGAGTTTTATAAAAAAAATACAAGAGATAAAAAAGTTTCTAAACAAACTAAACCATCCAAATTAATTTTTTTGTATGTGTTTGATAAGATTTTTCTTTAAATTTCGTTAACAAGAATGATAGGGGTAGTTTATTTCAACCCCTTCCACTCATTTTAAAAAAGTGAAAAAATTACCAGAAAGTGTGTTTTCATAACTACAATGCTTCCATAAAATTTCATTAGTCTATCTCTTTTCGTTTTCAAGATAAAAAATAAGAACATTATTTTTCCGCCATCTTTGTACCGCGATATCTCCCTAATGGTTGACTTTTGACCCAACGTTTATGAAGCAAACTACCCTTTATTTTGAACAAGGAATCACCCCCTGAAGTTTTTCGCATTTGTTTTGAAACACCCTGTATAAATTACGTATTTCTTCTTTAGTTTTTGCGTTTCTCAATTTTATTGTAGGATGTCATATAGGCTTATTTAGTGTTTTGATATTCAGTAAAATATTAATTTCAGATTAAGCATAAACTGGTATTTATAAAGAACTAAAATATATGTATAAGGTACTATATATATATATATATATATATATATATATATATATATATATATATATATATATATATATATATATATATATATATATATATATATATATATATATAAAATAAGGTATTCTTGTACACTAACTCTTACCGAAATTACCAAATAAAATATGTTTATAAATTAACATAAGATAGAGACGTGTTTAGTGTCTAACTTAATGGTTTAAAATAATGTATTTAAAATGTAATATGAATTAGAACCCTTTTCAAAACATTGTGAATTTCTGTTTTGGTTTAAATGAAAACAATCAAACTTTATAATGAGTCATAAATTACATGGTTTCAATTTAAAACCATGTCAAACGGAAGAGAGAAGAGAATAAAATAAGAAATTGTTGATACCGAATATTTAAATTTAAGCGGGGGTGTCTTATTGTTCTTGGGCAACCGTGCGGAACAAAGTAATAAGTTAGGATTTTCTTAAAGTTAA
This sequence comes from Sitophilus oryzae, assembly GCF_002938485.1. Taxonomy (NCBI): domain Eukaryota; kingdom Metazoa; phylum Arthropoda; class Insecta; order Coleoptera; family Curculionidae; genus Sitophilus; species Sitophilus oryzae. The sequence continues at coordinate 2,988,535 of NW_022145749.1, forward strand.
GGTAATCATTTGAAATTCTTTTTTTATTTAATTATAAAGTATTTAATATTTTTATATTTTAAACTTTCTTTTTAACTGAGATTTTATGACACAAGAGACTTTTTTGATGAAAAAGACATTAATAAACGAAAACATTTCTAGCCATTCTCTTTTGAATTAGTAACAAAATGTTTAAATAATTATGTAAAAATTTAATATTAATAACTATAAACATAATTTTAACAAATAATTTTACCTTCATGGCTACATACAAAAATTAAGTGACCTTTTCATATAAAATTTATCAAAATTCGACCACTATACGCATTTTTAGCTATTGTTTAGTATTTTAAATGTCAAATTTGGCAGATACCCTAGGCTAATAGATAAATTGGAAATTTAATAGAAATTATAAAAAAATCTAAATTCCGGCCAGTTTGTTAATATATTATTTACATTTTACCACAATCTTTGTATATATGATTGATTTTATTTTGCATAAGTCATATATGATTTTATATATGTCGCACCCACTTAGTGCAATTGTCCGTTTCATGAAATGGATATCCACTTCGCGAACTAAAACCAACCAGTTCGCGAACCTAACCTAATCTCTTCGCGAAGTGGATATCCATTTCATGGAACAGACAGTTACACTAAGTGGGTGCGACATATATTATGAAGAACTTTGATAAACTCATAACTTTTGATAAAATACTTTTTAAAACATTTAAAAATTCGTGAAGAAAAATATTCTTCTAGAATCACTTCATAAAAGTAAATATTTATACAAAGCGTGAATTTATGTTCTGAAAACTCCTCGTTTTTAATAATAACTAAATATAAAAAACCAGCATACAATCAATCTGTTTAACTGTTGTAGTTCTGAGGGACATCATTATATGGTTGGATAAAATTAATTGAATTTTAAATTAACAATTACCACCTAATATCAGTTACACGTTAATTTAAATGAGATAAAAATAAATCCAATAAAGTGCCTGTATATAAATTATTTTGAAATAATTTTTATGTTAGTGTATTTTATTTCGTATAATAAAATTATGGTTAACATATACACACTTGATAAACGCATTTTTAAGTATTCAATTAAATTAGATAAGACTTTTATTTTAGAGTCGTTTTTTTAAGTTTCTTTAAAAAAAATTTTTTAGTAATGCCTTTTTAGGTAATGAATCCCCCACAAATGTAACCACCGTATTTACCGTATTTCAGAGATATAGTTTAGCCTTAATTATCAATTTATATATAATAATCCGGTTAGGTTAAGTTAGGTAATTTTTTGTCATTAATCTTATATATTTTGACAGTGCTCTAAACATGGGTAAACAGAGTATAGAAAATAGGCCAGTTTGAAAAAAATATTTTGTCGAATATTAATTGAACGATACCTATATGAACATTCATTAATTAATTTAGTTACTTTGGGTATCATTGTATATTACCCGTACAGCAAGGAAAATGTTTGAGTATATAACAATAATAGTTTATTTGTTAAGTTTAAAATTATTTTTGAAATTGAAAAAAAATTAATCAGGATAAAAAAAAATAATATTTATTTGTGTGAAACATAATTTTTCCTGTATAAAGTTCTTTTTATGATGGAACATAATCGGTTATTAGGAAATTACTATTAATATAAAAAAGGTACTTCAATTGCAAAAATTAGCGTTTTATTAAATAATATTTGTTCGAAAATAGGTATATTTTTCAATTCAATCAGAGTTTTAAATATTGAAAAATTGTAAATATGGAAAGTTAATGCGGATCTACCATAAAACACAAGTGTCTATAGATACATCTTATTTTAAATTTATTTCTTTAATACACTTATTAATTTATCTATATATATAACACACACAAATTAATTTATTTTTAAAGTACACATAATATGTTTAAACCTGAATGTTGCCGTACACAATGTCAAATTTCCAAACAATGAAAATTCACGTAATCTCTTCTAATAAATCATATTTTTGTATTTTTCTATATTTTATTTATCCCTCGACCGGGCGCGTAACGGTATTCCGTACCGCATTTATATTTTTTAAGTATTCTGGACTTTTAAATACTTTATTGTAAAATATAGCATGCTACACAGTAACAGGCAACATTTTAATACATATTTAATTTATTAACACAAAAAAAAATTAAGCGTATTATAAAAAAATGAAAAAAAAAATTACAACCGAACGAAACATTTTTATTATTCAAAATAAATAAAGTATAAGTTTGCCAACTCACAAAAACTAAATCAGGCCGAACATATAATAAAATAAACCAAACAGAAACTTTTAAATATTCAAAAAAATATTATCTAAATGTTTAGTTTTTTCTATAGATAGATATCTACCGATAATACGATTGATTAGTCTATCACTGTAGTTTTTGCGAACAAATTTGTTGCATTAGTTGCAAAAACTAGTAGTTTTACAGCGCTTTCAGATGGAGTGGACCATCCGCGACGGATCGTCCTCTACTTCGAGCAAGTACCATGAGTTTATATGAACAATTTCACATGGTCGCGTATGCTCCGTTCGGATGATTTCGTCCGACGGCTATCTTGAAAAAACACGACGGACGGTCCGCGTCGGACGGTCCGCTCCATCTGAAAGCGCTGTTATGGGTTTCACATACATGGCAGGGACCAACTCGCTTTTTATTGTCTCTAACTAGTACCTTTATCTCTGGAGCATATTTAGCGAGGAAAACTTGGAAATCTCTGGGAAGAGTTTGTATACTGGTCCTGTCCTTCATTAACTACCAAGTTATATAACACATATTTAAAAGATTATTATAAAATCAATCAAAAAAATGAATTAACAATTTAAAATTACACCAAATAAAGCAAAAAAGTAAAACTATTTTACTTACATTATCGGGCCCGTAGCGGCACGGAGTACCGCAACCTCTGTAGTTATCAGGTTTACGACAGAATTGCTACTGAACCAAAGTCACTGGGTATGCAACTACTATGACCCAGGGTGTCAAATATCCTTAAATAAGAATATTTAATGGCACTGGAAACCTACGTCCAATGGATATTTTGTTTTAACGAAATTAGTAAAATTGCGGTTCAAAATTCCGAACGCGCCCGCTCAAGGCTTGTTTAATAAAATATGAAAAACATTAAAAACTTTTGGTTAAAAATATGTTATGCATTTTTCAAAAATTTCAAATTAATTTTCAATTACTGCTACTAAACTAATTTTTATAATATTTTGCATACACATTCATTTTTCCAAACCATACAAGCAAACGATTGTTTCCACTAACCACAATATTTTTTCTACACTGAAATTATAATCTAGATAGGTTTATTTGAGATTAAAATGTTATCTTCTCATATTTAGTTAAGGTGCCTACAATAGCGTGTTTTTTTTTAATTTAATCTATACAATCTTTCCTAGAGGACCAATTTCATCTTTATTGAATATCTCGAGAACGGCGCGGCGCGGCGCCGGCGGTTAAAGATATCCGTTTATGAAGTTTTTTAGTTATCGTTTTAAAAGTTTGTTTAAGAGTCTGTTACTGTTCGGGTATCTCTCAGGATTCGGGTAAAGCGGGTGGACGGCCCAAGGAAATATAATAATATATTTTATTTCAGAAATCTGCCTAAACCTTAGCACGATTCTGTCGTGTTAAGCCACACCCAAAAATCCAGACACACGTGCTTTGATTAAGGCTTGATTTAAGCCTTAAGCCTTAGGCTTGCACATCTTCAACATTGGCCGTAAAATTGCAAGCAATTTGTTACAAAACTATATAAATTAAATATCACTGCAATCACAAAACTTCAATCTTTGTCGGTATTGTAACGGAATTTTAAATTATTTCTTATTTTCGAGATAATTTAGTTTAAACGTAAGGTATATTTTGTTATTGTTTGGCCATCAAAATCTTAAAAATAAAGAAGTTATCGAAAAATGTTAAAATTACAATACCGACATAGCATAATCCTTTATCTTTAATTTCCTGCTTCATTTGTGTTAAAACACCTAGCCAGTTTTACATAAAACGTTAAATGCTGAACGCTTATTTTGCTAGTTTTAATAGTCTAAAAACGAGCAAAATATGCGTTGCAGGAGTTTTTCTATTCTGAAAAACTAGCAAAATAAGCGTTTATAGTCCGAAAAACTAGCAAAATAAGCGTTGAAATGGACTCTAAAGAAAAATATTTTAACTTAACTGAAAATATAAGATACTTACATTACTGAATAATTCCCGTTTAGTCATTTTTTGTGAATGGTTCTTTTGTTTTGAAGGTTAACTCATAACAGCATTTCTCTCCGCTCTGGTTTTAGTAAATCAATTAGCAATTCTGTTTATTACACAGTTTAAACGAGAATACAGATAAAACTAAAAGCTGTGTAGATCTTTAAGTGCGAGGTTGGTTAAACTAGAAGTATTATTATTATTTCTGTAAATAATTCAGTTTAAAACTGGAGAAGAACTTTTCGAATTCAATGAATATGAAATTAGCAAATGGAAATTTAAATTAGTTCAAGAAACGAATTGTTTTCAGAACATATCATATCCATGTTTATATAAGTATTTTACTTTATAATAAGTGATTGTAGACGAATATTTTTTAAATATTTTAAAAGTTCTTTATCGGCAAGCATAAGTTTTGTCAAAGTTATGCAATCATATATGATTTTTACAAAATAAGTGGTATTCGTATACACAAAGATTGTGGTAAAGTGTAAAAATAATTAAACTATATTTAATAAATGGAGAGATGCCTGAATTTTATTTTATATCTAGATCATGTGGTGATTCATATAAAATATATTTTCTTTTCAATAAGTTTAATAAATAAATAGTAAAATAAAAAACACTTTTTTTATTGTTTTATTTCATTAGTTCATTCGATTTTATTTGGCATCATAATGTCGTTCGGTGGCCTTTAATATACTAAATTCTTTCTAACAGTCAGGTAAATACGCTGTAATCACATATTTTTTGAGCTAAAGTCATGTTTTTACATGATTTTCATTGTTTAGAAAAAAATAACAAAATATGATCTCATAATAAATCAACATATTTTATTTATACGATTAATATTTTGGAATATCTTATATATATATTTTTTTAACTTCATATTTAACCCTACAATTTTGTCAAACTTGTGAAAAACATGTTTAAATGGCATTTAATAATAAATATAGTGTATATATCTAGCATTGCATAAATAATATATTTTTATTTTTAATCCATTTCAAACTCAAATTTAACAAAAAATTTAAAACTTTAATAAAGTTTTAACGTAGAATTTTTCAAATACGACAACTAGGAATATTTGGAGCATCAGCTGTTACTCTCAAATTGATTTTTGGTGTTGTCGGTATTCTAAAGGAATGGAATGAGAGAGAATAACATCGAATATATTGTCGCGACCCTGGTTTATACGTCCGTTGGGGGGACGTTTTGGTATCAAGGATCATGATTAACTGAAACAATCAATATACAGGGTGTGCCAATATTCCGTGGACAGAACTACTGCGTATTCTTGGAATCAAAATAAATAAACTTATAGATATGAATAGAACGCTTTTATTTTAAAAAGTTTATTTTTATTTATTATTATTTTATAAATATATTTATTAAAGCAGACAGTAGTATCGACTGACTAGTGAGAAAGAAATTCTAGGAACTAGTGGGATTGCAGTCGGAAGGGGTTGGACTAGAATTAATACACTTTGTTAATGGTCAAGCTTTCGGAATTTATTTATTCCATCCTCAGGACACTGAAATGGAGATACATGTTACAGAAAAAAGGCTATAAAAGTCAAGTAGAAAGAACTTACTCACCGTGGTAGAAAAACCTTCATTTTAAAAACTACAGTAAAATCATCACTGACGAGTCAACCACACTAAGGGCTATTTCGGGGCGATTGAACCGCCTGATCATTAACTAAAACATTGGAAATAATTGTGAGATGTTCGAGCACATTTCAATTGCGTCTCAATCTAAAGCATGGAGGCGCAAAATAACTGACAAACGACAACTCTGACATCCATCTGTCATTGATTAAATCTCAAGAAAAATATAAAAGTTATCTAGGGATGGAGAACAGGGCTGTTGCCTGTCAATTTAATATTAGTATAATTCGTGTATGTAAAAAACTATGCAGATGGATGGCCATGTGGAATAGTGGAGTAACCAAGGCACGCAAATTTAAGAAACCGCACAAAACACCCTTACTCGTGCAAGGAGAAAACATTGGTGATCATTGTACAACATTTACAGTTAAAATTAAAAGATGTTACTAAATGTCAACCAGAAAAACATTGGATACAATTTAAAAATTAATATACAATTTAAAAAAAAATCAAAATGTTATGCATTCTCTATACAAGAAAAAAGAAACATTGAAAAATTAAGGGAGGGAGTATCTTTCTTTCCCACAACCAGGTACATGTAAAAAAGTTAATGACGACAGCAATATGTCAAAAATGATCACAGTGAAGCAAAGGTTACAGCTGTTGTTTTTTTAAAAAATTATTCTCTTTTAAATAAACATTAGTAACATTAATATTTTACAATAGGATAAAAAACTTACAGAGTCGCTTCGAAGAGGGACGAACTAACAACATCAATAATTGAGACTTAATTGAATAACAATGGTAACAATAATGCGACTTGGTCAATCCAAGATAAGGCAATGCACTAAAATAGCAGGGCACCCCACATAATTATTTAGGATTAAAATATAAAAGTAATCACAAATGTTAAACCACCGTTTGGTACTGAAGGGACGGATGGGCGAAGAGAAAGAACAAGTCCACAAGGGCCCCTGTTATGGTGATATGCACTGGAATATGTTAGTACATACACCTTCAGAAACAGTCCGAGAGGGACTGGGAAAGGAGCAATTAACAAATTCATAGCATCCATACAAGATATAGTCAACATTTCGTTGCATACATCAACAGACCACGGTTTTTTTACCACGTTGAGTAAGGTTTTTCTACTTGACTTTTATAGCCTTTTTTTCTGTAACATGTATTTCCATTTCAGTGTCCTGAGGATGGAATAAATACATTCCGAAAGCTTGACCATTAACAAAGTGTTCATTAAAGTTAACATTCTAGTTCAAACCATTCCGACTATATTTATCTAGATAATACTAGAGTCGAATACGTTTAGCACAATTTTTTTACATAAGACAGTAAATAATATTTCAAATATCTGCTGTTATCCTTAAAGATATTTTTGCTATAGCTATAAATGTATACCATATAGCGTATATAGGATAATATCAGAGATATTTCAATTAATATTCGTAATGTGGTAAGCCTCAACTACATTTCTGATAAAAATTTAAAATATGAGCAATATTTAATACAGCTCTCAAATTTATGATGCAAACTTATCCCTAGGGTATTAGATAAGTTGTAAAACTTTCTGAATCTCTGTACAGCGTGTAACTACCGCGTTTTACTGAAACTATAATTTTTTGATTTATGTAGTACATCTCTATAAGGGAGAATGTTTAAGAGCAAAACCTAGCAATACATAAGGTTTTCATTGTTTTCTAAGATTTTGATACGAGATTTCAAACTGCTTGTACTTTGCTTGGCAAAATATGAAGGTTTGAGAAAATCAATGGTTTGGGTTTTATAATTTACGGTGAATTTTAAAGAAAACTATTACTATAGAAAAAGGTATATTGAACCTTAAACTATATTAACTAACGTTCATTGACTCAGGCTGAGTTCATAAATATAATAATAAATATATAATATTAAAGATGAATATCCTTTAACGAGGGAATAAAAGATACAGAGTATCCTCATACTCTTGTTAAAAGAAAAAAATTAGTATTATAAATATAGAAGAAAAATGAATGTATCGGGTAAAACCTACAGTAAGATTAGCCATGAAAACACGACTAAAATATAACTACCCGTAGACCCTTAGTGTTTCTGCTTTCCGGCTTCATCAATACGGGAGGAAATAAGCAGCGATGAAGTGGTTGATTCTAAAAAAAGAAAAAGGGAAGCAAATGAGGCACGAGGCGCCATTTGCAACCTGGTAAAGCAGTAGCTCACAAATCGTGAGCATTCCCACCGAAAAACCGCTGCGGAGATACCCTAGCATTCAATTATTTTAACGACAGATTAACTTAATAAGTAGTACTAAAATTATGTTAAATATCTTTCAAAACGTTCTTTAACAGCTAATATTTTTTTTTTCAAAGTCATTCTGTCGTTATAATATTTGGCAAAATTAAAGACAATCAGATACACAAAGATTGTGAAAAACTGCACACAATTTACATTAAATGAATATTTTAAACTTATATAGATTTCTCAATTTTATTTATATCTACGGTATAAAGCCACTGGCTTATAGTAAATACCTACATATTAACTTAGACCGAACCAGTTTAACCAAGACGCACTAACTTTGCATTGGTCATACCACAATGACGCACAAACACCTGTTTACTAGGGAAGATGCACCTCTGTGTGCTGATTGGCAGGTTAGACTAACAGTCGAACACATTGTTTGTGATTGCCCAAGGTATGAATCCTAAAGGCACTTTTTTAAAGGGTTGGGACCGTACAAAGGAAACCTAAAAGATAAGCAGGCACCGTTTAAGCTTTCTGAAAGCTCTAAATTTGTTTAACCAAATTTGAATGTATATTTATTTATTTATTTATTTGTTCGTTCGTTCATTCGTTCGTTTTTCATTTATTTATTTATTTATTTGTGCGTTTCGTATTTGTATATATTAAGTGTTCGTGTACTTATTCTAACATATATTTAAAAAAATTGTGCTGTACTTAATACTTTCACCTGTTTGTTTTGTTATTTATACTAAGATATTTATTTATACATTTACCTATATCTATTTTGTTGTTATTTTATACCTAACCTTAATGTAACGTTTTTATAATAGGCGAAATGACCCTGGATGTCGAAGCCTTTAAAAAAATTATATCTTCAAATAATAAAATGATTGGTGCAACGTATCTTGCCTCTAATAAGTTATATAAATAAATAAATAAATGCCTTTATTGTCAAAAAATTTTACAATTTGTAGACAAAGGTAAAGTAAACAAACAAAAGAGAATACAATTATACAAATTACATTGTCAGTCTTATTGTTTAAAATAAACATTTATAAATGTTTACGATGTCAAAGAATAAAAAAATAAAATAGAAACAAGATTCAAAAATATTTTAGTAAGTTTATAGTAAATATAGTAATAGCAAATATTAGACCAGTGTTTACAAGATCAAATTCGATTATCAAAATATAAGTCATTTACGGCCTAGAAAGCTTTAAGTAAATAAGATTTCAATGCTTTGCGAAATGAAGAAAATTATATTATGGATTTGATTTCAAATAGTAGGTGATTCAGCATTTTTTTCGAGTTGTATAATAATGAACTTTTAACTAACTCTGAGCGTGTAGAAAACTTTAAAGTACACTAGTTTTACTTAATTGGATTGATTTGTTTATTATTTGCTGGTAAAAGTAAAATAGTATTAAAGCAGTAACTGTGAAAAATATGTCGTAGTAAATTCTCAAATCAGTATTTATTATCTATAACAAATATCAAGTCAGAAGATTACAGTATTGTTCGTATGTTTTATTTTATATTTAGACTATTTTAAACTGACTTTTTTTTAGGACCTTAGTTCAAAGCAAAAATTTTTAAATATTGTAACTAGGAATATTTGAAGCACCAATTATTGTTAGTGTTTTTTCATATTGACTGCATGGAATGTGAAAATAATATCAAGATATTTGGATTAATATTTATGATCTTGTATATTTCACTTAGGATTTTAATAAAACTTTAAAATCTAAACAGTTAATAATAAATCGTACAAATTTATGCCTCACATTTATCCTTTCAAGGTATTAAATAAATCGTAAAACTCTTAGAATTGCAGTACTACGTGAAAGTAACTACCGCGCTTCAGTAGAACTATAATTTTGATTTATGTAGTACAAACCACTGTAAGGAAGAACGCTGAAGAGCAAAACCTAGCAATAAGTAAAGTTTTGATTGTTTTCTAAGATTTCGGTGCGAGATTTAAAACTGCTTTTATTTCACTTGGCAAAGTGTGGAGATTTGAGACCATCCGCCGTCTTGGCGTAACAAATGACGGCGAATTTTAGTGGGAAACTTTATTTTAAAAGAAGATAAATGGAAACTGGAGCTTTTAAAATAGTATATTTGACTTAATGCTGCCAAAAATACGTCTGTGGTGTTAAGGAATCTTAGATTAGATTTGTGCTTTGACTTGAGTTTTGACTCAACTATTTGAAGCTTAGGTTTAGAAACTCCTACACAAATATGGCACGAGACAAGACTTAGTTAATTTTCAAATATGAATTTAGTGTTTATAAAAAGATAAAGGTAGGAGCACATAAACAAGCTTAGTTGGAGCGCTATGGTCAATTAATATTGCTGACTTAAGCTTGATTTTCATGCATCGGTTGTCCGACGATATGTTGATACGATATTAATTTTATTGGTTGAATTTAAAGGCTTCGATTGGTTAGAAACGGTTAACCAATCGAAGCCTTTAAATTCAACCAATAAAATTAATATCGTATCAACGTATCGTCGGACAACAGATGCATGAAAATCAAGCTTTAATCGGTTCATCAGTGCTTCTCTAATTTTAGGGGGGTAGACTAGTTTGGTTTTGCTTTATATTGTTATTAAATGTCATTGGTATATTATTGAAGTGAAACTTCTTTACGCGCGATGGGAGTAAAAATTGATGGCCGCGAGTCGGCCCTGATTGACGGCTGCGGGACGGGATGACCTTGTCATATGATACGAAGGTCATGCGAAGCATCAGATCAAAGAAGTGATCGTTGACAGGAGATATGCCTTATATGATTATTTTATAGGGTTATGGCACAGTTTATGGATGAGAATTGTTTTTTAGTTTGTTTAATTTAATAATTACTAAAACCAGCAGTTCCAAAAATATATTTAGAAATAGAAGATAAAAATCGAAAATATTTATTTTCTATTAACATGGATTTGAACGATAGTAGGTAGGAACACAAATTGATTTGAATAACGATGACATTTGCCTATAAAGTAGTGTCGCTATCTTAATTTCTATGACAATGTGACATCTGGTTTTTCCAATATAGTCTTCAAATAGTCTAAAAATCAGCAGTAATGACCCATTATGCAGTAAAGACACTATTGTTGAATCATTGGTAGGCCTTTTATGGGCATTTTACAAATAAATTCAATTGTCTCATCAAAAACTGAAAATGCAGAAGAGATAGTAAGCTTTATAAATATCTATAAAAATAACCATACTTACGTCTATTTATGTCCTATAATCCAACCATATTTTAACCAATATTTTAATGTCCTAGCCTAAGGAAATAATCAAAAATGCACTTTTTATATCAAGAATAGTGGTTACACCCAGTTTCCAAGGATTTCAATAAATCTTTAATATCCAGGATTAAAAAAAAAACACGATTCTTGATTTGAGGTTAGGTCATTCATTACCAACATGACGTTAGCTACGGGCCATGGGTCACCGAACTAGTAAGGGGCTTTCTTTTAATATGTCGATAAGATATTTTTCTAACAGAAAAATGCAATTACGCGTGGGCTACTCTCGTTTTTCCCTGGTATGGCAAGACAACTAAGCTGTAACATCTCTGGGACTAAGCGGATATTGCTTTCTTTGATGGTTCCTCGAATAACGCTAACATTTGCCTATAAAGTTGTGTCGCTATCTTAATTTGTATGAAATGTTTAATAAAAATAAAAAAAAAGATAAAATTATAAAGCTAGAATAGTATATGGTTTTATATTAACTCTTAATTTTTGAAGTTTATAAAAAGCATTCATAAAAAATATATATCATATGCGTACATAGTGCACATACTGTTTTTTTTAGAAAATTTATTTACAATAAAATTGAATAATAGTTTTAATAATTAATAGAATAAGATATAATAGTTAGTTAATAATAAAACTGAGATACGCTACCTGAGACACATAAGTTAATTTAAAGTATCCTAACTATCTTTCAGAAGTTGTAAATAACAGAGAAAATGCAAAAATTATATATTATTACGTACACATTTTCAAGCAGGGCTATAGATGAGAAAAGTATAAAGTTATTAACAGCTGTATATCTGCTTGTGTGCGAATTTTCTGTTTAAAGCTTGCCAGGCCAAGGAGTCCACCCATTTGTTGACCGGTTTTGGAGTTACACTACATCATCAGGATGACTTTGGTAGTCTTCCTCGACCTGACAAGCTCAAAACAGAAAAACGCACATGAAGTATATTGCAGTACTTGTCAATAGCGAGACATAGACTAAAAAAAAATATTTTTTAGTTTTCTTTTAATTGACAAAATTCCGAATTTTTTTGGTTTCCTATAAAAACATCTTCAATATTTTCAGGTTTTAGCAGATTTTTTCTATCTTTATTTCATAATGCTTGAAATAAAATCGACTGTCAATGCTAATTCCTATGTATTTACCCAATTTTCATATTGTAGTAAGAAAGAAAATGTTTATTTCAAAATTTTTAAAACATCTTATACCGTCTTTACTTAATGCGTAATAATACTCTTGTGGATGATTATAAATACTGTTTATACTTACGGAATAATATGATTAAGAATTATGAACAAGGTAAGGCTAAAAGAGGCACAGAGGGACTTGTATAAACTCGTTAGAAGAAAATTTCTCGCCTATTGAGGTTTGCAGGAAGCCCCGTTTCTATATGCAACAAACTATTCCTTAAAGAGTGCAAAGTAAAATCGATGTGCATATTTTGGCTTAATACGCCTTTTAAACATATTTAAATATTTTATTTAGTTTATTTTCTTAAAATCAAATGAAAAAAAAACAGTTTTCAGTGAGTCTAGATTTAAGGCAGAACATCAATAGCTAACAAACTATTTAAACAGAAATACTTTTTTGAATATATAAATGTATAGTTCATATCAAATAAACTTTTAGTTACGTGATTAAGCTTGACCGGCACAGCGTTGTCCCCTTTAAAATAGTTTTTTTTAATCAAACTATTTTAGGAAACAAAACTAAATTAATTATAAATATATAAACAGTAATTAATTACATCAACAAAACTCACCTTCTTAACAGCCCTTAAGGGACATAAAGGGCCATTAATACCGCTTTCCCGTTCAAAATATTCTAATAAAGTTGCGATGAGTTTTTTACGGCTATTAAGCTATCTTGTACACTTTGCACTAAAAGAGGTTCTAAAAAGAACAATGTTCGACTGCAAGGCCCGCTAGTAAACATTTTTAAGCTTAAAGTATCACAACACTATTTATTTAAACCAAACACTCGTAATACAAAACTGAAGTGTCAAAAAAAATGACAATGTCAGGAAATAAATAAATAAATATGGCAATTTGACATTTTTTACAGCAGAGTTACCACCTGAATCCCCAGCGGAATATTTAAATTCCAGTTAGACAGCGCGGTGCCGGCGCCGAATATGTCCATGGTTGGCAACAGTGAGTTTAAATATCGCGCCCTCGATTACGTAACTAAAAGTTTTTTTTTTGTGGGAAAGAAAATCTTGCATAAGACACACAGCACTAATAACAGTAAACTACTGTCCTTAGTGCCGGGTAGTGCCGGATTCTTACCGGCTAAAAAAAAACCAACTCTTCCCTAACGCTGATCATGGTGGAAACCGCTTCCGCATTACTTCGCCATGATAGCTGTCTGTTTACTGTCTTCTTATATAATTTTCCTTTTCCTCTAATATTTGTCTTAGTATCCCTGCAGTTAGTTTCCACATTTCCTCTGTCCCAGTGAGATATTTCATCATATTTTCCGCATTGAAAACTGAGCCGGTATGAGTTTTATAATCATTACGAATGTAGTCCCATCTCGTACATCTAAACATTGTATGTTCTGCGTCATCACTATTTCCACAGTAGTTGCAACTATCTGAGTCTCGTTTCTTTCTTTCCGTTAGATACTTCATAAAGGAACCATGTCCCGATAGAGCTTGCGTGATAAAGTAATCAGTCTCTCCGCATGGCCTGGATATCCATTGCCTAATATCAGGAATCAAATTATATGTCCATCTTTCTTTTATTCCTCTAACCCATCTTTCCTGCCACTTGTCGAGTAGGTCCCCTCTTGCGATTTGCTTCTGTACTCCATTGTAAATTTCCTTCCTTTCCTCTATTAATAGGTCTATGGGTGGGACGCCTGCTATTACGCCTACTGCCTCTTTAGAGATTGTTCTGTAGGCACTTGCAATTCTGATGGAAGTAAGTCTTCGGATCCCCGCGAGCTTTTTTGTTCTGCTTTTATTACTCGTTACGGTGTGCCAGAATGGAGCCGCATAGAGTATTTGAGAGTGTATTACGCTACCTAATATTTTTCTTTTGGAGGATCTTGGTCTCCCAATGTTAATTTTTACATTTGATACCAATTAAACTAACAGTTTAATTGGTATCAAATGTATGTATTTAGTATAGCTGTTTTTTTTGACACTATCAGTAATTTAGGTGGTAATTTTTTAAATATTCTTATCGGATTTGATTGAATTCTGAGAAAAAAATGAAAAAATAAATACTTTTTAATCAAAAAGAAATTACTGTATTTTAGTAATTGATAGCCTATAAAACGATTCCTCAAATATTCAAAACTATGCAGTAGCATTATTTATTTCTTAAATACAACTTGTATATATGTATGTCTGTGTGGGGGATGTATAATAATTCAACAATTTCTTACAATGTTATTATATTCTTTAATATCTATTGACCCACACTGTTCATTCACGCCGGTTCGAGGCCGGATGAGATCTGATATCTCGTGAGTAAGAGTCGATTTAGCCACTTGCCAAGTCGGTAGGCCATTGACCATGATATGGCCGAGGACCGCGGTTTGTCCAGATTAGCCCCGGCAGAAAAAAGGAGACGTTAACTGAAATCTTTACTTTACTTTTACTTAAGGCAACGCTGCACTGTAAACCAAGTACCAGGGGACCTTTTGAGAAATTGTCACCAATTAGTTGATTAGATTTAATTCTAAAATTCTGATTATTATACAAATTAAATTTATCGTTTTTCAAACAACGTTACAGTCAAATATTTCCAAATTCTTAGGTCATTATAAAAGAAAACACTACAAGAATGTACAAATTTAGTACAATTTCACGATTTCGGACAACAGCGACATCTCTCAATCTTGAAAAAGATGAAAGACAAAAGGATACATGCTTTGCATAAATTGGATAAAGGTCTACATAAGTTAGATTTATTCGAAAATCCCCGGATTTGCTTTTGTAACGTCACAGTAGTTTTGTTTAGATTTCCAAAGTTCTATGTATTTAACTTATACATTGAAAAGTTTTCGTAAAGGGAAAAGGTATAGGCATTTCTTAAAAAGTTTTATTAAAATGAAAATAAACAAAATAATATATATATTCAAATATTTCTGTTAAAATCTTTTTAACAGAATTCATATAGAAGAACATATTTATTTGTCGTATACTTATATTTTTTAATAAATTTTGGGTTTTTTAATCTAAAGTAATATATTTTTTTCTTAAAAAGTATTTTATTCTTTCTATACGACATTACTATTTTATGTTAGCTTTATATATCTTTATTTCTTGTTTTAATACCTACTTCAAATTTACGGTCAGTGATTTTTAATCAACTGCCATCTTGAGCCTAAATTGTTTTAATTTTTATCAAGAATACGGTGCTTAATGTCATCTTACTTCGTACGGAAAAATCAATTACTGCCTTTAAAAACATTTTCTGTAAAGTGTACTAATGGAACTTTAACTTTTTAGAAAAAGTTTAAATACCAAACTGCATTTTTCTTATTAAGTTACTAAAAACGATTCTATTATTTTTTAAGATAAATTACGCTGATTAAATAACTAAATTTTTGTTGCTATTTAACTTATATTAATGAAATATTTGTTTCCTAGAGTATCATTGTTTTATTTAATATTACTTTATTAGGCCATTTTTTAATAATTGGTAATTGAAGCCCATATAGATACTCGTGTTTGATCGATATATATATATATACAACTATAGTTAATTATATAGTGCAAACATATTATCTATTTTTAGCTTGCTAAAAGTATTACAATACACGCGTTATATGATTATCTATTGACCTTATATAAGTGCAAATTTAAAAATAAAATATGGATGTGTATTTTAGTTTTATTAATGAAATATCCAATAATGTTTTGTCATAATTTGTATTATCAATATTATTTATACAATGCATCATAAAAGTAGAGCTTGAAGCGGAAAATCACTAATATTAAATAAAGAAAGAAATTACAATACCGGAAATTTTACTCTTTTTCTACATAGTTTTATATTAGATATTCCAAAACGTTTAAAATTCAAGATTAACATTGATCAAATTCTTTTATATTTCGATTATCAATATAATTACCAAGTTTAGTCAAATATTTAAATTGCAAATCATCTAAATTTAGAGGTACATTTAAACGGCATTATTTCTAGTTAAAAATTTCGTAAAGTTCACGAAATTTTAATCAAAGTTGTTAAAATTTAAATGACTATTCAATGATATGGATATACAAATTTACCAATAATATTCCTAATCTCAAATTTATTGAGTTTTTAATCCTATAATCTGTAGAATTATTGTTTTTAAAATGGATATTTTGTTCGATTTGTTTAACGGACTCTGAATCGGCTTATTCTGAAAGAAAAAATTCGATGATTTATGGCTACTGGTAACCATCTACTTATATTTTTGTTTTTGTCAGGAGTTTGATAGTATGTCTAAATTAGAAGAATGTTTCTGGCTTCTACATATCTAAGATAAATTAACTTAATTTACCGGGTGAGTTTTAAATAAGTGCAAATATTTTCAAAGCTGGTAGATCTCGATAAAAGAAACATATTTTCTCTTTATCGTTTTTCAAATAAGTCCAAATAACGGAGTTATTTTACTTTGAAAATTTCACCCGGTATAATTAGTACAATTTTTTGACTCAAAAATCTTTATAACAACAAGTTTTATTTAAGTGGCTTCAAATGAAGATAATAATCTTTAAACTACTAACTAAATCTATCAATTTATTATATTACATAATTAATATGATATAGGTAAATGCTTGTCGCGCGATATATTTATAATGTATAGGAAATATATAAAATATCTACTGCCTGTGGTCAAATACACAAACTTTTGTATTTATAATATTAGTGTACTATTCTTTATATAATCTTTTACTTAGAATTATGTCAAAATCAATTTACATAATTATTGTATTCTCGTTTATCAACGCAGATAAATCTCGCTACAGTTATTTAATATTACGGTGGCAATCACGATGGCGAGCTGATAACTGATGTCTGTTTTCATCTCTAAAGAATTGTTCGGCGCTATGTATGTCTGTCCATTCCCGGATGTTTCTCAACCAGGAGATTTGTTCTCTTCCTACGCCCCTGAGGCCCTCTGTTTTGCCCTTCAATATAAGTTGTAGAATCCGGTAACGATTTCCTCTAAGAATATGGCCGAGGTATGACAGCTTTTGGCATTTAACTGTTGTCAAAAGTTAACTGCATTTGCCCTGTTTAAGACTGCTTCATTTCTTTGCATTGCCACCCATGGTATTCTTAGCATTTGTCTATGTAACCACATTTCAAATGCTTCTAGACTTTTGATTGTGGCAGTTTTTAGTATTCAGATTTCAGCTCCGTATAGCAGCACAGATGAAATGTAACGTTTAATCATTCTTTGTCTCAGCTTTAGGTTCAGACTATTGTTACAGAACAGTGATCTCATCTTCTGGAGTATTGGACGGGCCGATTCAATCCTGCATTTAATTTCCCTATCCGGGTCAAATTGCCCGGTATCCAAGGTATTTAAAATTGGATATTTTCTCAACGTTTTTTCCATTTATCTGTAGACGGATTTGAGGTATGGCTGGCGGCTAAAGACCATGAGTTTTGTCTTAGAAACTTTTATATTCAGTCCCATTTCCTGTCCCATTGTATTAACAGAATTTATGAGAGTTTGGGGATCCAGAAGATCATCGCACAAAATAACTGTATCGTAATCATAACGAATTAATCAGTTTACCGTTGATTTTGACCCCGAATTCTTTTTCATATAAAGCCACTTTAAAGACTTTGTCGGAATGTAGCCTGAACAACAGCGGAGACAGGATACATCCAAAGAATACACCTAGCTAGAGAGATACATCTTTGTCCAACGTTTGACGTTCATCTGTCAATTTTCCATTGACTCGAACGACTGCCTTCTGTCGCCAGTAATAGTTCTTAATTATACGTAAATTTTTTCCATCAACTTCAGTGTCTCCCCAATATATTTATAAGCTTTTTACTAATTAACAATTTTATTTACAATAAATGAGTTTGCTATTAATTGAAGCATTTCTATTAATGCATTATTATTGCAAGGTATTTTTTAAGCCATTTTAAACATTTTATTCGACAAAGAGCATAAGCGGAGATAATATGTATTAAATGCGCCCAAACACGGTGGGTTTATCTGGCTTAGTTTAGGAGTTTCTATTACCATCTTCCAAGTCCATCTTCAGGTCAGGTTCATGATAGATACGCTAGTATATTAAATTTGAACCCAATTGAACGTCAGGAAGTGATACCGTAGTATGGTACTATATTGTGGTGGCACTTCTTGGTACCTTTATATTATTGCATTATATTTATATTATATTATTGCATTATATTTATATTATATTATTGCATTGTTACAACAGGATACGCCAATTTGAGACTACCCAAACGTCAGGAAGTGCTGCCATAATATGGTACCACGTTTTTTTGCTTTTTGGTATCAATACTGCATTTTCACTGGGGATATCTAAGTATACTAAATTTGAGCTCAATTGAACATACATATATTAAAATAATAAAGTAAATTTGAGCCCATACGAACGTCAGGAACTTGTTCTAATTCAGCATGCTAGATTTAGCCCACACTAACACCTCAAGATACAAAAATCTTCTAATTAGCAAATATTTACTTTATTATGTAAAATTTGTTAAGTTACTAGGTTTTTATTTATAATTTAATATTCTGTCATACCCAGTTACTTCAATTCTATGTCTTAATTCAGTAAATATATATTAAACTAAGTGATATCTCTGGTATCTAATATGTTAATTTTAAAACTATATGAATTTTTTATACAATATGTGTAATGCGGGCATAATCCAAAGTTGGGTATAAATTTAACGTAAAATTGCTTTAGTTCGGCGAGCCAAATGACCGTATTGTAATTCAACAATAAGATACCGACACAAAACAAAATGAACAAAGGTGCTCCAGTTGTGCAGCTAAAATTTAATTTAATACTGGGATATTTAAATTTAAAATACTGCCTTTGTTTAGGAGATGCTTATTGTTTAATTTGTATTCTTCTTGTATAAATACCTATGAATACCAAACACTGTTTTGGTATAACGTATTTGTACTCAAATATAAATTTGAACGAATCAAACTTTAATTACATTATCTTGTATTTTTGTAATTTTATTCTTTATAGCATTTTTATGTATAAGGCAATAAATAACTGCAATCTGCGCAATTAACTATATAAATACTGTAATAATACTGGGTAATACCAGTATTATTGCAATTAAAAATATATTTTTATAATTTCAATAATACAAGAATTTCAATTTCTAAAAACATAGAACATTACAATTCAATTAAAAATTCTAGCAACATTAGAATTCTTATCTTAAAACATTATGTTACGACTTTATATAATTATATGTAATGGGAAATTAAAATAACTTTGGTTGCACATCATTAATACATATACCAGTTGCACATATAATATATAGGTATACCAGCAAACTCCATAACATGACGCATGGTGTGACCCAAAGTTGTTTTAATTTCCCTATATGAAATAAATTTATTATTAATTGACATTAAATAATAACAAATATTTATTTAGTTTCTAGCTAACACATTAAATTGAATTAGATACAGTTTTAAATAATGTACATTTTAACAATTTTAAATAATGTACATTAGCTACAATTTTAAATAATGTACATTTTAACAGTATAGTGCAAAGTAATACACTATGTATATACTTTGTACTTACACTATACTGTACATTTTAACAGTATACTGTATGTAACGCTTTAAATGACTCTCATGAATTCTTAACGATCCGGTTTGTCATTACAATTTAATATTCTTTGATAATTTGAAAAACTTTAGGGACAAACAGGTCCCAAGAGATAGAGGCTTACCTTGAAAATAAAGACGGAGTGTTTAAGAGAGATGGTTCAATATCATGTAATGTCAAAAGTTTTTGGGGTGTATCTGCTTACTTGTGACTTTAGCAGTAGCTGAGCTTATTTCGTTTACAGCAGGGATAAACTTGGAAATAAAAATATAATATTGTTAATGTTTGGCTTTGTATTGCTAAATGTGTTTCATTAAGAAATATTAACTTTAATGTTTCAAAAAAAGCAAAGTGGGACTTTAGTTATTAGATATTGTTTAGTAACTGGAATTATTGTCATACCAGATTTATAATCAATCTGAATTAGAAAAGGCAATCAGGTCAATGACTTGGCTATAGGTATATATATTCTATTAGGAGAGGTATAATTTTGTTAACATTATTCTTTTAGGAAGGAATTAGTTTTAATTTAAATATTTATCTTAAATCCGTTCATTATTTACCGTATGATCGAATAAAAACGGCGTCAGCGACTGCTATGAAAAGAAGATCGCTGTCATTTTATATGTAAATTATATATATTTTCTTATATATTTATGAAAGTAAATAATAGTTGCAGTAGTAGTTCTTGTATATTCTACAGAATTTAATTACATATTTGCAATATAAGTATAGGTTATTTTACTATGGAACATATTTTAATTTTATCTTCTTCTTCTCTTATTAAGGTGCCAACTTCTTACGAAGGTTGGCGACCATCATGTCTAATTTTATTTTGTTGACTGCTGCCCTGAACAGGTCGTTTGATGTACAGTTGAACCATTCTCTGAGATTTCGAAGCCACGACATCCGTCTTCTTCCTATGCTTCTCTTCCCTATTATTTTACCCTGGATAAGTAGTTGTAGTAGCTTGTATCTTGTACCTCTCATTACGTGGCCCATATATTGGAGTTTTCTGATTTTCACCCCTTGGGACAATTCTAGATCTTTTGAGACTCTTCGTAAGACTTCTTCATTGGTAATTCTGTCAACGTATGATATCCGGAGTACCCTTCTGTAAAGCCACATCTCGAAGGCATCTATCTTTTGAAGCATTTGTTTTGTTAGAGTGGCAGCTTCTATACCATAGAGCATTATTGTAAATATGTAGCATCTTAGCATTCGTATTTTAAGATGGTTACTTAAAGTTTGGCAACAAAAGAATTGCCTCATTTTAATAAAGGTGTTACGTGCTATTTCAATTCTCGTTTTTAATTCTGATGAGTAATCATTGTTGTCGTTGATAAGGGTTCCTAGATATTTATATTTATAGACTCGCTCTATTATCTGATGGTTTACGATCAGTTGAGTATTTTGATTTCGTGTTTTGGTAAATATCATGAATTTTGTTTTATTAAGGTTCATATTCAAGCCATAATGGATACTTGTTTCATACACTTTTTGGACCATTCGTTGCAGGTCCTGTATACTTTCTGCTAGCAGTACGGTATCATCTGCGAATCGTATATTGTTTATAGGAACTCCGTTTATTACTACTCCAGCTGCTTCATTGTGTAATGCCTCCCTCATGATGACTTCCGAGTACATATTAAACAATAGCGGGGAAAGTATACATCCCTGTACACCACGTTTGATGTTGCTGTTTTCCCTGTATTAATTGTCTATCTTGATGTTTGCTGTTTGGTCGTAATATAGGTTTTCAATAATTCTGGCATCTGTGGTATCTATTTGCTTATATCTATTTAATTTTATAAGAATTTTTTAATTTTTCATTTCCAATATTTGTTACCTGTTGCCGTTACATTTATATTAGTCTTATCTCAGTCATATCGTATCAGAATATTTCCTTTATTATATATTAATAGTGATATAGAAATTAATTATATTTTATGAAGTCAGTTATTTTTCTGTACCATTTTACCAAGGTAGTACCAAAAGTATAAAGAATATTGATAATACCTAATTAAAAAATAATATTTCATTATATTTCTTAAGCTATTTGTTATAATATTTTCTAGTTTTCTTGGGAAAAGGTTTAATCAGGTGGATTTATTAGTACGACGTTTCGCCTAACGTGGTAGGCGTTTTCAAATACATATTAATATGCACATATTAATACATTACATGCGTAAATTTTTTAACAATTTTTTGTAGAACTCTATACTTATATTTTTATAAAACGCTTTCAGTTAAACTACATATGCTCCCAAAATGTAATTTTTATACCATTCTCTTTGGAGCATCCGCATTATATGAGAGCGTCATGGCTCCCACCCTGTAGAGTTTTCGAAATTTTATTTTAAATAAACCGGAGAAACAGATTCAAAAGTCGAGTAACAATACATATATTCTGAGAAAAATGTATCTGGCAGAGCGTCACGTCATTTGCATCTAAAAGCATCATAATAATTTATGATATTCTTAAGCAGTGATGTGTTACATTATAACGAAATACGCGGTATAGAAGTGATGTATATAAGGTGTTGTGTGCATGAAAACGAAACACTTTTATGAGAATAAGAAAGCCATATCATTAAAATGTACATTTTTATATGTTTACGAAAAGATATAACTATATAAGCAAATAATGTAATATCCTGGAATAATTCTCTTTTTGTACGTATTCTTTTCGTGATATATCTTTATATTTATGCTGTATAACTTCATATTTATTAAAGTCACGGCTCTCATGGCTGAAAAATATGTGAATTATATTTTCTACCTTTTTTATGTACATAATTTTAGGTTTTTAAATACACTACTCAAAACAATTATCGCATATTTTCTAAAAAATACATTAATTTGAAAAACAAGATACTTTGAATTTCCTGACTTACGATTTTAAATAGTATGGATACTGTGAAGGAAAATTCGATACAATAAGCCTACGCGCTAACCTGTAATTTTTAGTCGGCCGACTATTTAGTTGCAAAAATGAAAACAATACATAGGTATAGACATTTTTTGACAATATATACTTATGAAGTCGATCGGCCGACTATTTGATTGCGACTATATTATTGTGAGCGCGGCTCCATAAGGATATATTGGTTACAAATATGTAACTAAATAGTCGGCCGATTAAAAATTGCCTGTCAGCGCATAACCTAAGGCTACGCAATTTAGTCAAATATTGGACCGATCGGCTCCATAAGAATGTATTGTTTTCACTTTTGCATCTAAATAGTCGGCGGACTAAAAATTACAAAATATATCATCATATCATCATATCATATCGTCAGTGCGTACCTGCAAAAAAAACTAACCAAAGAAAGGCAGAAAAATGCATGCTTTATTTAGAAATATGTAATAATTATTTTTATGCCAATATGCTTTAATTGTTTTGAGCAGTGTAGTTTCAAATGTAGAAATTATCTGAAATACTTCAGTACTGGACACTATAAAATTCATGTGAAAATAAAACTGCCCAGTCATGTTTTATATTAAAGACCATTTTGTTTTATATTTAACACCATCTCGTTTATGTAAGATGTCTAATATAATACTGTCCGTATCCTTGTGGCAGGTATATTTTAAACAAATTGTCGGTGAAATGTGTTGGTTTGGCTAAACTGCTAACTTTATTTTTCCTAATTATAAAGGACAGAAAAGAAACGGTACAAAAATATGTGCACTTGTAGCAAGTATACTCATGCGTTGACATGATAAAGAGATACCAATAATATTTGTTGGGTAACAATAAAACTCAATATTTTGTTAAAATTTAACTTAAAAATGATGTACTAAATGCATTATTTTAATAGGCATGTTTCATGTTTTTCAATCTCCACGTAATTATGCAGATTTCAACCTAATTAGTGCTTGCTACTTAGCCTTTTTTATATAAAACTTAATATAAGGCCAAAAAATGGGGTAAAAGTTTGAATTTCACGCTTACGCGCGCTGCGATGACGTATGTAGCCCTCGCCAATATGATTGGCTGGTTTTCGTTTCGAAATAAACTTGGTGAATTTTATGATGTTGGCAGCATTGTTGTTTATTCAATATCAAAATGACATTGTTTACAATTGTTTATTTTTGATTTTAAATTAAATTTTCATTTAAACTAAAACGTAATAATGTTAAAAAATTAATTGTTTCATTGTTGCATTTACCAGTAACTCTAATAAAATATTTTTGTACGCGCCGAAAAAGATGGAAAATCGTAAATGCTGTTTTTTTTCAGAAAACTTCTCGTAAGTTATGAATGTGATTTCAAAGCATTTCAAAGTAAGTTTATATTATGTTTGATTTGTTAGATCATTAATGGCCTGTTTTTTACATGTGGAAGAAGGTGGGAAAAAATTAATTTGAAAAAAATGTAATTCCTGATAACTAAGATTAATAGTATTTCCGGAAAATCACAGTATTCACAGTTATGGTATAAAATAGGTACGCTACAATCTGACCATGAAAAGTACGTCTACTATCTAACCAAGAAAAGTTAGAGAGGATGAACAAGGCAATTAGAAAAATTCCATTGACACCAAGAATGCTAATAAATACGTTCATGGTTAAGTTATTTCAGAAGACTATTAATAAAATACCTGTAATTTAAAAGTGCCTTTTTACGTAAAACCAAGTAAATATTTTATTTTAAAGTTTTGTTATTAAATGTATCAATATGTGATCAATAATGTTTATTATATATGCATAAAATATTTTTAAGAGTGTTGGGAAACATATATTATGTATTACATATACATGTAAATTTATGTAATGTCTTTTTATTTTAATAAATTTATACATATAAATTTATTAAATTAAAAGACAAGTAAATAAAAAGCGTTTTAATTACAATATTGTAATAATTTACATTTTGATGGTAATTAAGCCGCTACAAGAATATAAAATATAAATATTATGAGAAGGCAAGAATGGAAATAAAAGTTGCTAGAAAGTAAGATGTTATCTTCCTTCATTCTACATAAATCATAGCATTGTACCTTTCATGATTTTGTTACGTATGACATATACATGCCGCCTCAAATTAAAATATAAATAGATAAATAAAAGCCTACATATTTAGTTATAATTTAAAAATCACCAGTGACAGCTGCACAGCTTAAAAAATTAGTTTCCTCCACTTTCTGTACACTTTTATCATTGCAGTCACATAATGTTCAGGTGTAGGTACATTTTGTTCGATTGTACAGAAGCCTTCTTTTTAATGAACCTATCCAATCGAACTGTTATCATTATGATTCACTCTATGCTCTATAAATAATGGTTTTATTACTTTTAAATAACTTCTTCAAGAAAAAAATCTCACGTTTAGAATTGAAAAGTGATATCACAAATTATTAAAAAAATAAATATTGTGACTTTAATACTGCAATTTTAACGAAAAACGTTTTTCCTGATATGCATTGAACAAGTTAAGATCTTGTTTGTTAATCTTAGTAGGTATATAGAAATTTCTTATACAGGGTGTTTCAAAACAAATGCGAAAAACTTTAGGGGGTGACTCCTTGTTCAAAATAAAGGGTAGTTTGCTTTATAAACGTTGGGTCAAAAGTGAACCATTAGGGAGATATCGCGGTACAAAGATGGCGGAAAATTAATGTTTTTATTTTTTATATTGAAAACAAAAAGAGATAGACTAATGAAATTTTATGGAAGCATTACTGTTATGAAAACACACTTTCTGGTAATTTTTTCACTTTTTTAAAATGTGTGGAAGGGGTTGAAATAAACTACCCCTATCATTCTTGTTAACAAATTTAAAGAAAAATCTTATCAAACACATGCAAAAAAATTAATTTGGATAGTCTAGTTTGTTTAGAAACTTTTTTATCTCTTGTGTTTTTTTGATAAAATTCACCGATTTGAAATTAAAAAATAAAATGTAAAGCATTACATGTCAGGACAAAAAACATTTTTAGATTAAGAATCTAGTGATAATAACGATAATAATAATCATCTAGATAATAACGTATTGCAGTAGAGTAATGTCAAATAAAATAATATTAGGAACATCCTAAAAGTAACAGCGGCCGACTAGATTTTTCCTAAAAAATTACAGCAGCCCACTAGATTCTTTATCAGAAAATGTTTTTGTCCTGACATGTAATGCTTTACATTTTATTTTTTAATTTCAAATCGGTGAGTTTTATCAAAAAAATACAAGAGATAAAAAAGTTTCTAAACAAACTAAACTATCCAAATTAATTTTTTTGCATGTATTTGATAAGATTTTTCTTTAAATTTCGTTAACAAGAATGATAGGGGTAGTTTATTTCAACCCCTTCCACTCATTTTAAAAATGAAAAGTGAAAAAATTACCAGAAAGTGTGTTTTCATAACAGTAATGCTTCCATAAATTTTTATTAGTCTATCTCTTTTCGTTTTCAAGATAAAAAATAAAAATATTATTTTTCCGCCATTTTTGTACCGCGATATCTCCCTAATGGTTGACTTTTGACCCAACATTTATGAAGCAAACTACCCTTTATTTTGAACAAGGAATCGCCCCCTGAAGTTTTTCGCATTTGTTTTGAAACACCCTGTATAATATAACCGCTCAATTTATACTTGTTGTGAAACTATATATCATTGTAATTCCTAAAATAAAAACAGACGTGAGGTTTTACTTTTCATTTAGTATTTTAATTGCAGTTACGGCGATTTTCTGTAACATGACTGTACAGGGTTGTTCACCACATACGACACGGAGTATTGTAGCTAAACGATGAGATTTTTACAAATTGTAAGTTTTGGGTTCGATGAAGGACTATTAGAGGTACAATTTAAAAATAATTTTACAAGACACAGAGTGTCCCAAATAAGTAAAAAATATCAATTTTTTGAAATTGCACTAAAAATTTTAAAGCTTCATTTCTCCAAGGGTATCAATGTTTTTAATACTAAATATTTACTGTAGTTTATTTACTGATCAGTTATTGTGTTGCAATAATAAAAATAATACTACCTTATACAGAGTGTCTAAAAATATATTTTAAATAATTATTAGCTTCAAACGGCAATAACTTGTTTAATTTAAATGGAACACCTTGTATATTTTACGAGAATCAGATGCACAATTTAATTGTCTATCAAATTATATCATACCATTTTTTACCTATCTCTTTAAGTTTCCGTAGAAAATGCATTTTCTTTTAATTTAGAACTTATTTATCAATATACCCATGGACTATTGACATTTTAGATTATTTTTAAAGCAAATTTTTAAAGAGTACAGATACTAATATTGTCGATATAATTCGTTTATTTCATTAAAAAAAAAACTGTTTAAATATTTGTTAAAGAGGACCAATTAATATGATTCCAGTATTCAAACTACATTAACTGACTGTTTGCGTTGATTAATAATAATTGCTCCAAATACTAAAAAACTGAATTTTGTATGGGCATTAGACAGTGTGATAAAAAGTAACACCTTAAAAATGATATTTCATTTTTTAATAAATGCTTATTTATAACTACAGAGACTTTAATTTGATAACTTATTATTATATTGATTTCTGACTCAAATCCACATTTATTTATAATAATTTAATAACGAACACAATTAAGTATGTAATTAATTAGTATATGGGCGCAAATAATGGTGTTATATTTAATTAATGGTATACTCTTTTATAAAGATTTAAATAGTTTTCTTTTTGCATACAAATGGGCTAGTAATATTATCGTTTTGCTAAAAACGATAATATTACTAGTCTGTACATTTTGTACATTTGTTGCTTTAAAAACAATCTAAAATGTCAATATTCCATTGATATATTGATAAATGAGGTCTAAATTATAAGAAAATGCATTTTATACGAAAACTTGAAGGGATAGGTAAAAAATGGTATAATACAATTTGATAGACAATTTAATTGTGCATCTGATTCTCCTAAAATATACAGGGCATTCCATTTAAATTAAAGAAGTTATTGCCGTTTGAAGCTAATAATTATTTAAAATAAATTTTTAGACACTCTGTATAAGGTAGTATTATTTTTATTATTGCAACACAATAACTGATCAATAAATAAACTTCATTAAATATTTAGTATTAAAAACATTGATACCCTTGGAGAAATGAAGCTTTAAAATTTTTAGTGCAATTTCAAAAAATTGATATTTTTTATTTATTTGGGACACTCTGTATCTTGTATAAATATTTTTAAATTGTAGCTCTAATAGTCCTTCAACGAACCCCAAACTTACAATTTGCAAAAATCTCATCGTTTAGCTACAATACTCCGTGTCGTATGTGGTGAACAACCCTGTATAGTACTACTATAGATTTTCATAATTAAGACTGATATGAGATACCGTTTCTTATATTTATAAATAAATTAAGAAAATAGTATTTAGTATTAACTCTAGATTATTTATTGAAATATTATTGTCATTTGATTAATACCGAATAGTAGTTGTTCAAATTTCTAATAAAATTTGGAAACTATTACATATTATTAATTACATTATTAAGTAAACATATCTAAAATTGAGGGGTTTGAAAATTAAAAGTCCTGAGTTCGATCCAATAAGCAAATACAAATAACAAACATTTCTATATATTCGAAGTAGTATTCGTACATACATATGTTGGTTAAACTGTGTTTACATTTTGTAGATGACATTCGATATGTTTAATGATTGATATTTGAAATGCCTCGGGTCATATTAATCTATAATAATCGAACGAGGACAAAAAGCAAAATTGGTGATTGCTTTAAGTGCCCGAAGTCAAACTGTTCCAGTTTCGAGGTAACGGCTGTGTGGTGGACATTTGTCGTTGGGAAAGGCTAGTTCGATAATAATTTCTAGTAATCCGTTTTCATTTTTGATTTGCAAGGTTTGTCTCTTTTTATTGTCTAAATTAAAACTGCTTAATTTTATGAATATTTATTAGCTGTTAATGAATGCCCATTATATTTTTTAAATAAAACCCATTTTTATAACGTTAATTATTTAACAAAATATTATTTAATAGAACTATAAATCTGTGTACCTAGACTATAAATCTGTGTACAATAGAACTGAAAAGGTCGCAGTGGAACAGGCTAACAGCCATCTCAAAAGAACCTAAATCTGCTTAAGACAAGATATTTCAAACTAAGCTGAACTTTATGAAATTCCTCGCAGTTGAATTACTACCTCTTTAATCCTTTATGTGCCTGTACAATAACTGTGTGTCCTAAAGGTATGAAGTAAATGATATAAATATTTAAAAGACGTTAGGCTATCTTCTAACGGCTTTTCCAGAAATTTTGGGTTTTCAGATTAACATTAATAATTTGTAATTGTGGATAATGTAATCACGTGTCTAAAATAGTATTTTTGCTTAAGAATATTACAACTACTCTTTTATATATTTTAATTATGTTTTATTAAACTTATGACCCGTTTAAAATTTTTAATATTATTACTCAGTTTTGATGTATTTGAGGAGCTGTGCATCTCAGTGGAGCTATGACAGAACATTTTTTAGTATGTGATGGTGTTGCCATCATAGTTGCTTTTCTAATATGACGAAAAAGAAATTATTGAATTGTAAGAAATACTAATAATAAATAACTAATTAGAATATTTAAAAATATATTAATATTAAAGTTTTAAATAATATTCTCTCTATATTAAAATTATGCTCCAGTGAATCAGGTTGACATAATCGTTATTACTTAGAACGATAATTCAAAGAGAAAACATTTCAAATACATTTTAAATCTGAAGTCCAAAAAGATACAATTTATGAGATTAAAGGAATTGTGCCTACTGTAATTACGTTCAGACGATGCTATCTAGCATCTTCGTCGATTTCTCAATAGGATTAAATAAAAAAGCAACTCTGATCTTTTTAAGATTTTTATTTGACAGTGGATGTGGTTATTATTTACTGCTGCTTCAGAAAATTTATTTGATATAATCCTTTTACGGACGATCTAAATTACTTTTTGTTTCCAATATATATATTTCCAAAAATATATTCAGATACTTGCGATGTACAAAAAATGTATAGTGATAATTTTTAGGTACCTATACTGTTCTTTTCTAAATTATATTCAATTATTATATATATTTATTAAATTAGCAAAAACATATCGTTTTTTTTTCAATGGTTTTATAGCAAAAATTTACAGAACAGAATAATATTATATACATATAAAATTGATTGATTTCAAATATGAACGCTTTCTTTTTGAATAATTTTTATAGATAACCTAGAAGAACTTGAAAATTTAAAACTTTTCAGTAAAGAGTAATTGTACATCGAATTCCAAGTTATTTTTATAAATATAATTTTGTGAGATTCCTGTGATAACTATCTTACCAACTTCGAATCATTTGCTTGGAACTCTATATATCTACTTAAATATACTCTTATATTATATAATGGATACAAGGGAAGATGATTAGCTGGTTATGCGTAAGCTATGCTTAAAGCTAAATACTTTAGTTTGAAGTTTATATAATATTACCAAGTCAATCTCTAATAATTATTCCTAACCAAATCAAATCAAATATGAAATGATAAATTTTTGGAAAATGATAAAAATATGTGAAAGCTTATTACTCTAGTACAGCAGAGCAAGTAACTAAATTATTCAGCATTATCCTTTAATTTCATGATATTGGCACTGAATGGTAATGAAA
Source organism: Sitophilus oryzae (assembly GCF_002938485.1). Classification (NCBI taxonomy): domain Eukaryota; kingdom Metazoa; phylum Arthropoda; class Insecta; order Coleoptera; family Curculionidae; genus Sitophilus; species Sitophilus oryzae. The sequence continues at coordinate 3,019,365 of NW_022145749.1, forward strand.
AGTTTAACTATTATAAATTTTTTTCATAATGTATTAATTTATTACTGTATAGTTCACTACAAATGGCAAATAATGAACTATTTTACATTGTAATATGTTTTACAGATCAAAATAAAATTAAACAAATAACAAACTATTTTATTTTTAGTAGTTATAGGTATATATCTCTAAATATATACAGGGTGTCCCAAAAATAAGTGCAAATATTTTAAGGGGTGGTAGATCTCGATAAAAGAAACATATTTTCTCTTTATCGTTTTTAAAATAAGTCCAAAATAACAGAGTTATTTTACTTTGAAAATTTCCAAAAAAAAATGAGTTTTTGCTAAAATTTTGAGAACCACTTGATCTTTTCTGAATTTTCTTTCTTGTAAATTGAATCTACTACCTATGTTGCCATATTATCAAGAAATTATTTTTTTTAAATAAAAACTAAAAAAAATTCCAAAAAATTTTCAAAAAATTCCGAATTTTCAAAATATTTTGTTCGCGAAAAAAACCTTATAGGCGTGTTTCTGGGGTTGTTAAAATACTACCAGTTAAAATATTTGCACTTATTTCTGGGACACCCTGTATATCTCGAAGGAAAAACGAAATTATTGGGCAAAACCTAAAATAAGATTAGCCATGAAAACATGACTAAAATATGACTACCCGTAGACACTTACTGTATCTGCCTTCCGGCTTCATCAATACGGAGATACGGAGGAATCAGCAACGATGAACTAGTGATCCTAAAAATAGAAAAAGGGAAGCAAACGAGGCACGAGGCACCATTTGCAACCTGGTAAAGCAGTAGCTCACAATTCGTGAGCGTTACCACCGAAAAACCGCTGCGGAGATACTCCAACATACCTCGCTGCTATCACATTGGCACAGAGAAAACAATGGACAAAGGATGTTATCGCGGGGACTGTAATAAAAAAGAAAAACGAAATTATTGGGCAAAACCTACAGTAAGATTAGCCATGAAAACATGACTTAAATATGACTACCCGTAGACACTTGGTGTTTCTGCTTTCCGGCTTCATCAATACTTCATCAATACAATTTTTTTCAGAATTACTAGTTTATCGTTGCTGATTCATCCCGTATTGATTTGGTTTGGTTTCGTCCCCACGCTAACATCCTTTGTTTATATCCTTAGTAGTCTAAGAGCTAGCAACGTTTTCGAGAAAGTATTTTAAGAAAGCTGGCTGTTTGATATATCTTTTACTATGCTCTCTGGAACAGCATGCCGCCCATCTGGCTGCCGATACCTGTTGCGTTCACTACTGCGCATTAGAAGAAGATCCTATATTTTTTTATTTAGTACGTTAAATTGTAGTATTGAATATAAATCGAATAAGTCTCCATAGTGCAGCGCGTAGAGTTTCCGACTGCGAACCGAGGATTCAGAGTTCGAGACCGGGTCAGGGCAAAAACTTTTTTATTTTATTTTCTTTTATAATAATAATAATAAAATAAAAAAGGTTTATTGTTCCAAATCACATACAAAATACATAATATATAAATTATTTTAACAATTGGAACAAAAGGCACAGTCAGCTTCCTTCAAAGTCGAAGGTGCTGTTGAGGCCACGAAAAAAAAATATACAACAATATTACCAAACAAAAGGCAATAATAATATAATTTTGCACAAATCAATATCATACAAAACTAAAAAAAAGACCGTACAAAAAGTATTATTACGACACAAAAAAGCAACAATCTTTAATAAACTTAGAACTTTCTACTTAAAATAGCACAAGAGGATTAAAAAAAAATTAAAAATTATATCAATTCATTCCGGGAGCAGTTGATTCTTAATTTTTCTTTTGAAAGACAGGACAGACCTCGAAAAATCAGTAATTGTGAACTTATTTATTGACGTAGCAATTTGGTAGGAAAATGACTTTTTAAAGAATTCTTTTTTATGAGCGGGTATGGTTAGAAGATGTTGTCTGCGGATATTTAGGTTATGCACATCTGTACGAAATTGTAATTTGTTGTAAAGATAAGGTGGGCATTTATGTTTCAGAATTTTATAGAAAAAACATACCGAGTGCAAAAGACGACGTTCGGACATGTTAAGCCAATTAAGTTCTCTAAGTTTATGTGACACTCTTTGTCTTCTTCTTATTCCGCAGATCAATCTTACGCAAGAGTTCTGGATTTTTTGTACTCTGTTGTTATCTTTTGAGTCGAGAAATGGACCATATACATTATCTAGATAATTAAAATGAGATAGAACAAGCGTGTCACATAAGATTGTTTTAGTTTTTTGTGATAAAAAGTGCCGCTGTGAATATATTAGTTTTAATTTTGAAAAAGCTCTGGCCAAGCAGAGGGTGATATGTCCGTTAAATTTTAGTTTATTATCCATGACTAGACCAAGGTTTTTGCAAGACTTCTGAAATAAGATAAGATTATCACCTAATCTAGGTCTAACATGCTCCATAATCATATCCCGGTAACTCTCCGCGCAGAACAATAGAGCAGTTGATTTACTTGGATTTAAATCAAGCATATGATCCGAGGATACTTTCAATATTCTATCCAAATCAGAGTTAAGTTTTCTATGTGCAGCATCAGCTTGATTCTGATTAAAAGATATATAGATTTGTGTGTCATCGGCATACAGGTGATACCCACTGTACTTAAGACTCCCTACAAAATTTGAGGTATATATACTAAATAAGAGAGGACCCAAAATGCTACCCTGTGGGACTCCAGATGAAACACTCAATATCTCTGAATAGTTATTCTCCCAAACAACTCGTTGACATCTATCTGTCAAAAATGATTTTATAAACGATGAAGCTTCTACTGTAAAACCTATGTATTTTAAAATAAGTATTAAAAGTATGTGGTTAAGCACATCAAAGGCTTTACTATAATCGAGAAGTACTAGTACGGTAGCATTATTCTTATCCTGGGCTCTCACCACATCATCAACAACATCAGTCAAAGCACTGCCACAGCTATAACCAGCTCTGAACCCCGATTGTTTAATGGGCAAGATACTAGTAACTGAAAGATAGGATCGAATTTGGGTTTCCATTACTTTTTCTAATATTTTCGACAAAGTTGGTAATATTGAAATTGAACGTAAATGGCTGAATTCTGTGGGGTTACTTTTTTTTGGTAATGGTGTCACATTAGCAAGTTTCCAAGACTTTGGGAAATAAGATCTCTGAATACAAGAATTAATTATATCAGTTATATAAGGCACTATATGAGGACAACAAAAAGATATCAAAGAGATATTTAGATCATCGGATCCAAAGGCTTTAGATCTAATAGCCAGAATAATATGAGATATTAAATCTTCTGACACAGTAGAAAAAGAAAAAGAATTTTGAGGAAGTAAACTGTTGTTATTATAATAGTCTAAGATATCCTTTTTAGGAATATTACATGTTTTTGTTGTTTGGGTAAAATATCCATTAATTTCATTGACATTTTGTAGGTTTTCTGGAATATTACTAGTTTTGTTAGACAGTATATTAAGTCGTCTTAGCTCATTCCATTGTTCCTTGGCTGTGGAGGTTTGAAACTTATAGTTAAGGTATGCTTTTTTCTCTGATCTAATTGCTGATGTTGTTAAATTCCTCATTTGCTTGTAATAATTCCAATGTTCAGGATTTTTTGTTCGACGATAACGATTTAATGCCTGGTTTTTAAGCGTTTTCATATATTTTACATTGTCTGTTATCCACGGACTATATGCATATCTTTTACACTTGATTAATTTCATAGGCGCGTGACAGTCAAAAAGTCTTAGAATGAGATCAGTCAGAAATGTAACTTTTTCGTCAATATCATCCATACCAAAAATTAAATCCCAGGGAGCACTCTCAAGATCCGATTGAAAATTAGTTAAATTCATATTTTTAAAATTTCTATATTTAATAGGTGTTTGACTAGGCTTCCTTTCTATATATTTTAATACTACGTAAACCAGAAAATGGTCCGAGACACTTATATCCTTCACACCAGAATCCTGGACATATTCAGTGTTACAACAAATCACATCAATAAGTGTAGAACTAGTACATGAAATTCTAGTAGGAACAGAAATAATTTGCTCAAGATTAAAAGTTTTGATTACATTTTGAAATTGTATGGTTTGCGAGCTGTCATTATCTATTAAATTAATATTTATATCACCAAAACATATTATTTCGCTGTTTTGTGTAAAAAAATCAATAAGCATATCCTCTAGGTATGATATAAATTCATTATTATTTGCATTAGGCGGCCGATATACAGTGCCTATAATGAGAGTTTTTGCGCCACATTCAAGTTTAACCCAAAGATGCTCAACAACATCCACAGACTCGCCACGTAAAATATCATAAATGAATTGGTTCTTAATATACAAGCCAACACCACCCCCCCGTGAATGCCTGTCCTGTCTTACAAAATTGTATCCCGGAACATCTATAATTTCATTGTTAATATTAGGCGTCAACCACGTCTCTGAAATTCCGATCACAGAATAATCATTACTTAGAACATGGTCTTTAAACGTATCGAAATTATGCACCAGAGATCTAATATTTATATGTGCTCCGTTAAAAAAGGTCATTGTAACAATTTATTAAGAAACAAATTAATTAATCGCTATTCAACTACAATTACAGCCTAATAAACTTAATCCATTAATATAATATAAATATGTCTAACCAATTCTAAATCTAAAAGGTAATTAAAGTAATCTTCTTAATATTTAAAAAAAAAACAATTCTTGTAAACAACATTAAAAATAAAGACACATTTATCGACAACACTATGAGTCTTATCTCGGTATATGAATGACCAACAGAAAAACTATCATGGGCATCAAGTTGGATTTTGACCGCCAGCACCAATAGAATAAAATCTGTTGCTTACTTGAATTTATGTATGTTTCCTGGTTGATCTAGAAGTAGTTCTTGATCTTTTCGCTTCGGACAGAGGTGCTTTGGTTGGTGAGTTGCTATTATTTAGTTCCCTTTTTTTTGACTTTTCGTTTTCTATGGTTTGGAATTTAGCTGTAGATTTTTCTTTATTTTCAATACTTAAAGATGCCGGCACAAACACTTCTTCTGAGTCAGACGTTGGATTCGGTGATTGTGGCTTAGTGCTTAAACTTCTAGATTCTTCCTGCAAAATTACTTCGTTACTTGTTGCTTTCAGTTGATTTGTAGTGTAGATATCGCCATTTATTTGAAGTCTATTGTTTGACAATATTTTTGCTGAGTAATTCTTTGCTCTTGCCTGCCTTAAGTGTTCTTGTAAAATTTTTCTTTCCTGCCTGTCTTCATACGAAAGATCTTGTGCAATTGATATTTCGGTATTTTTTAATTTGTAGCAATTCCCAATTATCAAATTCTTCTTTAGATTTGTCACAAATTCTACTTTGATTGGTGGCCCGTTTTTTGATGATACGTTATTCAGAGTATAAATATTGTCTATATCGTTTTCAGTTATTTGGACATTTAAATACTTTTGAAGTAGATCGAGCGTGAACTGTAATATATTATTATTATCCTTGTTATATCTGGCTCCAAATATAATTAAATTTTTTCTTTTTATGAATCTCTCAAACTTAATTTGATTTTCCTCAATCTTCGTGCAGCGTTCTTCTAAAATCTCGATTTTGTGAGCTTGTTCATTAATTTTATTCAGGAGTTTTTCAGTTTCTTCCTTGAAATATTCTTTTAATTGACTGGTTACTGCCGCAGATGTTTCTTCGGAAGATTTTTTTATTGTTTCTAATATTGTGGTAAGATGTTCGTTTGATAAGTCAACCATTTTAAGAACAGGTTTTGATATTGGTGCAGACCTTCCACGACTTTGTAGCCCTCAATGTTGATATGATGTTGATATTAAACTTGACCTTGTATTTTAAGTTTTCTTCAATTATTTATCTTCATTTTCCACACAAGTTTCTGAATTTCACACTACACATTTACTATCACTTGTTCTGTAGAATGCATAATTATGAATATTTTCTCTTTACCCGTAACACTGAAATATGGTTATCTATACGGAGCACTGTTTTTCGAGTCTTTCGTGTTTCGATCGATGTACAATATATATTCTGATATTATATAATAGTTCCCGTATATAGCGTTTAACGCCTTGGGAATAGCAAGGTACAGCTTGCCATAATGCCTTTTATAATATGGAACGGATCATCTTAGTTCACGAAATAACTCAATCAGATTCACAGATTGAGAAAGAGAAAAACTTCTGTCTGCCATTTCGGATGTTCTTGTGCTTAGTTGGGATGTTCTTGTAAGTAGAGGCGATAGTTCCATTAGCACTTTTGTATATAGAAAACCAACACATACAGGGCAATATTTAAATTCTCAGTCGAACCATTCTGAAGCAGCCAAAAGAGGTATAATTAAAATATTATGTCATAGAGCAATCAGTATATGCAGTGACCAAGAATTTCTGAATTCTGAACTAAATAATATTAAAACCTATTTGCTTCAGAATGGTTACTCTGCAAAATCCCTAGACAAGATTATATCCAATTGCAGGTCCGACTCATTGGGGCGCCAGCCTGAGGAGGATGCTCTCTCTCTTGACGATTCCATATGTGAAAGGAACATCGGAGAAGATCAGGCGAATAGCTAAGCAATAATTAAGCAAAAATTAAAACTGTTTTTAAGTCTGGGACTACATTAAGAAGTGTCCTAACAAAAACAAAACCTGAATCATCAAACCAGGAGAAAGAGTGCATCTACCAGGTACCTTGCGAGTGCGGTGAGAACGTCCTCTAGATGTACGACTTGACGAACATAAAAAACATACGCAAACAATGAAGTCGGGCATTGCAGATCATGTGTGATCCAAGCACTACAATATAAAATGGTCGGAAGCCCGGGTTGTCCACAAAGAACCCCATTGGAAAAAGCGCAAATTTAAAGAGGCCGTATTCATTTCTAACAATAATAAAATCTTTAGTATGTTTTATTTATATATTCAATCCTAGTATGGAAATTTCAACGATATGGCAACCACTTATAACGCGCCCATGCAGGTGTTCTTAGTGGAAAACCCCATGCTTGACTGCACCCAACAAATTCACGGGTGAATGCTCGGCTCTAGTATATAAGCTCAGTAGTTTTAGGATTTAGTTTAGTTCACACTTGATAACGGTTAACGATATTTCTGACCGAAACGTTGTGTAAGCATAAAATAAAGACAATGGAAGTCCGAAACTCTTTTAGTTTTAATACTGAATCTAGGCCTAATCTAATTGTCTACCACATTCAAAGTAAAACTTGCCATACTAGAGCCGTTCGGTATACAAGGAAGGTAATGTGCCTAGCTCTACGCTTCAACCGCCTATTATTACCTCAGGATTGTGAATCCCAAGTACTCATTTAAAGCTGAGTCGACCTAGGTAACCAAAACATTGTTATTTTATTAAAAATAGTCGGTTCATGAAATGCCAGCTGTAGGATTCGAACCCATAACCTTTGAATTGGTAGACGAGAGCTGTACCTCTACGCCACCGGGCACCTTATATTCTGATATTAAAGTATTAAATGTTTGTTTTTTTTTAATCACCAGAATTATTTAATACTTTACTATCAGAATATAAACAAAAATAAAATAAAAAAGTGTTTGCCCTGACCCGGTCTCGAACACTGACTCCTCGCTTGATAGGCCGAACCTCTTCGCGCTGAGCTATGGAGACTCTGTTGGCTTATATTTAATACTAGAATTTAAAGGACTAATAAAAATATAGGATCTTCGTTCAATGCGCAGTAGGGAACGCAACGTTTACCGGCACCCAGATGGGCCGCATGCTGTTCCAGAGAGCATAGCAAACGATATATTAAAGACCCAGCTTTTTTAAAATACTTGTTTTCCCGCCGTTGCTAGCTCTCGTACTATAAATATGTAGATCTCTAAAGTTTAACCAAAAACCAACATTAAAGGTATTTGATAGCGTCATTATTTATTTATAAAAATATACACAAGTTAACAGAGAAAGCGAAAGGTCGTTTGGATCACCATTTATAACTTAAAAACGTCTGCGGAGTCTGCAACCAAACCAAACCAAAACGTCTGGATAGATTTTAATGATCTCTGATTGTTGGACTGGTTTCCGCTCCTAACAACAGTGAGACCAATTCAAATATTTAACAATGAGAACAATTCACAGAAAAAAAAATATAATAAAATAGGTTTGGAAGTCCGCTACCTTTGGCAAATTATTTTTTGTAATAATTCATTTCCACTGCAAATTAGAGAGATATTAGATGATTTCCAATTTTTAACGAAAATATAATGTCGCTTCTCCTCACTTTAAGAGTTTTTCTTGTTAGATTATTATCTTTGCTAAAAAGTTCAGACGATTTTTAAGAACTATTAAATCTCAAATATTTGTTTACTCGTGTCGAGCATATTACTTTACTAAAACAAACACACACTATGCTTGGATATAACTTAGCTATTATTTTTGTAGGCCTAGAGAAGACTTGAATAAAGAATTTTTTATATTTCTTTTAGAAAACTATACGATAAATTTCGATCCTAAACAAGCAGCAAAAGAGAATTGAACAAGGTTTATCCCCGGGACGTTGTTGAAATTCCCAATTAGGTCAAATTGTAAACAAGCTATGGCAATCGCGTAAATAGCGAAACCCCGCTGCAAAATTATTAACATGATTTAGGTGTGACAGAATATCATTAAATTCGAGAGTTATTTAACAACTATAATGGCATTTTAAACAATATCTTTCTGGATTTCAATGTGGAAATGAATTATCCATTAGGCATTTTATTTATTAGGCGCAATTATACGTTACGACAGAAAACATGAAAAAAAAAATGAAGTAAATGGGTTGGAAATAGCTGGACGTTGCCACGACGCCGACGTTACGGGCAGTTTGAATTTGTTAAGAATATTTAAGTTAAAAATATTTACCGTGGTGTTGCCGGCCATCACAGCACACAGTGGACCAGCGGACCATATTTTATAAAAAAAATATTTTGCTCGTAGATCTTATTAGTAGATATGTGTTAAAATTACAAATTAATACAAAATATAAAAAAATTAACAATTATTAGCCCATAGAAAATGGTTTATACAGGGTGCTACAATATTACCGCACATAAAAAAATCATATTTTCGCAGATTCAGGTCAAAGTCACACGTTAACTAGTTTCCAAAAAAAGGATGAGCCTAGAAGCATCAAATATGTAAAAAAATTTGTTATACAGAGTATCTCAAAAGTCAGAAGTAATCAACTTTTTATAAAACAATTTTTTTTTAGATTTTTAAGACTTTTGAAGGCAATTGCATAAAAATAATGATAACAGCTGTACCTTCATTTTATTTGTAATTATTTTGAAAATACAATGTTTTATCAACTTACTTTGTAACTTATTGAAAAATATATATTTTTTACATCTAAATAAAATTATATACTTACATCTTATCTTAGGATTATATAAAGTGACCAGAAAGGAAGGCAAAAATGCAATAATATACAGAGTGTTCCATTTAAAAAAATCATCCCGGTCCACTCACACTTTTTTGAGACACCCTCTAGAAGTTAAAATATTTTCCTGAAATACATCTTCGTACATGCTTTAGGTTTGCACTTACAACCTAACGAAATTCCCAAGTTTTTTATTTTAGAATCTACAGATGCCTGTCGCACTATTGCCGGACTGTGCATCCAACAGAACAATATGCTCTACCACACAAGATGGCAGTTTGGGGCAGATTTTTTTAGCGCGACATAAAAATATAAAGACCACCTAAGCGAATGACATGTATAAAAAATACGATACATTTTTTAAAAATCGTTCATAAATTTATTTTTTTAAATATATTTTAACAAAAACGACCCTAATACAAACATGGGAAAGTATTGTTAAAATGTGAAAGAGCAGAAAAAAAAACAGTAAAAAGTTATCCCTTTAAAAAAATTACAAATTTGAAACTCTTCTGTCATACATGTCATAGCATTTCGCAAAGCCTATTATCATGTGAAGCGATTTTCGACATGTACGATAATTCCATTATTCATTTGTTTTTGTTTTGTGATGCTCCAAAGACCACTTGTTGTAAATTGATAACAAGATTTATGAAATAATAATATTTTTTGGAGATATTTGTCGTTTTCGGTGAATCTGGCCCTTTGTGCGGTGGCGATCCGACGTGACGGTGGCGATATGTTATAGTGAGAATCGCGCCTTAATCGGTATTAAATGGCATACACAATTTTGCCAACGAGAGAAAAAACGTCAGTGGCTCAAATATTTTTTTAGCAAAATATTCCAGTGATATTCCATATGCACGTCCTTGGTGAAGCAATTAGCACTTTTTAGTATTAAAATAAGTCGCAGTAAATTTTACCCTTAAAATTTCATTCAAATCGAAGAAAATTATAATAAATCAAAAATAAATGAATACTTTAACCCCGCTTAGCTACGAAACAAAGCAGATCGGACATATTTTGATATAAAAAATAAATTTTATTTTTACGCGAGGAATCTTCTACCGGAGATGGTACATAGGTTAAAAATACAAAATACTTAATATTTAATCTGATTTACAGATTAAAGCGGATTAAAGGTAATTTTACACAGACAGGATATTTTAAATTTACTTGTTTTACAAGTTACAAGTAGTTTGCGCTGTGCCAAAATTAAAGCAATTATAAAGTAATGATAATTAAGGATTAAACGACTTACCTGTAAGGAAGTTCAATCCAAATTATACGATGTTGGACACGTCCTCCTAGATCACCATGTAGTAATACTTCTGTCACTGTTTTGAGCGCATGTTTAAAGAAAATGATTCACCGCCTCTTATATCACACCACTTTTGTGTCTCATTATACTGCTGAAGCATTCTGATCGCCATTGGGTCGGGTATGTATCTATCATATAGGTAGTTTACCTTTGATAGTGTGATTCACTTTGTGAGACACATAAGGGTGGGTTGATCTAGGAGGACGTGTCCAACTTCGTATAATTTGGATTGAACTTCCTTACAGGTAAGTCGTTTAATCCTTAATTATACTTCAGTTGGACACGTCTTCCTAGATCACCATGTAGATGTTTAAAGAAATTTAGGGCGATCTGCATGTAAATTTTGCTGCATTTTAAGAAAATGCAAAACAAAAATATATGTTAATTATAATAAGAACTTGATAGTATATAACATTTATAGCATTTCCCGTTATGCTACTTTTCTTATTATATTATAATAATTATATGAACATAATACGTATAATAGCTTATTGTTTATATAAATCACGCTCTAATAAACTACTATACCAAAACTCATAAAGTTTATATATTTAATTTCCTATGTAATGAAAACATTAAAGTATCCACGACTTAACAATCTACTTCTTATTTTTTGTTATTAATAATATCGTTTATGTAAAATTAGTAAACGACTGCTCTTTGGCACCACTTATTATTGGTTTGTTATAAAATTTACAAAACGTTAGTGATTTTTCGGACCAGCCTGCTGCGTTGCGAATGGTTTCAATGGTTACCCCCATTCGCACCGCCGCAGAAGTCGCGGCATGTCGTGTACTGTGATCTTTAAGTTTGTCTACATTTACACCACCTCTTTTTAAACCCTCTTTTATCCACTTACTTAAGGTTTGGGTGGAGACCCGTCTGTATGGCTTTTTTGTTGTTATAAATAAGTATTGTTTGTTACCCCTAAGGTTTTTAGTACGTTCTATGTAATGCAAAATCGTGGTGGCAGCACAAAGATGGGGTTTTCAGCAAAAAAGAAAAGTTGAAGCTTCGGCTGTGCAGATTTTGGGGTAGATGTTTTTAAAATATCGTTAGTTTTAATGTGCAGTTCCTTCTTCTCTATGATGTATATTTTTCAACCGTATAATTGATAGAGTTTGAACCCTTTGTGCTGTACATAAGGCCAGTAATAAGATTAATTTTATTGATAATATATTTAAGTCAAGGTCATGTAATGGATACAGTTTTCCAAGCATTACTAACACCGGGTGCGGATCCCAAATTTCTTCATTTTTTGGGAATGATGGTCTACATTTAAATATACCTCTCATAAGCCTTTCCACTGATTCAGTTTTCCCCGCATCCGTTAAGATGTTAAGGGCTGATCGGTGAGCGTTGAGGGTGTTATATTTTGAATTATTTTGATATTCTTGACTTAAAAATTTTAAAATATCCTGAGTATAGTGGGTTGGAAAATCATGTTTAACTGATAAAAGACCCACCATTTTTTATATGTTGTATTATACTGTTTGATTGTGCCCAGAGAAATCTGGCAATCGATGGTTTGTTTAGGTTGCAGTTGGGCCTAGGTTTCTTTCCTGGAAAACCATTTCCAAATTTTAGTAGTGTTAAAATTATGGTGCAAAAAAAATTAAGGTTTACACCTCCCATTCTATCAGTATATGATATTGTTGGCCTCAAAAACTTCTAGCGTTTAAATAATTACAATAGGTACCCTAGCCCGATGCATCAATACTAGGTTATTGAAGTACATTTAGGAAGCATGAAGTTTTGACCTGCACATTCTATGTTTCTGAGCTACCAGTCATAAACTTCAGAAAAAAAACTTGTTGGAACAAAGAACGCGTTATAATTTTCATTATTTTCCTTAAGGGCTTTGTATTGAGCTCATTCAAATCTCTTAATATCTATAAAGCCAGCTGTACTTATCTGCGGAACAAAAAGAAATTAAAGTGCCTATAAATTGCGAATAAGCCATATTATATATAGTATGGATACATACTATCTATATTTTTTGGAAAATTTCATCACTAACTTTTTAATCTTAAATTTCTTTGTGTGTGTAGGATACACTTCCATTAATTTTGTATTTAGGATAAACTCTAAATATGAAATTTCTTGACTAGGTATGAAAAGACCTTTTTTTTATTTATATTTCCTGTACATTCCGCTAAATTTTTGTCTAATAAAAGAACATCATCAAGATTCGTAGTCATTCACAAAAAATGTTTTCCCTTAAACAGTTAATTACAGGTGTTCAGGGGGTTGAAAAACATATGTTGCTAATTCCAAGAAAAATAGCTTAAAATTCATATTTTCCCGTGAATTTGAACCTTACGTATATTATATTTTAAAGGTTCAGTTTAAATTCCAGTTTGCTGCAATGAGAGTTTCTCGATAACTATATTGTTTAGGTTAGTCTAAAATTTTAGGTATAGGTCTACTAGTTTAGGACCTCAAATATATTTTAATCGCAATCTTATTTATTATAACCTTTTACATAACTTAAAACAAGTTTGTTATGTGTTATTTCCAACCATTGGCTGTAAATAATCAATTATACCAGCATATTTGTTTTGAGTTCTAACCTGAATTATTGTCTCCTCCAATCCATCCTGCCTTCTTTCGAATTTTCGTTCCCCCCTTTCTAATTCCCCCCCTCGTTCTTTTTAAAATGGCTCTTCTAGGAATTTGTCTCCTCTTATCTTTTAATTATTCTGTCTGTGGATCTTCAACTGGATCTCATTTTTAAGTGTTTTGGTTTCTGAAATGAGCCTGCTAGTATTTTTTTTTCATGGTATTGTCAAGATTCTTGGCTTTGCATTTTTCACTAAAATTTTACTAAAAGGCATATTATCGCTTATTTGACCTATCGCATCGCCACGCTTTTAGTTTTACTATTAAAGTGGGAATTTAATAAAAAAACCTTACGATGGATCGTACGGTGGGATGCTCCTAACATAACGGTTTCCCTAAATTTATCAGATTTTAAGGGTAACTATCTTGGCTATTTTCTTTGGAAAGTTCCACTAAACTTGTAATTGTTTGGTCTAGTGGTGACATTGTTATTCCTAAAACCGTGCTGTAGGTCTATCAAAAAATATATTTCTTACTTTCTGTCGAAGAAAACATGATTTGGACTTCCGGATTTAACCTCGGTCCTTATAATATACTGCAATTGCTGGGGATGGGAAAAATTATTTTAGACTGCCTTTTGTTTGCTATATGGCAACCAAAAGGCCTCTTAAATTGCAAACATGTGTAAGACAAATCCTAATATAACACTGTCTGAATCTGTACCTTTAATAAAAAACAAAAACCATTTTTGGAGAGCGTTTAAAATATTTTTTAATAAATTTTATAACTCAGCCTAAGCCTTGTATATAAGAATATATAAACAAGGGCCTAAGGTACATTTGTGCAACTTCTGCAGTTCCCCGTCCCCATAGCAATATTCTAGTTTAAGAACCGATAGCGATATTTACTTTGCACTTAGTCAACACAATAGTTTTTTAGCTTTTATTTTTAAACAGATTCAGATTCGTTTTGACCTGTCTAAAAAAATATATAGTTCATTATTTCCAATTCAAACAGAGCAATAAAATATTTATCAAAAGTGATCAAAAAGCACACTAGAAAAAGGTAAACAAATAAAAATGTTGCGTCACCCTGGTGCTGTAGAAAAACCATAGAGTTAAAAATTAAAAGAAAAACACTCCGTTCGGCGTTCTGTGGCCGGGTATAACATATATGTTACCTGTTTTAGCACAAGCTTTTATTTAATAAAAACTGCAAAGCATATTTTCCAAAAACAGCCACAAAATAGAGGATTCAAGATTCAGATCATTTTAATGGTTTTCAGAGACATACTAGCGTGCATAAGTCAAAAACTATGCTGGGTTGCAAATGAGTTTTTCTTTGCCTTGATATTTATACGTGTATATAATTATATGTGGATTAATCCAAGCTAGTAAATATTAGAGAGAATCATAATATTTGTCTCACTATTATTGATAACCATATACAGGTAGCGACATGTCTAAAAATAACCAAAAATATTGCGTTAAGGATAATGACTTAATTCATATTTCCGAACACCATTTTGTGTTCTTTTGGGTTGCCAAGGTGACTTTGGGCTTTGGCCTTTTACGCTAATTTTCTAGACACTTGAATATTTAGCAAGTGCAACTAAGATTTTGAACTTGAATATTTAGCAAGTAATCTTGTAGGACATTGACGCCCAATGGGTGTTGTCGGTACTTGGATATTTAGCAAGTACCTTATTAACACCCTGTAGGTGTTACTGGCACTTGAATATTTAGCAAGTGCAGCTAAAATTTTGAAGTTGAATATTTATCAAGTAATCTTGTAGGACATTGACGCCCAATGGGTGTTGCCGGTGCTTGGATATTTAGCAAGTACTTTATTAGCACCCTGTAGGTGTTACTGGCACTTGATTATTTAGCAAGAGCCCACATTTTTTATGCCCAGAATAACGTTTAGGTTCCGCTAAATTTTAATATAGGTTTACTTCCATCGAGCCGATAAGAAAAATTGCTTATACTGGAGTCGATAAAAAGTTGTTTATTTACCGGATTCGATAGTGCTAGGAGTCATGAATGATATGTTTTAAGGCAGGTAATTTACGCCCACGTCGCCGAAGAAAATAATATAATTTTAGGCAATGCGGGGTGTAGAATAATAGCCTATACCCCCTAGATCATCTCATAGCTATTTCTACTACCCTTGTTTACTTGTATGAACTAAAAAAAACTGATTAGGGAATTAAAAGTTATTTACTTACTTGATTCATATGTATAGTTTCTTTTCAAGTTTCTTCATTTTCCGCCTTATCTTGGCGCTTTCCTTACAACCTATTTCTCTTTTCTTTACCCATTTCCGCGAATTTTGTATAAAATGTTGTCTGCTAAATTTACACTGCTGCTCGTGCCAGCGCAAGAAGTATAATGAGACACAAAAGTGGTGTGATATAAGAGGCGGTGAATCATTTTCTTTAAACATGCGCTCAAAACAGTGACAGAAGTATTACTACATGGTGATCTAGGAGGACGTGTCCAACTGAAGTATAATTAAAAAATGTATATTCTTTGAGAAGGAAAAAGCTATTACGCAAGCATTATTGAGAAAGAAAGTTATCGCTCAAAAAATGATAAAATACCTTTTAATAAAACTATTCTAACTATTTTAGTTCGCACATTAAATATTTTATTAGTTTTGCAAAGTAAATGTCATATTGTGCTTGGAATTGGCATTAAAGTTTTATGTGTATGCTCTTCTTTATGGCTATCATAACCTGTTGAATGCAACTTTTGATAGTAAAATCTTAAACACTAATATGGTAGAGAAAATCAGAAGGAAAATTATAATTTTGTTTGATTGTTATTAAATGAGTAAATGATGACCTTACATCTATATTTTCCGCTATTTATCTTAACTGGTGTTTACATTGTTGGGTCATAAATTCTTATTAAAGCGCTTCTCGTATGACATGGCATCTTTGTGTGGCTTTCTCTGCAATCTGTTGCATGTGTAGCCAGTACAAAACCTTAAAATTACATTACGAAGTAATTTGCGTCATCCAAAATCAGTATTTTGGATGACGGGAGGGTATCACCGTAATGTGACATATTGTGACATGGAACAGGGTCGGGGGGGTCCAAAGTTTTGTGACGTAACGTGTTAAAATTTAAAATAGTACAGCACGAAATTTATATATGTAAAAAGAAGCTTTTGAAAGCTTGAAAAAATGAAATTAACTGTTTTCTTTTGATGATTTTTTAATACATGCATAAATTTGAAAAAACTGTGTGACGTCATATCAGGGGGGAGGGGGTTCTAAAAATGTGTCAATCTGGGACGAGGACGGGGGGAGGAGTTTAAAAGTCCTAAAATTCGTGTGACGTAATTTATGGATGGCCCCAAACTGAAGTGCCAAACGGATGACAATTTCACGAAATAAAAAAATAAATGTGGCAGCTTGACCTCTTTTACGGCAGAGCTACCAGGTGAACCCCCAGCGCAAAATTTAAATTCCAGTTAGTCAGACCGGCGCCAAATATCTCCATGGTTGGCAACAATGAATTTAAATATTGCGCCCTCAATTATTAATTTTTAGATAATTATTTCTCTTCCTAGTCTCTAATTATCCCTGTTTTACGCTAATATTTATAATACCTAATTAATAAAATATATAAATCATGTTTTTGAATAATTAATTAAATAAATAAATGTTTTACTTAATTGGCTATAAATTATTTAAATACAAGAATTGGCACTGACGGAAAATTTATATTTAATAAATTGAACCAAATTGAACATTCCCAACCGTTAATTGTGTGAAAATTGTATAAAACGAGGCATTTATGATCTGTAATATTAGTCTTTATTAAGTGTGAAATATGTTATTCAGATAATTAAATTATTTCTGTTAATATTTTGCAATATTAACAAGGCTATTTGGGTTTAATTATGGATGGTGATTATTTTTCTCGTGATAATGATAGAGCTTTTGCATTACTCGTAAATTTTCAATATAATATACAGTTGCTAAACTATGTATGTACATAGTTTAGCAACTAATATTACCTACTCTGGAAACATAAATTATCCTTTTTCTCGTAGTTTTAACAGGATTTTAAGCAGAGAATAACGTAGAGTGGACCGCTTTAACAATCATTTTAATCTAAACAAAACGTGCTTGTGGCCTGACCGAAAGCAATTTTAGTCGACTAAGTTTAAGCCATCTGGATCACAGACATTTATCTTTCAAGGCTGGACATTTTTGTACATTTTATTTCCTTGTAACAACATGCAATTAGTAGTAGAATGTTGATTTCTTAAAAGCATGTCCGTAAATCTATTGCAAATCTATCAACCAAAAGTAATAAGAATTTTAAGAAATTTTAAGAAACTAATAAGAATAATTAATTAGCATAATATTTTGTTTTTATATAATTTTTCTACATAATTTTAATAAGCTAGATCAACACTGCGTAAATAACATAAAATTATATAAAATAAGATATTTTAACAAAATAATCATTGCAATATAAATAGACAGAAGCGAAAAATTGATTAAACAAGAACAACTTAAATAAGTTTTTTTTTAAAAAAACACATATTTTAATATACTTACCTAATAAAGAATGTTTTATTTATTTTCTTTATAATTATACTTAATATTTCAAAAGTTTTCGAAAGGAATATACCACAAAGGTAGTTAGAAAAATTATTTTTGGACGTAACAAATATTACAATTTAAAGAAGATATACTTTCGCATAAATCACATTTTTACAATTATAACTTTCATTTGAATTTTTTCAGTTTCAGTTTTTCTGAATTCTAAATGGATTGTAGTATTCAATATTTAAATGATGGCGCTTAGAATTCAACTAAACTACTCAAAACAATTATAAACATATTTTCTAAAAAAATATATTAATTTGAAAAACAAGACACCCTGAATTCCCTGATTTACAGTTTTAAGTACTTTGGATAGTGTAAAGGGAAATTCGAAACAATAAGCCTACGCGTTGATCTGTAATTTTTAGTTGTCCGACTAGTTAATTGCAAAAGTGAAAACAATACATACTTATGAAGCCAATCGGCCGACTGTTTGATTGCATGTGAGCGCAGCTTCAAAGGAATATATTGGTTACAAATATACAACTAAATAGTCGGCCGATTAAAACTTGCTTGTCAGCGTATAGCCTAAGGCAACGCAATGCAATCAAATATTGGACCGATAGGCTCCATAAAATTGTATTATTTTTACTTTTGCAACTAAATAGTCGGCCGACTAAAACTTACATATCAGTGCAAAAACTCACAAGAGAAAGGCAAAAAAAGCATGCTTCATTTAGATATATTTATGTAATACTTTTATTTAAATATGCGATAATTGTTTTGAGTAGTGTATTATTCGTTACAGACACACATTTTGTTTGTCTGACTGAAGGGTTTTAAATATAAACACGTCTCAGACATCCAATGATCACTATATTTAATTAAACAAGTCTTAGTTCGAACTCCTTTACTTAAAATTATTGTTTAAGTAACGCCTTGAATAGAAATGTTCTATTAGCCGGCTTTCAGACAGTTGCATAATACACGTACTTTTCTCTATACACGTGTATAGAGAGAAGTACGTGTAAATAATACCTTTTTTTACTCCAGACACGTGTTTGAAATAAAAAAAGTTTTCATAATATAAATGCATTGAGTAGAATAAATTACTCGGCAATCACGTTGAACAACACATTTATGTTTAAGTGTTTACTTTCGATATCATTAATACTATATCTTATACGTATATTGGGTTTGATTAATAAATAAAAACAGAATTTAAATTCATAATTTATGTTGACTTGATTTACCTTTTTTAACTATTTATTATTATTTTCCAGTTGTGTAGCAATTCAATCACATTTTTCCAAATTAACACTGCTGCGTTAATCCCTTTTTAATAACTTAATATTGTTGTTGCGTAGCTAAGCGACAAGGCGTCTATCCCGCAAAAGAGATGGCCACAAAGCGACATAGCTTAATGTTGTTGTTCCTTAGTTAAGCGACAAGGCGTCTGTCCTACAAAATGGATGGCCACAAAGCGACATAGCTGTAGCTAAGGCAACAAGGCATCTGTCCCTCAAAAAGGGTGGCCACAAGGCAATATAGCTTTATAATATGACTAAACAATTTGGGTCATACGTAAAAATATATAAAACACTCCCAAATAATAATACTAAATACCATTTGATAATTAGCTATCTATTATAAATCACACCCAATAAATATTACTAAAATACTCATTGATAAATAGCTGTCCATTACGTATCTATAATAAATAACACTAAAACACTCTTTGGTAAACATCTGTCTTTTAACTAAACAATATTAAAATGCCCTTTGATAAACACGCATAATAAGTAATACTAAAATACCCATTTCTATCTACTACTAAAACTCAGTGATAACTCTTAACTAAATAATATTAAAATACTCTTATATATAAATCCCAGTAACACCCGTGAGAGAACAAAACACACTCACTAAATAACATTAACCGTACCCTTAATAATATTTAAATACTAGCCCTTGAAAATATTCATGTACGACTAAAAACCCAGCAATGCCCGTGAGTGAACAAAACACACTCACCTGTATAATACTTCCTTCTCTTCAGTCCCAGAAATATTTTCCACACAATTATAATCTGAATTTTAATATTTTTGAGAAATGGCGACGTCATGTCAGTCAAAATAATCATCAACAATGCAAACAGCATCGCCTAGGAAACGACAATTTTATAATTTCCATTGTGATGTGGTCAAGAAAAGTCAATTAGAGATTCAAATAAAATATTATCTGTTAAAATAACACAATTTAATATAAACTATTTTTTAACGGAAAACAAGACTCTTACACTTCGGATTCACAATCCTGAAGTAATAATAGGCGGTTGAATCGTAGTTCTAGCCACATACAGTTTTTAACGGTACAGCTTCCTTGTATACCGAACGGCTCTAGTATGGCAAGCTGTACCTTGTTACTCCCAAGGCGTTAAACGCTATATGCGGGAGCTATTATTATTATTATTATAAAAATTATTTACTATAGGTATAATGGACCTAACAGAGAATATGTTGATTTATTTGTGGTTAACATAAAATTATTATGATGTTGGTGTAATGGAAATTGGACGAATCCGTAGAATGCCAAAATGCCGAATATAATAAATTTAACTTTTGATATTAATTTTTATAAATTTTACAAATATTAATTAGGAGTACTCGTATTTCTGTAAAAAAGGTAATTTCTCTGGATATGGTACTATAGGATATGGTACTTTGATCTATAAAACATAGGAAACTTATACCAGTTCTAACGTCAAGGTTTTTTTTTTTATAAACACTTGCTTTATTTCAATTACTACAAACACATTTCTCGTCACTTGGGTAACTTTAGAACTGTAATGATTGTGCCAGTTGTTGAAAAATTACAAATAGAATATAAATTATCCACACAAATTATAACCTGAATAAATCCGTGTAAACAAACAAATGGTTGCCTAGCAGAGAGTAGCTCCTAAGAGTTAAACACCTGGTGTGGGTTAGTGTCTAACTTAAGGGTCATATGTTTTTCATCACTGATATAGGTAAAAATTTTACAAAATTGTCTTTGGATATTCTGGTTCTGGTAGATTCCCAGTAATTTTTTTCATAATATTAATACTCTAAAATATTTTATGTTATGGCTGATATTTGCAGGAGCATACAGAAAGCCCGTATGCGCTCCTTACTCTGTTATGACCACTACCAGCTATATATCGTATCTAGTCAAGTTCAGTCTATAAATTCCTACTCGATATTAAGTATTTAAGTTTTCTATCCATGCTTGCGTCCATAAAACAAGCAGCTAATTTTATTATCGTAGGGAGCTGGAAGCACGTAGTATGCGACTACGATCCGAACGCTCTGACTATGCAGCTGTATTAGTAGGTCACGAACACCAAAATACGAAAATTTTGATGGAATAGTCTAGATGAAGAGAAATATTTTGTAGTAAAAGCAAAAATTTTTAGTTTTCGCTAACAATTTGATTAAACATTGTGACACATACTTTCATAATCTACCGGGTGCGTCTAAAAAGTGCCTCACCCCTATAACTTTTTAATTTTTTAGAAAAAAAAACTGGATTTGGTATGTTACTAAATGACATAACTTAGGATTGATTGACGTATTCAATTTTTTTTGGTCACTTCCTGTTTCACCGGAAATTACTACAACTTTTGATTTTTAAATAGCACCCTCGGTTTTTTTACTTTATTCGATAGAAAATGACATTCTGAATAGAATGACATATCATATGTCAACTTTTGACATTCTTATTTAATAAAAAATCGAATTTTATATTTCAATCTAGAGTGCCATAGTTATGTTAAAAATACTAATTTTTAATCAAGGGGTCTTGGAAAGATTTGATCGTGTAATGTTTTAAATCGTATTTTTAATCGTATCTCAATATTTTCAAATGGAACAAGGGCGGCTCATTAGCATATTTGGAAAAAGCATTTTTTTATGATTAATTTGATACCACACACTTGGTATTTTAGTCAAAATTTCGTTATGAACCGCATTGTATAATTTCAAATAAACCATATGCGAAAATGTCAAAAGTTCATGTCAAAAAAAATGACAAAGGAAGCTAGATAAAATCAAGAAAAAATTACGCTTTAAAACTATATCTTAAATAACTGAAAAACGATTTATTTTTGCTATAGGGACATGTATAATTAAAAACTAATTAATTGAGAAACCTTTTCACTAGTGAAATAAAAAAGTGGTTTTACATTTGAAAAAAATTATTTATGATAATTTTTTAATATTTCAATTTCATGGCAACCATATAATCAATATTATATGACATTCAAACAATTTAATTTTTGAAAGAGTTAGTCACATGTCTTCTCTTTATGTCACAGCAGCTGTGGTAATTACTATATTTGTCGTTTAGGCTATACATATTTTTTTGACAAGCTCCTTTTTCCTCCAAAAATTTTAAATATTTTTTCTCAAAAATTTTTTTAAAAGTTTTACGGAACATTTAAGAATGTACTAAAAAATGGGGGTACCCATTTAAAATAAGAAAGTTCCGGTATTTTCGGAAAAACAACTTCCGGTATTTTCGGAAGTGCCGCCATATTGAAAATATTTTTAATCGATAGATCTCGTTGTGAAACAGTAATGCGCAAAAAATCTTCGATCTAGATATTGTAGTTCTCTAGAAACTTCTAATGCACGCTCAGCCTGGGACATCCTGTATACGTATGTATAGAAATTAAATGATGTTTGTTACTTACGCAAAAATTACCGAATGACCGGACCGATTTGACTAATTTTAGCTTTGAGGAAACCCAAAAAAAAGTCCAAGGAAGGTTTAAGCGGTGTGAAAATAAGAAAACATTAGAAAAAGTAGCTTATAATTAGTAAATAAAAAATATTTAGCAAAGCAATTAAAGTAGCTTATATTATATTTAGAGTCTTACTCAATGTCTCAGCTATAATAATATGTACAAAATTGTGTATTATTTCGAAAGATAAACACATTTAAGTACTATCACAAATACTGTATTTAACACAAGTTTTTTTAATAGTTATTTTCTAGAAATTATTTTGCTAGTACAAAGTTAGGTCCACTTGTTTCAAAATTATTCGTTATCTTCTATTATAGTATTCAATTATTTTAAAATGTTAATTAATAACCAGCTAACAAGACCCAAAATTCCTGTATTTAATGTCGCCAGGCTGCACAAACAACTAATTAATTGGCTCTTCGTCTTTTTTGTTTGACCATGCTACGAATTTTACACATTTTTTATGTCGAGTTTTGGGACAGGATTTCAAAAAGCTGGTATTTTTCGAAAATTAATTAAGAATTGTTCCCAAAATTATTATGTATTTGTTCAGAAACTCAAAAACCTTTACAAAGTTTTTAATGCTGTTGACTTAATACTTGACAAGAACAAAAGTTAATTAACTATAGCTTGTTCATTGTTGAATATAATTGTGTAAGATACTAAATTATTTAGATGGAATAATGCAGTAATATATCTTAATAAGAATACTGGAGTTGGAGGAAGGATTTTTATTTCTCTTATGAACCCTTAAGTACTCCCGTGTAAATAATTGGTAGAATTTATTTAAATTGTGCATTTTTGTATACTAAAATAAATTATATAGATATATTTAGGCATTGAGAGTTATTTAAAAAAAAAGTTGCTAATATATGGTTTATATGAAGTTTTATTTCTAAATACCTAGTCGGCAAAATTTAAATCTAGTGCCAGGAGAACAAAATTTGTCATTTTTAAAACGTTCATTACACAGATTTTTTGAATGGTCTGGCCATATATCTTTCTTACAATTAAAAAATATTTATTTTTAGTGTCTAAAACGTGTCTATTTTTTGACCTGGGATATATTAGCTCAGGCCGTAGATGCACCAGAGGATGCATTGTTTTGCACCAGAGGATGCATTGCATAAACCTGAAACAAATTTATATTATATTGAATTTTTAAGTATATTGTATTTTTAAATATTGCCTCCAGGAATACACAAAGGCCCATTGGAGTACGGATAAAGGGTCAAAATATATTTAAGTTTAAAGTAGACGTGTGTACTTAAGGATTAATAGTTAAAATATGTATTTTTTTTAATTTGTTGTGTTTAAAATAATGCATATAGTATTGTGTCGTAGGTATAGTGTGGTATAATATTTATAAACTTGCCTGTTTGTGAGTGTTTGTCTCTAACCCTCGGGCAGACGTGTACTTTAAAATCACACGACCAAGCGCGTAGCGGTATTCCGTATCGCATTTATATTTTTTAGGTATTCTGTACTATAATAGTTATTTACAGTACAAGTGTGTTTATGAACATGATTACAACAACGAGTGTGAACGATTAGAACGACGAGGTCGTAGACCCAATCGTTCTAATCACACGAGTGTTGTAATCATGTTTAAACCTACGTGTCATGTACAACATTTTATCTACAACCGAAAAATAAGAAAATGCTGTTTTAATTTTCGTTTATTAGTAGCCCACCTTTAACACCTCTAATTATGACATTTGTCACATTTTTTTAATTATAATTGTAGGGAATTGTCATTATTATAAAAACTGTTGTGTTATAGATTCATAACTGTTGTGTTATAGATTCATAACACCACTAGTTGAACGAACGAACTCCGTCGGACGGAGCATATTATGCGCCTATGTGAAATTGTTCATATAAACTCATGGTACTTGCTCGAAGTCGCGGACGGCCCGCTCCACCTGAAAGCGCTGTAACAAGCAACATTTTTAATACATATTATTTACTTACTTTATTAAGACATAAAAAAACTTAAACGTATTATAAAAAAAGGAACCGAATGAAACATTTTTAGTATTCAAGATAAAAAAATATAACATTGCCAACTTACAAAAACTAAATCAAACCGAACATATTATAATAAAACAAACCTAACAGAACCTTTTAAATATTAAAAAAAATATTTTTAACCACTGGAAGAAAATTAAACTATCATCTAAATGTTTAGTCTTCTTCTATAGGCAGATACAATTGATTAATCTGGTGATACAATTGATTAGACTATCACTGTAGTTTTCGCGAACAAATTTGTGGCTTTAGTTGCAAAAACTAGTAGTTTTATAGGTTTCACATACATGGTAGGGACCAACTTGCTTCTTATTGTCTCTAACTAGTACCTTTACTTCTGAAGCATATTTAGCTAGGAAAACTTGGAAATATTTGGGAAGAGTTTGTATACTGGCCCTTTCCGTCATTACTACAGGTTATATAATATATATTTAACAGATTATTATAAAATCAATCAAAAAAATTAATTAGCAATTTAAAATTATACAACCTAACCGAAACGGGCGCGTAGCGGCACGGAGTACCGCAACTTCTGTAGTTGCCAGGTTTACGACAGAATTGTAACTGAATCAAAATAGCTGTAAGTAAGCATATTTAATGGCACCAGCGACCAACATCCAATGGATATTTTTTTTAACAAAATTAGTAAAATTGCGCTACAAAATTCCGGACGCGCCCGCTCGAGGGTTAACTACAATTATACTATGTAGACAGCACCAACAAGGGCAATGATGGTGTCGAGGTGACAACAATAGCTTTATGTTTGTTGGTACAAACCCTCTGCTAAGTTGTGGACCTTCTGCTAAGTCCTCCTCTGTCATGTAATCTGAAATCTATATCCTGTTATGAGGTTTGAACTTTTACGATAATGGAACTAAGTACAAAAACCCCAGTATCCTAGAAGTGGAATTGGTAGACTTCGGCATGACATTCCGTGAAATATCTTGTAGAAAGATACTGGCTAAAAAGCATCACAATCTTGACAAATAATAAGCAGTTACTTTTTACCCTACGAAAGTTTCAAATAACTATTGGCTCTGCATGAGAATGACATCAAGCTCTCATGAAGGCGTGTTATGATAAAATGTTGGCAAGTAGTATAAAGAAGCAGTAAATTAAAAGTTACTAGAGTAATCCCTGCAGCTTATTACCTATTGGCAGCTATTACTGATAATAAAGTACTGTGACGAAATATGAAATTTCAAGTAGGCCAACAAATTACAGGACCTTAACAAGGAAGTATCATTGATCTTTCTGACATCGATATGTAATTAGAATTCTAACTAGATATTTTCAGCTTAGTGGAAATTTTAAAAATAAAGAAATAAACAAAATGAACCTAAAAGCCCAATTATAGTTGTCACTTTTAAATATTATCTTGATAGAATCATCTAAAGTGATAGTTTGCCTCTAATTTTTGTTCTGTCCAAAGTGTACCTGATGAAATTTTGATGAAGGAATTAATTCCAGATTCGATAGTTCATCTGGAGTGAAGGCTCAGAAAAATAATAAACAGTTCGGTTTTGATATTTAGTTCAATTCAGAATTAGCAGCCAAATCTCTGTGTTTCCCTCTCTCTCTCCAATCGCAGACATCCAATGCAATCGTTTTATTGATGAAATTATAGGTTAATCTTTAGATGTGGCCACTCTAGACAATCAGGCCTAGATGTAGCATTTTTTTCGATTGTGCTTACTCTTTCGCATGGATCAGATCATAATATCTCAATATCGGTAACTTAGTTTAGTTTTATAAAGCCAATTTTACAAGAATACACGATTTGGCTATAAATTTTTCTTCGACAATGTGACCAAAAAGCAGACACCTTTTTAAAGACATACATCCCTGTTGCTTAACAACGGGTATTTAGACTTTCCGGCGAGATAAAGTGTAAGACGCAAATAAAAGTTACGAGCGTTAAGAATTTCGAATAAGATTGAACGTTTTCCAGATTGGCGCTTTCAGAGCGTCCTCTGGAACAAATAGTCGGTGGTGAAGTAAAAGATCCGCAAATGGGCAATAAATTTTCTGTTTACGGCGGCAAAATTTTAATGAAACCTCATACGGAATAACTTGCGTAAGGAGAGTAGCCGATCTTCAGTTATATTTTAAACTAGATGGTAATATACATTTTATAGTTTAAGCTTTCATAAGGCTTTATGACTAGTAAAGATCAGACATTGTTATACAATTTTCCGAAGGAAGCAAACGATGCACGATGTACCGTTTGGAATCTTGCAGATGGAGAAAAAATGAAAAATAAATGAAATAAACGGAACTTAATGCCCCAATTTACATCCTAGAACCAGAGTCGTTCAGGATTGTGGGCTTCGTCTAGAACAGCTACGGAAGTAGCCAGTAGCAACCCGCCGCAATACACACAATTTTTGAATATTTCGCCTCACTATTTCAATTTTTAATTAATATTAATAACGCACATTAAGTTCGAAATGTTTATGTTCTTATTTACTTTAAAATTTACAACTTAACGTAATAATTTCCAATAATTTGCCGTTTTTATATAATTTTGCTTTAGATAGGATAAATTTGATTGGTGTCACACTCATTTTGACATTGACCTCATAGGGTGTCAAGGGAAGAACAATCCATTTCAACAAGATATCCGCTTGATTAGGTTTGGTGGGCCAAATTCATTTGCCTTTAGAGACGAAGGGACCCATAAACCACAGCTTGCTGTTTATTCACTGAAAACTACTAAACTAAGCAGACAATTCAGTGTTCAGTCTTTATCAGTTCTGTATACCTTTATCACTCCGAATACCTATATGTCCATTGATTATATTATTTGTTTCTCCATCTTATTTAATTAATTTTGATTTATCATTTATGAGTGTTTTTTGCAAACATTTTTTTTTCAAAGTTTGGAATTATTTGAAAAACATTTTTGATTTTTTTTAATTTTTAGTTAAAAAACATAATTTGTTGATAATATGGCAACAGAGGTAGTAGATTAAATTTGCAAGAAAAAGATCCAGTAAAGATCCAGTGGTATTCAAAATTTAAGAAAAATTTTTTTTTTTTGGAAATTTTTAAAGTAAAATATCTCGGTTATTTTGGATTTATTTGAAAAATGGTAAAGAGAAAATTTGTTTCTTTTATCGACATCTACCAGCCCTGAAAATATTTGCATTTATTTAAGACTTATTCTGTAGAACTAGTATACAAATTAAGTGTTTAACGAGGTGTTAAATTACTTTCTATATGAAAGTTACCTTTTACTAATACGATACGAATTAAAAAATACATTTAGAAAGATAAAGAATATAAAAGGGAGTATATGTAAAAATTTCTAGAATAATGCCCTAAATCATGGGTTTTTATCTTATTTTCAAGTTAATGTTTCTTTTTGGATGGAAAAGCAAAGTATCATGACACAATTTAGTTCTTTAAGCAGGTTCTTAACTGCTGAGAGCCATAATGTTGTAACTACTTAGCGATTGTTTTAAATAGACCCTTATTTTTTATATATCCCACTTCACCAGTCTTGCCTAACAGGTATAAAAGAGAAAACCTAGTTTATATAATATGCGAAAGTATCCTTGACAAAGATCACATATAGTTCTTGGAGTATATTTGTTTTAGAAATAGCTTAAATATTAGTATACTATTTAAAATATATAATATTATATACAACAGAATTAATATTAAAACATATAATCAAAAGTTTATGAGTCAAGCATTATTTCACAATAAAATAATTGATTTGAATATGTAGAATGTTTAGCAGGGGATTTAATCACTGCGACATTGCACATCTATTCTGTGTTTCCCTTTCTTGAGTTATAGCGGGGTATAACTCATCATACAGTCTCAATGCTTTGACAAAAGCCAGTATGTGAGACGGCTCCGCTCTCCATCTTCGACATCAGTCGTACCAAAGTTTATGGCACGAATGGTTGTCGTCTCGGCGCACACAGTGACAAGGTGTTCTGGTGTTTTCTCATTTTTTCCCACACAATCTGCATTCTGTGGGAAAAAATGAGGTTTGTTTCTCGGCTTTAATCTACTGAGGTGTTCGTTGATAAGACAGTTGATGAGACTGTTAGAAACCACGTGGCAATCTGAAGATTGTTCTTACTTAAATCAAGGGAAATCTTTGATTATTTTTGGTCGTGAGTTCTGAGGAAATTTTTCGAGCCTTTTAGACCGTTGGAGGATTCCCATTCCAGGTTAGAGATGGAGTCCTCTAGGTTCTTCAGTTCTGCTTTGAGTTGGTTTCCGCTTGGCAAGCAGGACGGTTCTAGTCCAGTTAGTGGGGTGTTCGCTCCTTTTCTAGCTAGTTTGCTTTTTTATTGCCTTTTATCTATTGGTGAGCGGGTACCCAAT
Organism: Sitophilus oryzae; assembly: GCF_002938485.1. Classification (NCBI taxonomy): domain Eukaryota; kingdom Metazoa; phylum Arthropoda; class Insecta; order Coleoptera; family Curculionidae; genus Sitophilus; species Sitophilus oryzae. The sequence goes on from NW_022145749.1 coordinate 3,048,420, forward strand.
TAGGAGGATTTTATTTTCTTTACCTAATTTGTTCAGCTTCTCTAATTTGATCTTTAAATTTGAATATGAAACAAGTTTTATTAATTTACTTAATTTATATATAGTTTATTTCTGATTTCTATAAAAAAAATTCTCGATCTAAATAATTATTGTAGAGTTCTCCTGATGAAGATATAAATTATATCGAAATATTGAGATTAAAAACGAATGAGTTTTATTTAATATAGTAAAAACACATAGAGATAGATACAGGGGGTAAGTACATGACCCATTTCTGTACCGTGAAATGGGGTGACTTTACCTCTTGGGGCGACTTTCCAAATTCCGTCCGAAAATATGTTAGACGTAGCCGTAGCCACGACTTGAAAAGAACGCGTTATGTGTTATCGGTAAATTATGGGTGGGGGCGCCCCACGTCTCGGAACATCGCTAAACGCTTGTCAGTTGCGATGTAGCATTTACAGTGCTGTGAAGCCAAATCTGTTTTTAAAGCCTACTTTGTGCGTTTCAAACTTCTACGTGGCTGCAATAGTTAATCACGCTATATTGAGATAAGTATTATGCAGAAGTTCGTTATAATATTGAGGGTGATGACGCATATTTTACGTAATTATGCTTTTAAATAGGGTGGCTTTGGTCTATCAATAAGAATAAGGAAGAGGGCAAAGACAACCCATATAAGCAACTAACTTTGCCCATCCAGTTTTTATATAATATATATTTTTTTAATAAACAAAAAAGCGTATTATTGTTGTGTTGTCCTTATTACTACTTATAGCATAGACCATGCGCATTTAAGAAAATACAACAATTTTTGAAATAAACACGATTTAAAATTCAGAATTGGGTAAAGTCACCCCACTTCACGGTACACCAAAAGGCAACGAATGCCTCGATTACTCGAATATTGCCCCGCAGTGCCCCTTTCCTACTCAATCATGCCCGACAATGCTCCGTATTGCCCAATAATGCCTCGTATTTTCCAAGAATGCCCCGTATTGCCTGGCAATGTCCCCTAATGCAATATATATCTAGCTCTTTTCATTGCATGTGGTGAAAAGAGACAAATAATATTAAAAAGGGTAAACACTTTTTTATAGCCCCGGCATAGTTCTTATGTATCTTCTTGTCATAATAAATTACCTAAAGGCACAACCATAATATTTATATTTTTATTAAAAAACTACACATAACAGAAATAAAAAAAATAAACTCGCTTTCGCAAAAACAATTTAGGATTAATAACAGACGAACAGTTTATATTTATAGGTAGGTATAGAAACTGCAGACAGGCAACTTTTCCCTAATTTAACAGACAGTATAGCTCTTTCCATTTTGGGGATAGCAATAGTGTTATCGCTTAAAATGAACTCCCATATACATACTGCGACAATAACTACATACTCCAAAACAATAAACAAGCTGGCTGGTGCTAGAGCGTTGACCCGTTGCGCTGACGACTGCAAGACGTTTGAGTGTTGGTGATGTAATGACGTAATCAAAGTGATGGTGGAAGGATGCGCGCGCAATATATTTAGCTTAAATATTGCACCACATTGCCCTTTCAATGCCTCATAGTGCTCAACAATGCCTCACAATACCTTGTATTTTCCAACAATGCCTCATAATATCTCCGCAATGCCCCACAATGCCCCGCAATGCCTGACATTGCCCTGCACTACCCGACAATACCCCTAGGTTGTACACCACATTGCCCCATGTACTTACCCCCTGGATAGATACAACCGATAATCTATATTTAAAAACATTTATTCATTTCTAATATACGTTTAAACTAAAAAATACAAGATGATGTTTACCAAGCTATTCCTAGTACTTTACTTTGAATAATCTTCTTAATTCATTAAATAAAACAAATGGCGTTTGTATTCAAGATAAGAAGTTTAATCCTCTTAAAAATCAATTTTTTCGCTGATTAAAACATCAGATTGTTCCCGGAGGGAGGGATAAGTCATCTAGCAAGCTCTAAATTATAAAAAAACTCTTAAAAAGTCTTAAAATTATATTCCTTGCAATTAGATTAAATGTTTTTAGAGACTTATTTTTATTTTATAAATTCATTTTACTCTTTCATATCACGTAAATATTTTTATTTTCAATTGAAAATAAGATTTGACTGTACTTATACATGTAATTTTCCTTTAAATATTAAATCTTAAACGGTTGTTTGAAGGGGAGAATAAAATGTTAGTTTTAGTCAATTTTATTATCTTAAGAAAATTTATTTACATTATTTAGGAACATTATACCGATTCTAATTATGCTATACATCACTTTTGCTACTTTTTTCAGTTTTTATAACCATAAGCTCTTCTTCGGGATGTTCTTTGGCCTTCTCTGGTGAATTCCAAGGCTGTAGTTCAGATTTTGCAAAAATTACATACATAATTCCACTGATGAACAGCCAGCCACTAGCGATCCAAAATACTTTTTGCCACTGGGGTGTCGTTTGCTAAAATACATACAAAAAAATATATATAGAAAGAGTGGTACTGTAGTAACTATAAAATTTAGAAGTTTTAATAACATTCTTTTTATTTCTTGGAGCAAAGAAAATTCTAAAATAAGTTAAAACAAAAAAATAATTGAATTTTTAATATGCTTAAAAGTATTTTACTTCAACAGAAACTTTCACGTATCCATTGAAATTTTTACAATAGATGTATTACTGTTAGATAACAGATTTTATAATTTTATTTAATATTTATATATTGTTATGTTTTCTTAAAAATACCATTAAGGATTTAAATTTTCCGTTTTTGATCCCTTTACAATTATAAATGAAAATAATGAGTATACATAAAGAAATAAAATAACAGCTTTAATTAATACAATATGGCATTTCTAAAATACATCTCGATAAAATACCGATCGAAATAAAAACACCTACCTATTGGCTTAGAAATGAAGACTGATGGCATTTCCAATATACAGGGTGAGTTTTAAATAAGTGTAAATATTTTCAGGGCTGTCAGAGTTCGATAAAAGAAACATCTTTTTTCTTTACCGTTTTTTCAATAACTCCAAAATATCCGAGTTATTTTACTTTGAAAATTTAAAAGAGGTATTTCTTGCTTAAATTTGGAGAACCACTGGATCCTTTTTGGATTTTCTTTCTTGTAAAATTAATCGACTGCCGATGTTACCATATTATCAATAAATTGTGTTTTTAACTAAAAACTAAAAAAAATTCCAAAAAATTTCTGTGTTTCTGAGGTCGAAATATACTACCCTTAAAAATATTTGCACTTATTTAAGACTCACCCTGTATAATTTACATATGAAATGAGAGCGATCTTAATTCCTAAGCTATCTCTGACGCCTTTTTTTAATCATATGGTATTACTACTATATTAATATTTTAGAGAATAAAGTCTTCGCTGATATAACTATATTTTTTTTATGTTTTGATAAACTCAGTTTTTAAATTATGTTTAAGAATTTTAGGTTCACAAGGAAAAACTTTATAAAAAAACTGACTTCGACAAAAAGGAAATGAAATAATCAATATTTATCTATATTTTTTTTTATGTACATGTTTGTTTAAAAATTGTGCGATTTGCAACAAAATTCTGCATATTGAAAAGCATCAACTAAATAAACGCGACTTTTTAAGAACGTCAATGGTGTTTATAGACGTATCTGTTGAAAAATTAAATCTGTTGAAAAAAAACTAAAGTGATCTCGAATAATTGTATTTAGATATTTTAAATATCTAAAAAGGTTTTTTTCTCTGTTCTTTGTGTTTTTCTGCTTCCGACGACGGGAAGAGATATACTTCTTGAAACGTTAAGCATTTTTTTGGCCGTTAATCATATTTGTTTATTAGTAAGACACTGTTCACAAGCGAGTCTCCGTTGGGTTAACAGTGCTTGCAAAAAAAAAACTATTTTATTTTGTAGATTTTCTTACAGTGGCGAAATACCCATTGGATTTTTTTTGAAGAGCTAAATAGCGTTTCTAATCTTTGTTTCCCGCATGGAAAATTATTTAAGAAATATTTACATCTATTCAAAATAGATTAGAGAAAGTCTCATGGACCAGTAAGGAAAAAAAAATGAGTTTACTAGATTTAGTTAACTCAAGTTTTCCTTATTTAGATAAGGAATAAAAAGATATAAAACATGTTTTATATGTGAAAGATATTTTGAAATCCAAGATCAAAAAGTTAGAGACCATTCTCTCTGGAAAATACAAAGCCGTTACAGTTACATAGTTACGGAAGGTGTAAAATAAGTTATAATTTACTCAATTTTGTGTAAATTGTTTTTCATAATTTTAGTGGCTACGATTAAAATATGTTAATACTTAATAAAGATATTAAAATATGTAGATACTTAATAATGATTCTGAAATACTCAATTTGTTGAGATTTTGTAGAAAATATTTAGCTATTTTTGAAACTATTTAATAACAGATACTATAAATATAGCAGCAACAACACTACTGCTTGATAGAGTTGATTGAAACATTTTTCAAATATTTATTAAAATAAAAAATTATGATAAAAATGTTTTAGATGTTAACAGGATGAATTTCACAGTAAGTGTCCAAACGTGAACTGTAAACATAATAACAATAAAACTGTCAACAGCAATAAATAAAATAAAACAAATGGTACTTACGTTTTGAAAAGTCAAGTATCCGACAACAGCAGGTGTAAAGAACCCAACAAAAGCAGCCGCAGTGTTCATCATTCCAAGAATGACCCCTAGAATTAAAACTGACAAATGAAATACATCGATATGTCTAATTTTCCAGAATTCAATAAAATAAATTCAGTATGTTCAGGGCTGGATGATTTAAACGGTATTTTTGACATCAGGTGTTACTCGATCAATGGGCCGGAACAAAGCGCCCATTATTCACAATCAGAATTATGGATATGGTATGAAAGAGAGGATTGGAGCCAGGTTTAAATACGTCCAACGCGTACGGCATCGTATAAAGCACAGCTGAATAGACATCTCACGACATGCAGTGTTCTAATGGATAATTTTGACATGATTAGCGCTTATTCCGTGAATTTATATCCATGTACGTTGTATAGTTGTGTTTAAATATCGGATATTACATGTGTTATTTATTAGCATTAGTGATATATTGCTTTATGACAAATTATTAGACTTCCTTGAATTGTGTAAATAATTTTTGGCTAGTTTGGTTTAGTTTGACGACGTTTTTTTTTGACGGATTTATCGATAATCATGAAATTTGCATACAGTGGAACAAAATAACTTCTTGTCCTCATATTATTTTTAATATTAAAAATATGTATGCACAACGTTTCTGTTAGATGTATCACTGGCCGTTTTCAATTGTGTACTAGCGTAAATCCAAGAATTACTCAGCCTATATAGTTGCCAAACTTTGGCTATAAGAGGGCCACACTTCTTTTATGGAAATAGGATCAGGCCTCACTTGCTCATGCATCCAGAAAAAAAAACATTTATCTGTATCGATCCCTGCTCAGATAAAAAAAAGGAAGCGCAAAATAGACGAAAAACTTTTTTAAATAAAATCTTTACCATTGCATTTAAAAAATACTAAAAGTAATTCGATTTTTGAGGCTGTTACTGCTTGACTTGCTCATTTCTATAGGGTTGGTGAAACAAACATATATTTTTCAAGAGACTAGTATTATTATTTCATATTAAAAACTAATTCTATAAATTTAGCTTTTTTTAGCTTTTTCCAAAGAGATTCATTGAGGACAAACCAGTATCCGACTACTTTATTTTCTTGCGATTAAACCACACATGGTGTGCAATACTTTATATCATTATTTTAATTCTTTGAGTATGTGTAATGTTTTGTATACGTAACTCATTACAAAGTAATTTACTTCAACAGAGAATTCTTTTACAAGTACTGAAAATAAATTACCAAGTAAAAATTTATTGTTATAAAGTATGCATCATTTAAGAAAAGCAAGAAATTTTCAATGGTTTTATCCTCTAAACTTACCGGTAGTTACTTATGTTTTAATAAACTTACATTTACTAAACTGTAAATCATTATCGGAACTTTAAATTTAATTAAAACTTAATATATTAATTTTCGAAATATCCATGGCTTACTATTAACATTAACTTAGTTAAAGATAGGACCTATAATCTGATCTTTACCCTAGTTGCCAACAGATTACATTATGTGCTTCGATCTACCCAATTTTTTTGATTCTCCGAATAATTTAACTTCTATAAGCGAATTATAGTCAAGTACCTTACTATGTACCCAACTCCTTTAATAAACCCTTTACCTTATGGAAAGCAAGTTTTATATCAGCAATCGTTTTATAATATACACTAATTCTAAGTTAAAATTTATATAACTAATTTAGATATTTTGATTTTTTAAGCCATAGAAGTATTTCTCTAAATATATTTTTTACTTCTTTCAAATCCTAAATGGAATTTTATTAAAAACATGCAGTATATGCAGTAGACAGAGGAAATCATAAAAAGTTATTTCTGTCTTTGTTTGAAAGACAAATTATAAGAATATGTGAAATAACTCTGACATAATGAACTGCTAATAAACTGATTTTGTTGCAACTTATGATTTTTTTTAGATTTGTGTAAAACTTTTTTTAATAATACAATTTTTGTTATAGATTCCATTTTTTTTTTCAAATAAAAATAATCGTATCCAGTTTTGAAAAGTTAAATTTAAAAATGAAAGAACTTTATAAACTTCTAGAATAATTAGAAGATTACATAAAAAATAAAAAATTGTTGATAAAATTAATAAAACCATGAACGCTCAAATTAATGAAATGCTAATTGAAAATGAAAAATAGAGAATTGATCATCTAAGAGATACATGAAATATTGGTAACATTAAATATAAACTTATAGATGGCAGTTTTGATTATAAATATTAATATTTATGTCTTGTTAGACCAATGTTATTCAAAAGACCATGTTATTCAATGTCTCTCACAAATTATACCAAGTGTATCTGAAAATTTTTTAAAGAGAAATATAGATAGGTACGTTCATAAAAACAAAACTGAAGTGGACAAATATACAAGTAAAGACAAACAGACTTTCTATTATCAAGAGTTAAAGAATATCTGGATAACCTAGCCATAGAACCAGTGAAATTAATGAGACTGATATAAATTAAAAAATTATAGAATATGACAAAAACTAGGTATAAAACCTATGTAACAATTACTTTCATGAATAAAATTCTTGGTGAATTTAAAATCTTAAAAGGGACATATAGGAACAAGAGGTAATGAGTTAAATTAACAGAATAAATGCCATTTTGCATGTAGATCTTGTAAAAACTAGCAATATTAACCGAGTTTTAACAAGAAGGTATATATTACATTTTGGTTGTTAGCAATATGTTATCAAAGCATTTTTTGACAGAACCTGTAAAAACAAAATCGGGTAAAGATGTCACCACAGCCATGAAAATATTATTACCTACACTTAATATTTACAGTTATGTAAGAACCAAATAAACATTCTATACCAGATGTTTCTCTAAAGTGGCCCACCCCTATAATATTTTTCTTATTTCAGATAAATCAACGGGATCTGGTACGTTATTTTGGTTTGGTTTGTTAAGGTAAGGAATGATTGACTTGCTTTCGGCCACTTCCTATTTCACCGGAAATGTCTATAATTTTGGACTTTTAAATGGCATTCTCGGTAATTTTTTACTTTCTTCGTTAGAAAATGACACTCTGAATATAATGACATATCATATGTCAACATTTGACATTCTTGCTTAATATAACGTATTTTAAATTTCAATCTAGAGTGCCATGCCTGTTTTGGAAAAATAGATTTGATCGTTTAGATGTTAGTTAGATCGATGTTTTTCTTGTCTTGTCCTGGCCAGTTAAAAGATGTCCAAATCGTATTTTATCATAACTCAATTTTGTCAAATGGAACAAAGGTAGCTCATTAGCATGTTTGGAAAAGCATTTCTTTTAAGAATAATTTGGTACCACATCATTGGTATCTCGGGTCAAATTATTGTTTTATTTATGGCTATAGCACTCTAAATTGAAATTTAAAATGCTATTTTTTAATTGAAAATGTTAAAATTTGCATATTATACGCCATTTTATTCAGAATATAATTTTCTATCAAATTAAGTAAAAAGACGAAGACGAAAAGTAAAAGAGGAAGTGATGGAAAACAATTGAATATGTCAATCGATCCTAATTTATGTCATATTCTAGCATACAGAATTTCGCTTTTAAGTGGTGAACCAGTTTTGAGAAACACCCGGTATAATAATATTAATATCATCAATTAAAAATAATTTCGTTATACAAAAAATGGTATTCACAAAACTGAAATGTAAAAATTGGCTTACCCGCATAATTTGGACTAACATCTACGACGCTCGCCAGGGGGCCTGTCGATACGGATCCATGCACGGCCACGGCCAGTGTTAGGAATACAATTGCGACCGTGGCATCGCAGCCTGAATATGCCAAACACATCATGAATATACCTTGACCCATACAGCCTGAAACCAAGAGAAAGAATAAGATAAATTGCTGTTTAGTTATTTTAAGTGTAAACATAATATAGGTACTACTAAATAAATAAAGTTAAAGCACGGCTCATAATTTATACGTATCTCTTGAAACGTAAGTCAGAAACTTATGCTACGGCTGTAGTTGCGTTGTCGTACAAACAAAAGGCATAATATTTTAGTATTTATAATTGTTTTGCAGAACGCTTTCTTTGATTTTTAAAATGTTGTCTAATGTGGAATAGCAGAACTTAAAAATTCATAAATAAGAGTAAGGTTATTATAGTTAGTCGTCTAAGGTTATTATAGTTTTATGATTACTTTTGTTCAAAGGATATATTTACTTAAATTGGATTCCACCTTTATAATTGTCATATGGTTTTTTACCAAAAACTAACGGTTTTTGTTCTAAACGTAGTTATTTTTCAATTGACTTAAGCTTCATTCAGAACATCGCAATTAGTAGAATAAATTAGTAGTTTCAATTAGTGGTTATACTTTTTAGTTTGCGATCATTCACAATGTCTCAAAAACACAATTAAAATTAATAAAACATCCTAGCAACAGTTTACGGTAATGAGTTGTATCCACAGAGAAAGCCTAATAGTACGAGAGCTAGCAATGTCGGGAAAACAAGTATTTTAAGACGTCTGGCTCTTTGATAAATCTTTTATTATGCTCTCTGGAACAGCGTGCATGCCGTCTGGCTGCTGAGACACGTTGCGTTCACTACTGCGCATCCAAAGAAGATCCTCTATTTTTTACTTAGCGGTTTAAATTCTAGTATTGAATAAAAACCGAGCAAGTCTCCATTAGCTCGGCGCGTGGAGCTTTCGCATATGAAGCGAATGTCAGTGTTTCGATACTGGCTGGGGGTGCAACTTTTTTATTTTTTTTTTCGTTTATATTCTGATAGTAAAGTAATAAATATTTGCTGACACTAATATTAAATATAAATATTTAATTCAATTATAATAATTGGATTGTAATGATTTAAACATAATGTCTAAAAATAAAACTAAAAATGTTGGCCCTAATTTTTTCTTGCCTCATTCATAAAAATATTTAATTCTTTTATAATTTCATTTTAAAGATTTAAACATAATATAACATTTTAATGCTTTATTACCGTAATTTCTGCCTGTCTTTCTTCAAAATATTTTTTTCAGCTGTTGTTTATTATTTTAATAATCATTTTAATAATACTTTTTTTTAACAGATTGTTATCTAAAAGCTACACAAGTTTATTTTCAGTTCAGTTTGTTAAGATAACGATGGAAAACGAAATTATCTAGTTAAATTAAATATATTAAAATAATAATTCTTTTTAAACAAGATTGATTAATGTTAATGTGTAGAAAATGCGCAAATCTATGGGTAGAATATTTAATTACATAAAAAACTAGCAAAGTAATGTGAAAAAATAAACGCATCATTGTATCTCCACTCATAAACGAGAAATCCCAAAAAATGCACGAAAATGAGACATCCTGTACCCATGTGGTGCGCAGTAGTGAAAGCAACCTACCGGCGCGGCAGCCAGACCATCTTAAACCTATCTAGTAATTAATTACCACAATAATCCGTCAAAACAAATGAAAGTGTCAAATTCTACTTATATACACTACGGATCATAAACCCATAAACGCCATACGTTCTGGTGATAAAAAAACAATTATTTAATACTTTACTATCAGAATATCAACGAAAAAAAAATAAAAAAGTTGCACCCCCAGCCGGTATCGAACCACTGACCTTCGCTTCATAGGCGAAAGCTTTACGCGCCGAGCTAATGGAGACTTACTTGGTTTTTATTCAATACTGGAATTTAAAGCGCTAAGTAAAAAATAGACGATCTTCTTTGGATGCGCAGTAGTGAACGCAACGAGTATCGGCAGCCAGACGGCCTGCACGCTGTTCCAGAGAGCATAATGAAAGATATATCAAAGAGCCAGTCTTAAAATACTTTCTCGAAAACTATAATATTTATTCTATATATTATATTATAGTATTATTATATATTTAGCTCTTAGACTATAATATTTGGCTTACCAAACAATCAACTTTTGATTTCTAGCCACAATTTCTCTTGACGAATAATAATCAAAGGCCAAAATGACATTACTCCCAAATTTTGACGTATACTAATTAGTGAAAAAGTCAAAAGTTTGTTAACTTTATCCACTAATTGAACATTCTTACCACTAATTTTGACGTTCTGAATGCTTACATTGAAATTAAAGGAACAAACTTCTACGCTAATTCAAACTACTAATTTATTCCATTAATTGCGAGGTTCTGAATGAAGTTTTAATTGTTAAATCGATTTGAAAACTGATTTTTTTCGTTTAATATTATCAAATAAAGCTGAATGTTTATTATCATGAAAAGATCAGTATTCTAAGTTAATATTTTTTGCGCTTAGGACTAATTTGTAATATTTAAAAGGTCCATTTTTAGTTACACATGCTCCAAAAATTAAGAATATATATTATATACCGGGTGTTTATCAGAAATGGCTGAAGCCTATAACTTTTTTATTTTTTCAGATAAAAAAGCTAGATATTGCATGTTAGTATATATGACATAAATTCGGATTGATTGACGTATTCAATTGTTCTCAATCACTTCCTGTTTCACCAAAAATGACTAAAAGTTTTGATTTTTAAATAACACCCTCGGTATTGTTTTTACTATTTGACAGAAAATTACATTTCGAATAGAATGACATATCATATGTCACTTTTGATATTTTCAATTAAAAAAAAATAGCATTTTATATTTCACTTATGAGTGCCCTGACCATAAATGTAACGACAGTTTGACTCTATATATCAAGTGTGTGATACGAAATTATTCGTAAAAATGCCTTTTCCAAATAGGCTAATTAGCCACCCTCGTTCCATTTGAAAAAATTGAGTTATGATTAAAAATACGATTTGAGCATCTTTTCACCGGCCAGGACAAGACACGAAAAATATTAATCAAATATATTTTTCTATGGTTCCTTGTTTAAAATATATAGTTTTTAAATAGCACTCTAGATTGAAATTTCAAATACAATTTTTTTAGCTAGAATGTTATAAGTTAACATATCATATTTCAATTTATTGAGAGTGTCATTTTCTATCCAATAAAGTGAAAAAATACCGAGGGTGGCATTTAAAAGTCAAAAGTTGTAGTCGTTTCCGGTAAAACAGGAAATGGCCAAAAAAAATTGAATAAGTCAATCAATCTTGATTTATGTCATATACTAACGTAGGTGTCAAATCTTGTTTATTTATCTGAAAAAATAAAAAAGTTATAGGGGGTGATCCACTTTGTATGATCGGCGCAAATCGGACGTAATCGAGCTTCCTTCGGCTCGCCACGTTTGCGTTTTACGAGTACGTAAAGATATACGTAACACGTAATCGTAAACGCAAGTTAATTTCACTTTGCGCAAGCCTACGCATCAAACGATACGTCTTATTCAACACTGGAAAGATCTACGTCAGAACGATAAATATTTGAAATAAAAGTTACTAAAATATTGTATTAATATTTCTATCTTCTTCGTCTAGAGATAATTATTGCGAATGTAACAGAGTTTTAATTAAAACTTTTGTAACATTCTACAATTAGCGATCGGGAAAGGAAAACTAAAACAGATAATAATTGAGAAGTTACGTTTTTTACGCGCTTGAATGTTTTTGACATCGGTAAATATCAAACTTGTTATTCCACTTGTCGTAGGAAAATAAATATAGACTTTTAAAAAGGTCAGTATTAATTTAAATATTCTAAAGAATACTACTTTTTAGGAAAACATGTTTAAAAAATTAGTATAAAAGAAAGCACCAAAAAACTGTTTTTACTAACAAAAATATTTTTTCACATTACAGGGATTTTAGTCACACATTTTATGTTATTGCTTTAAGTTCTTCTTTGGAAAAGTCAGTCCTTTTAAAATAAAAATATTACTTTTAGAAACGTGACTAAACTCAATTAGATAGTTTCTAATTAATAGTGTAGGATTGTATGCGTATCCTAAATGCTGTAGTTGTGTAAATTATTAGATAACGAAAAAGGAAAGTTTCTATTCGAACTCGAACTATTTACTTCATAAAGAACAGTTCAATTGTCCTGTGTAGACAGCCATAGTCAACTCCGCAGGAAAAATTAACAAAAATATTATTTTTGTTATGTAATTGACTAGTAAAAATCAGCATAAAACATGATAAAAGCGTATTTCAATTTTAAAAGGGAAAACTACGAAATACTTAATATAACTAAAATGACTTAAATCTAAAACGCTTCTTGTACCTTTTATATAATTATAGGGAATTGATAAACGACATATAAGTATTGCCAATAAATTTTAATTAAGGTTTATGAAAAAATTAACGCAATTTTGTTGATTATACATATGCTAATTAAAAAAACATTTTGCTTTATACTCAAAAATTAAAGGATATTATATAAGAGCACATTAAAAAATATATTATTGTACCGCTGTTAGCAGTTAAAAACAATAAATAAATATGTATTATATAATCAGAGTTTATCGAAAATAAATCTAGGTATAATTTTTCATATCAGTTTGCGATTGACATTGCACCGTACCGTGTTCATTAATATCAATATTAGAATAATAAAGTGAGTGTTCTTTTCGTTGTGGGGCATAACTTCTTATAATGCACAGAAGGTGTATTAAACAATTCGAGCAACTGCAGCTTTAGTTTTTTTCAGATTTCAAGCCGGATGTGCCCAGGTATGTTGCTAGGTTTAACATAAAATTATAAGGTGTTATATCTGTGGTACTAAGGTAGAACTCGATATGTTAACATTATTTCACTATTGACATATCGGGCATTAAATTTAAATTATGTTGTAGTTGGTTGTTGTTATGTTGTAGTATTAAATAATATTGAATTTATTTCTATATAACAACGTTTCGACTACTCAAGTGTCTTTTTCAAGTCGAACATATTTCCTTCCTTATATTAAAAATAAAGGGATAATGTTGTTTAATAATTACTACAATCAAATTAAGAACCTACCTTAAACATAGATATAATTCCAATGTTATATAAAAGAATAGATATGCACAATTTGTTTAAAATATAAAGTGTTAACACAGTCATACATTTTAAAACTTAATACCAATTCACAGATATAGGGAAACTAAAATAACTTTCGTTGCACATCATAGTATGACCACCAGCAAACTCCATAAGACGACGCATGGTGTCATTGATGACGTGCAACAAAAGTTGTTCCAATTTCCCTATACGTGTATTTCGTTCATCGTGTCAATAAACTACTATTGTACGGTTGGAAAGTGATAGTACCTTCTTATTTTTTATTGGAGGATCGATTTGGAGGACAGATAAATTTTGTTAATGTAGTTTTTTTTGAATTTCTACCATCTCATAGAATTCACGTTTCTTTTGATGTGTTTCAGTTTTCAAAATTATAGTTAAAATCAAAGGTATATTTTTTTTGCTTTTTCGTGGTGAGTTAGCGCTGTCTGATTTTTTTTTTCATACTTATGACTTTTCAGCCTATTTGCAACTAACACAATCCCTTTATTTTTAATATAACGAAAGAAATATGACTTTAAAAAGACACTTGGGTTGTCGAAACGTTGTCATATAGAAATAATTTCTTAAATATTATTAACATAATTTAAATTTAACACAAAAAATAACGACCTAAAGCCAAGAAAAATCTCCCCTAAAACATATATGTATATTATGTTATACAACATTGTGAGCTGCTGTCAGCAATAATATTTCGTTTTTTACATTTTGAATAAATAAGAGAACTTCCAAACTACCAACTTTAATAAGGAAAAAAGTTTATATTCCCTAGGAACAAAATTTTTCACTTTTGGCCAAAAGGTCAGTAACAAAATGCTCAATTTTCTCCATACCAAACGAACGTTTTATTACTTTCCGATATTGACACATGCCAGATATTCCTTTTCATTCTATTTTTTTCCATAAACGAAGTTCGTAGGAAAAATTCATATAGGAAGACATAAATAAAACACTTTTAATAAATTTAGTTTGCACATATTGAAATATAAATATAATTGATGTTTACAATGTAAATGGGTTGTTAGTATATGACTAGCTTTATTTATTTATGTTAACAAGTAATTAAAATAATATATACAAATAAATAATGAAATATTTTTATTGTAAAAAATATTTTTTTTTACTTTTTTACGTTTTTTTAGGTAGATCTTTATCAACCTATCCCACGCTCAGAGTTAGTTAAAAGTTCAATATTATACCACTTTTATTTCTTGACATTGTAAATATTTATAAATGTGATAGTGGTAATCTCGACCGTACTTAGCCTTTTGTAAGGAAAAAAAAGAAAAAAAAATATAGTTCTTTTTCCCCTTTCTCCCTTTTTTTTGTGTAATGATATAAATTAATCTCATCTCTTTATATTTATTATTGTAGTTACTCCTGAAGAAGTTAATAAAAATTAACGAAATATCGAGTTTAAAAACAAATTAGTTTAAATTGAATCTATAGACCGCTACCCGATATTGTTCCACATTATATTTATAAATGTTTATTTTAAACAATAAGACTGACAATGTAATTTGTGTACTTGTTTTGTATTCTCTTTTGTGTGTTTACTTGTTTTGTTACTTTGTTTCTTTGTTTGTATTTTATGTACTTTACCTTTGTCTACAAATTGTATTTTTTTTACAATAAAAGCATTTATTTATTTACTACAATTTTTTGTAAACTTCAGATTTTCAATATTTTTGAAAGCTGACAATTTTACAAAATAGCAGTTATATGGCAAGAAATACTTTTATTTTAAATATTATATATTGATAAAGCAAGAACCTTTCACTCTTTACCTATTAATTAGATAAAAACAGTAGTCTTAAAGTTTTATTTTTAAGTTTATGAAGATTTAGTTTCACATGATTTGATGATCACAATTTCGCCACTTCTGTTTAATGTATGAATAGTTATTACGAATATTGCTACTGAAATAGAAACTTTCAATAATAGAAAATACAAAATTTTAAGCAATCACTGGGTTTATAATCCACGATTAGGCATTTTTTGGGTATCTCCGAATTCCTTGTGTACAAAGTTCAGCAACCAACAGAAATTATTGTAGTTTAATTGGGCAGCAGCAGACAACTAAAAATAGTGAATGCCTATACAATACAAATATTTATATGTTATTTAAATTAGTAACTTCATTATACTGGCTCTAGACAATTTTGTTTATAGCTACTAAAAAATCAATTTTTATTGAGCATAATCTACTAATGTGCGATACGCAGTTTTTATATCTATACGATAATATTAACACTGATTCAATGAAAACAATACTAGTATTTTTTTTCTCATTATAATCTATTATTGTTTTTAATAATTTGCGTTAATAATTTGAATTTATTTCTCTTTAATCACATGTTTTACATTAGATGCTATTTTGGAATTCATATAACGGCTTAGTTTAGAGTTATATAGTTGTAGAAAGGAAGGAAATTGTATATATCTATTCACAGCACGTTCAGAAAGAAAAATTATTCAGAAAAAAAGAAGCTGACCTAGTTTTTGCCGCAACCCATAACAGATATCAATTAGAAGTATAAAATGGATTAAGCGCTTTTATACTAAAAAATGAGAATTTGGATATAAAAATAAGACCTTGATATTGCGTGTTCTGTATTATAATACTTGACAGAAATTAATCATAAATTATAGAAAAATACGAGGTTAAAATTTTCAATTTTCAAAATGTTCAAAGACAAGTTTTTAAGTTTTTATTTATTAATTTTGATTACCATGAAAAATAAATTATAAAATGAGTAGCTGTAACAAGAAATAAAATAACTTACATATGACTGTTGCTAGCTTTCTCACGTTTGTTCTTGTCATCTTATTGGTTCGGAGTAGAAAGTCTCCAATTTGCGAGAAAATGTAGGCCCATACCATTCTTAAAAGGTGAGGCATTCCAGAAAATAATCCAGTCTGAAAATAAATTTAGTTTTACAAGTTAAAAAGTAATTACAAATAATAATAATTATAACCTTCTATTTATAATTTTTTCTAAACTAAGACCATTTCATATAAAGAAGGTAATATGATTAATTCTATGCTTCCACCGCCTATTATTACCTTAGGATTGTGCCTCACAAGGACTTATTTACAGCTGAGTTGACATAGGTACTAGATTTATTTTATTTTTATTAAAAAATAGCCGAGTGAGGAGATTCCGGTTGCTGGAATGGAACCTACGACCCTTTGATTGGTAGACGAGAATTGTACTCACTGTCACCGGGTACCTTATACAGGGTGAATTTTAAATAGATATAGTTATTTTCAGAGCAAGTAGATATCGATAAAAGGAATATATTTTCTCTAGTAAATTAAAAAATCACTGGACATGTTTTACATTACTAAACTCAATAAAAATCAAAACAAACCAATTTATAGTAAATAATATACAAACTAACTTTTTTGTAGAATAATTTCACTCTTTGGTTTTAATTTTAGTACATGAAAATGAAATGAAAGCGCGACCAACCGTAAAATACGCTAAAAAATATTCCAGACTATTTTCATCAATTTTTGATATGTAAACCTTTTTGACACAATAAAAGGTCTGTAATAATAAAATCTATCACATGAATAAAAAATAGTTAACTGGTTAAATTGAATAGTGCACACCTTCAATAATAACAATAATTGATATATTTATAAATTCTCTTATCCACTCAAAAATTATATTTTCAAAACAGAAAAATAAAACGCTTTTTAACATGTCGCTGTTAATATTAAGCTCTCGTTAAAATTAATTTCAAAAAATAAAACATATACCAACATAACTGTAAACATGCACTGGGCTAAAGCTTAGAAACTAAGGAATATGTAAAATCAAAAAAAATATGCTAACCAATTAAAAAAAGAAATATAAGAAGACATTGATGTTAAGAAGTAGGAAAATATAGATCATGTGTTTTGTATGAATGTATGCTTGAGTTTGCTTTAAACATATCATCATCATCATTTTCAGCATATTCAACCATTTCTAATTATGGTGTAGCCTCCTTCACATATTTAGAAACTCTCTTTGTAGTTGAGATCGTTGTTGTCTATTATTGGCTATACGAACCCAAGTTATCACTGCTAACTTCCTAATACCATGGTCCCACCAGGTTTAGTCTTTCTCTAGGTCTCTTAATTCCTCGCGGGTACCATGCTGAAATTTTTGTGGTCCATGTGTTGTCCGTCCTTCTTGTCAGGTGTCCTGCCATTGCCACTTGATGGATGTGATTCTGTGGATGACATCTAGTACCTGTTTTTTTATCGTATCCACTCTATTGTTTTACGGTCTTTCTTGGTTATTCCCAGCATATTTCGTTTCATTGAGCATTGTGGAACCTGTAGTTTCGTTGTAATGACCGTTTTAAGTGTCCAGGTTTCGCACGCATTGGTCATGCCTGGTAGTACACATTGGTCGAATGTTTTCTTCTTTAGATAAAATGGCATTCTAGATTTGAATTGAGCTTCTTCCATAAGTACACCATGCTAACTTAATTCTTTAGTTGATTTGTGATAGTAGAGATCCCGAGCTGTGTATTAATTGTCCCAAATATATGTATACTTCTACTATTTCCAATTTTTGTGTTATTTATTAGAATGTTTTTTCTGTCCATTAGTTCATTACTTTAGTTTTTGCTAAATTTATTTTGAGACCTACTTTATTGCCGGCTGTATTTAGTTCTTCAATTTGTGTTTGTAGTTCTTCAAGAACATATATTATCTTATATACAGGGTGAGTTTCCTACGATGTTCTCTATGGGTATCTCGGAAACTACTGGAGATAGCGAGTCGGTTAAATGGGGAAAGCATTGCAGTTTTGTGGGGTCATAAATACGCGCCTTTCTGATTTTTGAAAAAGTTCATGGCTTACTAGATATTTCGAAGAAAACAAATTTTGGCTATTTTAAAAATTGTCCCAAATTCCATTATAAACTATTTTAGACAAAAAGTCTTCAGATAAAAGTTGTAGATAATCACATCCTTAATGAGATTGTGTCCTCCCATTATGTTTTTTTAAATGGAAACCATATTTGGCCGTGACTTCATAAAAAGCGCCATTTTTTAAGTTTTTTAGCAATATAAGCTATAATATGTCTTCTTCGAAAAATTACTGACTTATAGCCAATTTTATTAATTTTTAAACAATTTCACTTAGCCATGAAAACAAATTTAATCGTCTTTGCTCTCAGAAATTTGAAGCTGTCACATCCAAACTTTGAAAATTAAAATAAACAAAAATTGTAAATATGAATTTTTCAAATGAAGAAAAGCGTGTAGGATTATCGGTTCAACTTTTCTTGACCATACATTTTCGAGGATACGTTGCCCGGTGAATGTTACGTTTTTTAGAGAACGATTTTTAAGACATGTTAGAAAAGTTAAATTTAGTTATAGCTCATTCTTATCTATCATAATTTCACTCAGATTGCATGTTATTCTTATTCTGTTATGATTTATAACTTATAAAAAGTCAGAATATATTATTAAACAATTCTTTATAATGTACATTACATAAACTAAAACTTAAAGAAATAATATCACTATATACACTTTAAGTTATTTTAGAAAATGTTCAAAAAATCCGCCATTGTTTTGAGTTGCATCTTTTTAAAACTAAATTACTACCTATTCTCACAGAAAGACCGGTCGACTTGATTAAACTTTTCTCGTACCGCCACTTCGAGTGCCTCTTTTAATTCATATTTTTTTTGTAAACCTTGTTGTTAATCATATCGCATAAAAAAATCTAAAATGGATAGATCAGGTGATCGAGGAGGCCCATGCAATTGGTCCACCTCTTCCTATCCCTGAGTTCGCATAATTATGATATAAATAATTTTTAATATTTCTTTCATTATGGGGGGGGGACACAATGAAAGTCATGTTGGAACCACTTTATTGATGCGCGAGTATCTACACGCTTTTCTTCATTTCTTCATTAGAAAAATTCATATTTTTTACAATTTTTGTTTATTTTAATTTACAAAGTTTGGATGTGACAGTTTCACATTTCTGAAAGCAACGGCGATTGAACTTGTTCCCATTGCTAACTAAGTGAAATTATTTAAAAATGATAAGAATTGGCTATAACTCTGTAATTTTTTGAAAAAAAAAACATATTATAGCTTATATCGTTAAAAAGCTTAAAAAATGGCGCTTCTTATGAAGTCATGGCCAGCTATGGTTTCCATTTTAAAAAAAATATGTTTGTGTCATATGTCAAAAATGACAGGCTTTAGAAAAAAACCGAGGATACAATCTCATTAAGGATGTGATTATCTACAACTTTTATCTGAAGACTTTTTGTCTAAAAGCAGCCATTTTATAGCTATAATGGAATTAGGGACAATTTTTAAAGCAGCCAAAATTTGTTTTTTTCGAAATATCTAGTAAGCCATGAACTTTTTCAAAAATCTGAAAGACGCATATTTATGACCCCACAAAATCTCCAGTAGTTTTCGAGATACCCGTAGAGAACATCGTAGGAAACGCACCCTGTATAATATGGAGATCATTGGACATAAGTGTTATTTGAGGGAATTTATCATTTATTGTCATTTGATGCTCTATGTAATGCAATTTTTTTTGATACTATAATATTCGTAATATGTAATTTTTTAAATTTTAAATGAAGTTGTTCATAATTTAAACACAATAAGTGAAGGAAATCCCTAGGAAAATTCAGGTAGAAACGGAAGTGTTTATTTTTTCTCAATTTACTATTTAGCTTACAACCTGATTTATATCCTGTATCGAAACTTGGATAAACTTTAATTACATTATGCTGGAACATTTTCTGTACTCCACGCCATCCATTAAGCTTTGTGCGAAAAATTCGATAAAAGGAATTTACGAAGCCATGTAAGATAATAGCTTTAAATACTTAATTTCCACTGACCTTTTGTATTAGGATCATGACTTTTTGAGGTATATAAAAAAGAAATTTAATGGTATAATGAACAATCCCATTAAAATTTTCTTAATTATTTTTTTTTGAAATTTGATTAGGTCGAAATGATTTTCGTAATAATATATTAAAGAAAATTAACCAGCAATTCTGTGAAAATAAAGGAATCAAAAGTAACAAAAATGAAAAATTAAGGATTCCTGCATAATTGCAAAGAGCCACGAGCCAAATAAAGTTGTATCATTACCCCAGATTTAATGTCCTAACATAAATATATTTTAGTCAAAAAGTCCTTTGGGTATAAAGAATTTTCTGATTTGAGAGGAATAAATATTTAATTATTCAGAAATTAATAATCTCACAAAGAGCAAATTGATATAATTAGGTGCGTATATATTTTTTTTGGTGTTGTAAAAAAATCTTATATTTTGTATATTTCGAGAATTATTTCCGTTTTTTCAAATTTTACGACAATTAATTACACGAAAAGTGCAAATATTTTCAGGGCTGGTAGATCTTGATAAAATAAACATATTTTCTCTTTACCGTTTTTCAAATAAGTCTAAAATAATCGAGTTATTTTACTCTAAAAATTTCCAAAAAAAAAATTTTGCTTAAATTTTGAGAACCACTGGATATTTTCTGGGTTTTCTTTCTTGTAAATTTAATATACTACCTATGTTGCCATATATTCAATCTTTTTTACTAAAAACTAAAATAATCCATAACATTTTTCAAAAATTTCCAAATTTTCAATTTTTTTTGTACAATATTTTCACTTATATTTAAGACTCACTCTGTACAGTTTTTTTGGATGTGGGCTTTATTAATAAAACCATACAATATAAAAACGTTAATAATTTCGTAAATGTACTCTTTCTAGAAAATAAAAAGTTAAATATGGATTTTACCCCAAAGCAGATGTACATTATTCAATTTTTTCAGGGCACTGATAAAAAGTACATTTCAAAACAAATAGGTTTTTTACAATTCACAGGCAGAAAAAATAATGCATTAGGAACTATTCGTATTACATTCGTATTGTTTAATGTATAATTTCGCGAATTTTTGCAAAACTGTTCAAATAATTTCAACCTCTTAGGTTCAGTGCTGACCCGTAATTTTGAGTAGGCAATAGGCGGATTATTTAGATAAAAGTGAAAAAAATCCGAATATATTGGATTACAATATACAGGATGTATATTATTAAAGACTTTATTTATTTTCGATTTATTATAAATTAAGCTCTAGCGATTCGAATTAAATTTTGAGCGTAAATGTTACTATAAGTGCTACATATTTTAATGTTAAAAAAGTGTCGACATATTCACCAGAGACGTGCGGGGGTTATCACTGGAATATTAAAAAAAACATGCGCCACTAACTTTTTTTATCAAAATTGTGTAGGCCATTCAATGCCGACTAAAAGTTGTATCTTGATGTACTATCAATTTCGATCTCCTTGTTTAGATAAAGGCACTTTTATTAATCACAATTAATAAAATTAAAGTAAAAATAAAAATAAAAATAAAATTAATAAATTATTTATTTAATTTAATTTCGTATTAAATTTTATTAAAATTTATTTTCAATTAATGATGTTTAGTGCTACCCAGAGCAAATTCCAATAAAAAATAATATGAAAAATTTTAATCTATACTTCTATATTAATATATAAAATCCTTAAGTGACTGACTCACTGATCACTGAATCACGATCCTGCTCAAACAACTCAACGTAAGAAGCTCAATTTTGGCATACAGGTTGATTCTACGGTATAGAGGTTTGATAAGAAGGGATTTTTCGAAATTCCAGTTTCAAGGGGGTGAAACCACCCCTCAGATATTACAAAAATTTATATTTAAAAAACGGTCAAGTTTCCGAAAAAACGCTTGAACACGTATATTTTATTTTGTTTTTTACATATTTTAAGATTTTTTAAAAATGTATACAGGGTGTTTCGAAAAATCTGGTAATTGATTAATCACGATCCTGCTTAAAGCGTTTGACGTAAAAAGCTGACTTTTGGAAAACGGATTGATTTTAGGGTGTAGAGGTTCGATAAGAAGGGATTTTTTCGAAACTCGAATTCTAAGGGAGTGAAACCACCCCTCAAATATTAGAATATTTTTTATTTAAAAACCGGTGAGTTTTTCGGAAAAACTCTTAACACGTATATTTTATTTTATTGTTTTACATATTTTAAGATTTTTTTAAAAATTTATACAGGGTGTTTCATAAAATATGACCATTGAGTAATCACGATTCTGCTTAAACTGCTTGACGTTTAAAGCTGATTTTTGGCAAACGTATTGACTGTGGGATGTAGAGGGGTTTCTCGAATCTCAAATTACAAGAGGGTGAAAACGCCAATAAAAAATTACATCAAATCTTACAATACTCAAATATTACAATATTTGTTATTTAAAAAACGGTTAGTCTTTCGGGAAAACGCTCGGACACGCATAATTTTTTTTACATATTTTGAATTTTTTTAAACATCATACAAGATGTTCCAAAAAGTTTGGTAATTGATTAACCACGATTCTGCTTATTAAACTGCTTGACGTAAAAAGCATATTTTTGGCAAACGGATTTTTCGAAAGTCAAATTCCAACGAGATGAAACTGTCCCTAATAACATCGCCATATTGTTTTTTCTCATGCTGACATAAATGTGAGAAAATTTTATCCAGTTTGTATGTTAATGGAAATTCTTGCTTTGCTTTATCATCATCATTACAAATGATTATTCGACGCGAACGAAGTCGCGGGTACACGCTAGTATTTTTAAAATAATATAAACATTTTTATTCATCATCATCAAAAAATCATTCCATCAAAAATTGAGATTGAATCAGAATGTCTTAAACCTCTCCATTCACAATAAAAATTCCATCAATTAAATACCAATATTAGGTCAATTATTTAACTCTAACAAATAATTATAAACACAATTATTTTTAATTGTCTGAATAGAAAAAAACTTGGAGTATCCTATATTTTGTAGTAACTTAGCTTTCTATATTTTAGTTTGTGTTTAACGATGATTTTCAGTTCTATTAGCATAATCATTCACTAGATATCAATACTAAAAAATAAATACGTAATACATTTTTAGCAAGATGTTTTATAATTTTTCTTTGCATTTAAAACTTTTATAAACACACAGTGCAATTTTATAAACTTTCCGAGCAGTCCAATCAAACTCTATTGCCTACAAGCCTAGCCATCGCAACAAACAAACTCGCACTTACCAACTCAATTAATCATTTCAGATCAGAGCGTAGTTTAACGTTACCGGTATAGTTGATAGGTTACACTATTTAGTATGAGCGCGTGTCAAAGTTGGGGGCAAAGTAAATTTAAACTGTTTCGGTCATTTGTGTTTGTTTTACCTAAATACTCGACACATTTAAACCTGAATAGTGCCGTAGCATTAATCAGCAAAGTTGAAATATAAACCGTATTTTACTAGATATGCTGGATATAGATACTTTATTGCAAACAATAAATTTGAACCAAATTTTTGTAAATAAAAAATTCTAGTAAATTACGTGTTTGACATTTTATCGCATTTGTTGCAACGTATTTTCAGTAATTAAATTGGCCATGGCAGACCATTTCATCATTCATTTTTACCATTTTTAAACCTGTTTTCCGAATTGTGTAAAAATACCTATTCTAAAAGTAAGTTAATAATTTTATTTTAGCCTGTTTTTTATTTTACAAATATTATAAAAATTATAATTTAATTTGACATGGGATATCAATAACTGAAATTAATTTAGGTAAAATGTTATAATATTTGTATTCTATCTATCTATTCAGCCTCTTCGGTCCATCGTTGGACATAGGCCTCCCCCAATCTCTCCCACTCTTCCCTCTCTCTCGCCGTGCTCATCCGTCTTGTGCCTGCATGTTTCCTCAGATCGTCCGCCCATCTCATCTGGGGTCTTCCTCTACTTCTATTCTCCCAGGGTCTCCAGTTTACGATGCATTTGTTCCATCGATCATCCTTCTGTCGGACATTGTGACCCGCAAACTTCCATTTCAATTTTGCTACTTCACTTCTAACATCCCTTACTTTAGTTTTTCCTCTGATCCACTCATTCCTTTTTCTATCTGCCAGCCTTATATGTAGCACTTGTCTTTCCATAGATCTTTGAGATTTTGTTACCTTATCCATATTTGATTTTGTCAGTGTCCAAGTCTGGGATCCGTAAGTAAGTACAGGGAGTACACATTGATTATATACTTTGGTTTTGAGGTACTGTGGATATCTTTTGTTTTTTAATATGTAACTTAATTTTCCAAATGCTGCCCAGGCCAGTCTTACTCGTCTCTTTATTTCAGCTGTTTGGTTTTCTTGTTTCAGTTTAATCATTTGTCCCAGATATATATACTCTTCAACTTGTTCTATTTTTTCTTGGTTTATTCTGGTTGTTATGTTTTCATCTGTGTTTGTTATGATTTTAGTTTTAGTGTAGTTCATATTTAGGCCTATTCTTCTAGCTGCTGTATCCAGTTCTTCCAGCATTTCTAGCAGTTCTTCTTTCTTTTCTGTTATTAATGCGATATCATCCCCATATTTTAGGTGATTCAAGTATTGTCCACATATTTTGATACCTTTTTCTTCCCAGCCTAATTTTTTGAAAACGTCTTCTAATGCCTGGTTAAAGAGTTTAAGAGATATTGTGTTACCCTGTCTGACATCTCTTCCTATGCGAATTGGCTTTGTTCCTTCGTGGATTTTAATTGTTGTTGTTGCTTCTCTATATATGTTGGCTATTAACTCTGCGTATCTGTAGTCTATCCTGTTATTTATTAAGGAAGTTTTTACTGCCCAGTGCTCAATACTATCAAAAGTCTTTTCAAAATCTACAAATGCAATATACAGGGTCCGGCAATAGTGCGTCGGGCATCTGTAGCTCCTAGAATAAAAAACTTGAGAATTTTGTTTAAGTGCAAACTTAAAGTATGTACCAGGATGTATTTCAGGAAAATATGTAAACTTCTATAGGGTGGCTCAAAAAAGTGTCAGTGGACCTGGATGATTTTTTTTAAATGGAACACCCTGTATATTATTGCATTTTTGGATTCCTTTCAGATCACTTTACATAACCCTAAGATATGAATAAATATATTTCGATAGTTTCAGAGATATTAAAAAATAAATCAAAAATATATATTTTTCAGCCCTTCTTAAAAAAATTATTAAAAATACAGGAACTGTTCTGAAATCAAAAGTATATTAGGTATTTACATAGATGGTCTGTTCTTACTTTGCTATAAATATGGTAATCGTAAATCATACAGGATGTTCAATATTCTACGCCAAACTTTCTAAAATATAAAATATTTTTTCTTTGTTTTTTTAAATGGAACACCCTGTATATTATTTTATTTATTAGATCGAGAGTTAAAAAATGAACATTTTTTGTATTTAGAGTATTTCAAAATTTTTAACGGTTTCGCAGATACACGCAGTATTATTTCATATGGCGGTGTCAACGGTAAAATACGAGAGAAAAATTATTGGGTGGCTTTGATAAAAATTTACTGTGGAAAATGCCATATGAAATATAAAAATGCAAATATCTGCGAAATCGTTAAAATTTTTGAAATACTCTAAATACAAAAAATGTTCATTTTTTAATTCTCCGTCTATTGAAAAAATTATAAACAGGGTGTTCCATTTAAAAAAAACGAAGAAAAATTATTCTATATTTTAGAAAGTTTGGCGTAGAATTTTAAACATCCTGTATGATTTACGATTTTCATATTTATAACAAAGTAAGTACAGACCATCTAAAATAAATACCTAAAATAGTCTTGATTTCAGAACAGTTCTTGTATTTTTAATCATTTTTTTAAGAAGGGCTGAAAAATATATGTTTTTGATTTATTTTTTAATATCTCTGAAACTGTCGAAATATATTTATTCATATCTTAGGATTATGCAAAGTGATCTGAAAGGAACCCAAAAATGCAATAATATACAGGGTGTTCTATTAAAAAAAAATCATCCAGGTCCACTCACACTTTTTTGAGCCACCCTATAGAAGTTAAAATATTTTCCTGAAATACATCCTGGTACATACTTTAGGTTTGCACTTAAACAAAATTCCCAAGTTGTTTATTCTAGGAGCTACAGATGCCCGACGCACTATTGCCGGACCCTGTATAGTGGGATGTTGAATTCATTGGATCGTTCTATTAGTATTTTCATAGTTAATAAGTGGTCAAGCCTGCTTGTTCTTTTGTTTGGTATCCGTCAAATTTTGTTGTTAGTCTATCGGTTAATAGTTTCGTGAAGAGCTTATAAATTTCGTTAAGGAGTGTTATAGGACGATAGTTTTTTAGATCTGCCCTATCACCTTTTTTATGTAGGATGATGGTTATAGATTCCTTCCAGTCGTTTGGGATTATTTTTTCTATTAGGATTTTATTCAGGAGAATATAAAGAGTATTAACTACAGATTTTCCGCCGTACTTTAGCATTTCTGTTGTTATTCCGTCTTTTCCAGGTGATTTGTTGTTTTTCATTTTCTTCAATGCTCTCTTAATTTCCGATTTGCTTATTTCAGGTTGTAGTTCTGAGTTTACGTTTCTTATCTTTGTTTGGAGTTTCTTTACGGTGTCTACC
Source organism: Sitophilus oryzae (assembly GCF_002938485.1). Taxonomy (NCBI): domain Eukaryota; kingdom Metazoa; phylum Arthropoda; class Insecta; order Coleoptera; family Curculionidae; genus Sitophilus; species Sitophilus oryzae. The sequence goes on from NW_022145749.1 coordinate 3,075,582, forward strand.
GGCGGTTCCCGTTTTGTTTCGTATAGTTCTGTATAGAACATCTGTGTGATTTTTATAATGTCATCTTTAATGTTAGTTTCTATGCCGTTCCTGTCCTTTATTTTATTTATTTCGAATCTACCTAGAGTGGGTTTTAGACATTTCATACTTTTGTTATTTTCTATTACTCTCTCCATTTGTATTGTCAAGAAAAATGGCGCATCCGCCAGAAATTAAAAATGTATTACTGGTTGCCTGCACAACCGCAACGTATCCGCCAGAAATTAAAAGACTTTTTCAGGCGCCATCTTTTAGTCAAGTCGAGAAGTAAGGGAATCAGACAATAGAATTGTCTGGTATGAAGAAGTACGCTTTCCGAGAATTGGGGAAATTTCGAGAAGCAGTCAATAGAGTATATAAGCCGGAGCCATCGACAACTGAGACAGTTTTTGAAATTTGAATATACCGCGTGGAAATTGAAAATCGGACAATTTGGTGAAGGAATCTTATAAATAGTTAGTTTGTTGTGTTAGTAATTGTGTATAAAGTGAGAAAATAAATTCGTTAAGTATTTTATCGTGAGTTTAAATAGTGGACCCACGGAATCCGTAACAATTGGTGTCAGAAGTGGGATTCAAGAGGATTTTAAGAAGAAATTAAGTGGATTGGACGATTTTTACACCGTATTTGGGAATTTTTATGGTTGGTACGAGACAGCAAGCGAAGAAAATGGAGGAAGTAAGCAAATTATTGGGCGATTTTATGGAGAATATGAGAAGAGAAAAGGCAGAAGAACAAGAGAGGCTGCGAAAAGAAAAAGCAGAAGATCAAGAAAGACTCCGTAAAGAACGAGAAGAAGAACGAGCCCGATTGGAAAGAGAAAAAGAAGAGGAAAAACTACGACGTCAAGAAGAACAAGACCAACTACAGAAAATGCTTATGGAGAATCAAGAAATCAGACAAGAACGGTTGGAGAAAATTGTAGAAAATCTAGAAGTGCGTCGCCAGAAAGAAAAACAAGAAGAACAGGACCGGCTTGAGAAAATTCTGGAAGGCTTAGAGGCGCGTCATCAAAAAGAAAGACAAGAGGAACAGGACCGGATCGAGAAAATTTTACAAGGTTTTGAAGTGCGTCGACAAGAAGAAAAGCTTGAAGAGCAGGACCGTATCAAGAAAAGTTTCGAAAAATGGAAAAAAGCAACAATCAATGTTGGAAGTACGTTGCCAGGAACAACAGAACCACTTCCAAGAAGCTGTAGAAGATCTGGAGGAGCGCCTTCAGCAGAAGATAGAAAGATTAGAGATGGACCTACAGAAGACCAAGGTACAAGTAAAGACACCTGGCGTTCAAGGAACAGCGAACCTTAAGGCCCCGACCTACGATGGACAAACGACATGGACAATGTACCACCGTCAGTTTGAAGCAGCCGCCGCTGCCAACGGATGGACTGACCAGGAGAAAGCAGCGGCACTTGTCATCGCGCTGCGTGGCCCTGCCCTGGAACTGTTGCAAACTATTCCTGCAGCCCAACAGCAGGAATACCAAACTTTGGTCGCTGCACTGGACAGAAGATATGGCGACCAACATCGACGCCAACTTTACCAGGCCCAGATCAAGACACGCCTGCAGAGGTCCGGAGAGAGTCTGCAGGAATTTGAAGCAGACTTACGTCGGCTGGTACACCTAGCGTATCCTGAAGCACCGGAAGGATTTAGGGAGGAACTCGCTGCTCAGTGCTTTATCAGCGGACTGAGGGACAACGAATTACAGAGGGCGCTGCAAATATCCCGATTTTCTACCAGCAGCGAAGCACTGGTCAGGGCGCTGGAGATCGAAGCTGCTTTTAGCGCCATCCCTAGACCGAAGATAAGATCGGTAACGGTCGAGGAACAGCCCGGAAGTTCTCACATACGTTTGGAGGAGATGTTTAGTAAACTATGTGAGTTACTAGTGAACAAGAGTAGCAACAACACCCAGACAGAGAGCTATAGAAGATCACAGGACATAAGGTGCTTTAGATGTGGCAGGAATGGCCACATCAAACGGGATTGCCGCGTTCAAATGCGATCCCGTTCACCATCCAGAGAACGTAGGCACCAGGAAAACTAAAATCAGTCAATACTAAGGGGCGAGTATTGACTGGGGAGAACAGAGCCCCCAGGATTTTTTCCATTAGAAGTCTAGGAAGAACCGCTGACAGTTTGGTGATCGACGGGAAAGTCAATGGAAAGGGAATCCGAATGACAGTGGACACTGGCGCTATGGTATCGTTGGTGCGGGCTAACTCAGTGCAAGGATTGAAGCTGATGCCTCTGAGAAGAAGAGTGTGTTTACGTACAGTTACGGGGGAAATGGCCGTTGTACGGGGAGAGGCTATCGTCGAACTGAAGTTAGGAAATTTGAAGTTCCAGCATAGCGTTTTAGTGGCAGATATTGAAGATGACTTCATCTTGGGCATGGATGTGATTCGTCAACATGGATTTTCGTTCGATCACCAGAGAAATATCCTGAATATCGGAAATGAAGAGTTTATGTTATCTCCAGACGAGGGACCAGGAAGAATGGATGTAAGATCAGCGGAAACTGTGGTGATACCTGGTAATACCGAGAAGATCGTATTCGGTAAAGTGGAGAAAATCGCTGGGTGCTGTGTTGGATGGTACAAAGTAGCGACAAGAAACAAGATAGGTACTTAGTAGGAAAATCATTGGTGAACACCGACAAGAATATACCGATCAGAATTGCGAATGTTTTCCCGAATTGTGTCAAGATCCGAAAAGGTGACAAGATAGCCATCTGCGAACCTGTAAGAAGTGTCACCCGATGTGATGAAGTGTCGTCAGCTGTTACACAAAAGGCATCCCAAGAAACACTAAAACATCTAGAACAGCCATGGGATCACCTAACACCTGAGGAGAAACAGAAGGCCAAGCAGTTCCTGCTAAAGCATGGCAGTATTTTTTGAGAAGAACAACAGTGGAAGAACGGATTTTGTGAAGCACCGGATTAATACTGGTCATGCTCAGCCGATTCGACAACGTCCTAGAAGAGTTCCCCTTTCCAAACAACAAGAAATGGAGACAATGGTAGATAAGATGTTAGAAGAGGGAGTAATCGAAAAATCATCAAGTCCATGGTCATCTCCCGTTGTTTTGGTGACGAAGAAAGATGGTAATACACGATTCTGCGTGGACTATAGGAAGCTCAATGACGTCACTAAGAAAGATAGCTACCCACTGCCACGTATAGATGATACATTAACAACTCTGGCAGGTTCGTGCTGGTTCTCCACTCGACTTAAAGAGTGGATACTGGCAAGTTGGTCTGGACGAGGACGATAAAGAAAAAGACGGCTTTTTCTACAGGAAACGGACTATACCAATTCAAGGTCATGCCGTTTGGATTATGCAATGCTCCAGCCACTTTCGAACGTCTCATGGAGGTGGTGTTAAGAGGATTAACTTGGAAAACGTGCTTGGTTTACCTCGACGATGTATTGGTTATGGGAAGAACTTTTGAGGAGCATTTGCGAAATTTAGAAGAAGTCTTTGGCCGCATACGGAATGCTCACCTGTACTTGAACCCGAAGAAGTGTAGCTTATTCCAGCGACAAGTGGAATTCTTGGGTCATGTAGTCTCGGCAGACGGAATTTACACCGACCAGAAGAAAATCGCTGCGATCAAGGATTGGCCTAAACCTCGCGACAAACATGAACTTAGAAGTTTTCTGGGTTTATGCACCTATTACAGAAGATTTGTCAAGGGATTTGCCAATATAGCTGCACCCTTACATAGACTTACAGGTGATGAAGTCGGCTACGAATGGAACACCGATTGTGATGTAGCCTTTGGAAGACTTAAGGCGGCTTTATGTTCAAGTCCTATTTAGCCTACCCGCAACAACAAGGGAGGTATATCCTGGATACCGACGCCAGCAATATCGGCATAGGTGCAGTGCTATCACAAGTGCAAGATGGCGAAGAACGAGTGATAGAATATTACAGTCGAGTTCTATCCAAACCAGAAAGGAATTACTGCGTTACCCGGAAGGAGCTGCTAGCAATTGTGAAGGCAGTTGATCATTTTCATAAATATCTGTACGGCCAAGAATTTTTAATTAGGACAGATCATGCGGCTCTCAAGTGGCTTATGGAGATGAAACAACCTGAAGGTCAAATAGCACGATGGCTCGAGAAGCTCCAACAGTATCACTTTACCATCCAACATCGTGCTGGAAAAATGCATGGTAACGCAGACGGTTTATCCAGAAGACCCTGTCAAACCGATTGTAAGCACTGCTGTAAAACGGAACAACGTGAAGGCACTGTCATGATAAGGAGTTTTAAACTTGGAACCGATGAACAGTGGACGACGACACAATTGAGGAAAGATCAAATGGAAGATCCAGACATCGGAGCAATACTACGGCTCAAGGAAGGTAACGGCGAGAGACCACCGTGGCAGGATATTCAAACAGAGGGCTCGTTTTCAAAGCTCTCTGGGCTCAGTGGAATTCACTGGTTATTGAGAATGGATTGTTAAAGCGCACGTGGGAAAGTGCGGATGGCAGGACAGTACAACTCAGTTACTGGTACCAAGAAAGAAAGTTACCCAGGTATTGGAAGAAATTCACGGTGGTAAAACTGGAGCCCATCTTGGAGTAAACAAGACCTTGAGCAAGCTGAGAGATCGTTTTTACTGGGTGGATTATTGCGAAGATATCAAGAAATGGTGTCGACAATGTAAAACTTGTGCAGCCAGCCAAGGACCAAGCACTCGCTCTAGGGGAAAAATGAAACAATATAACGTTGGACTGCCATTCGAAAGAATCGCTGTTGACATTGCAGGCCCATTCCCTGAAACGCACAAGGGCAACAAGTACGTTTTAGTGGCGATGGATTATTTCAGTAAATGGCCAGAAGTTTTTGCCATTCCAAACCAAGAAGCATCGACTGTAGCTGAAGTATTAGTCAATAATGTCTTCAGTAGATTTGGAATTCCTTTAGAGCTTCACACTGACCAAGGAAGGAACTTCGAGTCAAGACTGTTCCAGAAGATGTGTGATCTGCTTGGTATTCACAAGACTAGGACAACAGCTTTACATCCGCAGTCTGATGGGATGGTCGAGAGATTCAATAAGACCATTGAAGAACATCTCTCGAAAATGGTGGATGAACATCAAAGAGATTGGGATCAGCATATACCACTATTCCTAATGGCATATAGAAGTGCAGTTCACAACACCACCGGACTTTCACCATCGAAGATTTTATTTGGTCGAGAATTACGGTTGCCTTGTGACTTGGTGTTCGGATCACCAGACGACAGCACCACGAACGTAGAGGACTACGCGGATGAACTGAAGGAAAGGTTATTGGGAATTCATAAGGCCGTGAGAAGTAAGATTACGCTAGCCAGTGACCGGATGAAAGCTCGTTACGACCTCAGAGCTAATTCTACGGGATTTCAACAGGACGATATGGTATGGTTATATAACCCACAGCGCAAGAAAGGGAGGTCCCCAAAGTTAACTCCAGCATGGGAAGGTCCTTATACAGTCATCAAGAGGATAAATGATGTTGTGTACCGGATTCAACGCAGCCCTAGAAGTAAGATGAAAGTAGTTCATCTGGATCGATTGAGAGATACCAGACAGGAAACCTTGATCGGGACGATCAAATTTGAGAAGGGGGCAATGTCAAGAAAAATGGCGCATCCGCCAGAAATTAAAATGTATTACTGGTTGCCTGCACAACCGCAACGTATCCGCCAGAAATTAAAAGACTTTTTCAGGCGCCATCTTTTAGTCAAGTCGAGAAGTAAGGGAATCAGACAATAGAATTGTCTGGTATGAAGAAGTACGCTTTCCGAGAATTGGGGAAATTTCGAGAAGCAGTCAATAGAGTATATAAGCCGGAGCCATCGACAACTGAGACAGTTTTTGAAATTTGAATATACCGCGTGGAAATTGAAAATCGGACAATTTGGTGAAGGAATCTTATAAATAGTTAGTTTGTTGTGTTAGTAATTGTGTATAAAGTGAGAAAATAAATTCGTTAAGTATTTTATCGTGAGTTTAAATAGTGGACCCACGGAATCCGTAACAGTATTTTTTGGTTGTACTTTCTTTTATTTTCTTTTGTCATTTTTCTTATGGTTTTATTTATCTCTGTGTATTCCATCGATGTCCTTTTTCCTTCTTTGTTCAGGTTACGCCTTTTATCCATGAGATTTTTTATATCTTCTGAGATGTAATTTTCTTTCTTTTTGCCCTTCTGTGCGACTTCTTTTCCTACTTTTTTCATCGCTCTTGTCAGTGTACCGTTTATTTCGTATACAGCTCCATTTTCACTTCTTAAGGTTTGTTCTAACTGTTCCTTTAGCATTTCTTTATAAGTGGTTTTATTCTCTGCAAGTTTTTTCATGTCCAGTTGTTTGTAGTTGCTATTAATTTTCTTTTTCATTTCGAAATTACTATCAATAGATATTTTTGCTCTGACCATCCTGTGATCACTGCCTGTTGCAAAGCTGTTTAGGACTGTTATATCCCTAACGATCTTTTTCTCAGTAGTTAGTATATAATCAATTTCGTTTCTTGTTGTTCCATTAGGGCTGAGCCATGTCCACTTTCGTTGCGGTTTCTTCTTATATATATTATATATATATATATATATATATATATATATATATATATATATATATATATATATATACAGTGAACGATCGGCGGTGCTAACAGAAACGCACTTTACTGTAATGAAAATCTTGAAAATTAATTCGTTTCTTTTGTCTTTTAAGTATTTACAATAAAATAATTAGATCGCTCATGAAGCAGAATTAATTGCTATTGTATTTTAAGATTTTTGACATGCAATTTTCGTGCTTTGACTTTGTACTCACATACACGTTGTATTGTTTTTTATAAAGTTTTTGTAGTTAGTTTTCACGTGTATTTTAAAAGTTGATTTTTACTACTGCATTTGAGAAATGAGGATTCTTTTGATTGTTGAGCAATGTTGTAAACTTTACCATAATCCCACTTTGAAGAGTCCTGAAGAAGAGAACAACTGAATTCTCGAAAGCTTGACTAAACAATAAAGGGTTTTTCCTTGAACTAACGGCCTTCTTATTAGACTGCATCCCCAAGACACCTGTTTGAATATTTTTCTCAACTAGTCAGTCGCGTAGACTACCCATCTCTTTATATATATATATATATATATATATATATATATATATATATATATATATATATATATATATATATATATATATATATATAATAGCTGTACCTTAATATTCGTATTAGCTTATCTAAACACTGGCAGTTTGGAATTATTTTAGTGTCACACTAAGATTTTATGTATTTTTTTATGTTACAGTTATTTCTAACATTCACTAGTGAAAGTAACATTTACTAAGGATTGCCAGTAAAGATTATTCTACAATATGATGTTGAAAAACGGCGTCAGCGATGGGTATGAAATGAAGATCGTTGTCATCTTACAGAATTAAATTTATATATTAGCAGTTAAGTTGCAAGAATCCTTATATAATTTTATTTATATGTAAAGTTATATGGGGAATGTCATCGTTCGTCATTTCCAAGCCAACTGGACGCCGTTTTTTAGATCATACGGAATTTTACAGGGTGAGTATGGTGAGGAAAAGCGTTGGTGTGAGTTAGAACAAATAAAACTTTTAAGAAAATTGGATCACCCCAATGTTCAAGCTGATACACATATCTTAAAATTACAATTTACTTCTTTAATATGTTTATTAAAAATCATAGAAAATGACGACACGTTATAACCTTCTATTAAAAAAAAATAAAAAAATATTTTAAACTGTACAAAACAGTTAAAAAATCAGTCATAAACATATTGGTACAAGATTTTTTCATATCCGAATTCTCTTCAATTGGAGCTATATTAGTTTTCTTAAATCCGGCACTTCAAGCACATTAAAGGGTTTAATAAGTTCATGGTCACTTGGTTCCTTAATAACTTTTTCTCTAGTGTACTTAACTTTTGCTATGATTTCATAATATTGCAAAAATAAAAAAAAAATATTTGCACTATTACATTTTTGCGAGAGCCTATTTGGAAAATTTCTTTCACATAGGGATAATTCCGCATAGCACATTTTACAACGATAATAAAACAATTATACATAACCACCAAAAAACAAAGCGAATTTACGCCAGATGTATGTCAACGTTGCCAATGCTTAACCCAATTTAACGTTATCCTTATATTGGCCTATTATTCTACTTATCCGTATTTATCCTTATATTTTACAACATCCGGCAAACGTGCAAACTAAATCTTCTAAACTCACTGATAACTTCCAGGGAATGCTAGCATTCACTAGTAAAAGTTGGTTTCAAAAATACCTGTTGAACTTATATCATACTGGCGTATGATGTAGTCTTAGCAAATCAGTGAATTTGAGCTTTTACTAGTAATTGTTAACAATCACTGATTTCCGGCTTTTACTGTAACATAATATACATTTTGCAGAAACATTTTATTTAACGGTCAGCCAATATCCGTTAATGTAGCCACATTGCATGATACATATCTGAGTGAAATTGAAATAGAGTTGTTTGGAAACATCTCTAAAGTTGTGCCAAGTCTTTGGACAGACGGAACATGAGAGAAGATATTTATCTCAAAGTTTAAGGGTAAATTAGAGTAGTTGGGATACACATTTACTATTAGTGTTTGGTATTAAATATTTACTCTTTGATTATAAGGATGTTTTATTAAATTATAGTTTAGAATATGATCTTAAAATTATTTTAAACAAAATATTATGATACCATCCAGGTATGATTACGTAAACTATTTAAATCAGTCGGATTTATTAATTGAAAGTCCTTCTTCCCTCAATTTGAAAATTTTGGTCAATGTCAATATTCTACTATATACTATCCGATTTAATTGTTAATAATCAATTATGACTTTTATTATTAACCTTTTTTTCCTAAATGGTTCATAAAAACACAAAATTTGAAATTTAACTACACATTTGTTTTCTATTTTTAGCACACGTTTTCAATTTGAAAAACAATAACATTTTAAAATGATCTAGTTTTTATTACAATTTGGTATATTTTATTAATTTGCTTAATTTAAATGAACTTTTTAGTTAACTTATATTTTTTATATAAAAGTAAGAACAAAAAATGATCAAGAGTATAGCAACTCTAAATTAAGTAAAATGTGTTCTACTTAATACAGTACTTATATACCGGCTCGGCATTTCTGGCCTTGGGTGCCGATTTTCGTGTGTACGGTCAATACGCTAAGTACAATAAGGTGTATGTGTAAAGACAAATGAGCAAGACAAATGATAAAGACAAATGAGCAAAAATTTTCCCACGTGCATGAAATATAGAATTTGATTCAGTAGTTATGTGTTATACTTCGCATTTTTCTTTCTCCGACTTACTACTAGATCGCCATAGCGATTCACTCCTAGACATGTAAACACCGATCCAAGATTTTGTTTGCCGGTAAGGTATACAGGGTGTCCCAGACTGAGGGTGCATTAGAAGTTTTTTTTAGAGAACTACAATATCTAGATCGGAAATTTTTTGCACATCATCTATCACACTATCGATTAAAAATATTTTTGATATGGCGGCATATCCGGAAATACCGGTAGTTGACAGCAACTTTCTTATTTTAAATGCGTACCTTATTTTATATATATTTTAATTATCTATTAAATTTTATGAATTTTTATATCAAATAATCTATACCTAGCGTTAACCGTTTTTGAGAAAAAACAATAAAATTTTTGGAGGAAAAAAACAGCTTGTCAAAAAAATGTTTAGCCTAAACATCAAATTTAATGATTACCACAGCCACTGTGTCATAAATAGAAGACATGTGGCTATCTATTTTAAACATTAAATTGTTAGAATGTCATATAATATTATTCGTAGGCTGTCCTGAAATCGAGAGATTAAAAAAATATCATAAATCATTTTTTCAAATGGAAACCCACTTTTTTATTTTACTAGTGAAAATGTTTTTTAATTCGTTACTTTTTGATTATACATGTGTCTATGCCTAAAATAAATCGTTTTTAAGTTATTTAAGATTTAGTTTCCAAGTGTATATTTTCCTTGAGTAGCTTCCTTTGACATTAAGAATCAAACCATCAGACAGTAATGTGAGGTATAGAGTGTTTTGATATCAAAATTCATAACATTTTACAGAGAATTTACGTATGTAATATAATATAACATGGGGGTGCCTATTTAAAATAAGAAAGTTGCTGTCAAATTCCGGTATTTCCGGAAGTGCCGCCATATTGAAAATATTTTTAATCAATAGATCTCATTTTGAAACAATGATGTGCAAAAAATAGTACTTCTCTAGAAACTTCTAATGCACGCTCAGCCTGACACACCCTCTATGAAATAATTATTAACTAAAATAAGTTATTATAGTTTATAGTTTTAAATTATACTTTTACTGATTTGCAAGTAAGTTAGTAAATATTTTGCACTGAAGTCTCCTGTTTATGACATCTGATTTCAAAATTGACTTACACCAAACCTCTATCGCCCACACTGTTAGAAACTATTTAAACCGCTTTTGCTAAATGTATTGCTTTCGAAGAACGTTTTTCATTCTGTTTATTCTTGGTGGTTTTGTAGTAACCGAGACACACACACACAATTCATTTAGATTTTATTTATATTTATCTTAAATACAATTTAACTCATAATTTGAATAATTTTGTTGAAAACTGGTATTTAATATTATTTGTAATCAATTTTAATAGAACTATTATTAATAAAATAGAATTATAATTAAAATTATATTTAATTTCCTATTTTTAATTATGTTCAATTTCTATTAGTAATTATATTTTTATTTTTTTTGTTTGTTTTGTATGTGCTATAATTTTTTTTGAAGTTAAAAAATGTGTACTTTGTTAACATATTTTTACTTTAAACATTATTTGTAAATCATTCAATATAATTAAAACTTGGATACTAATATTTCCTGAATTGTTAATTTCTCTGTAAGTTTGTTTAAACTATCCTTAAACTGGATTTGTGTGGTTTCTCAGATTATAAAAGTTTTATTACTATTACTATTCCGAGTATACCACTGCAAAAAATGACTCTTTAAATTGAAATTCCAGTAACTAAGATTTTATACTTTTAGTGGAAAAGTTTTCTTTACCAATGAATAGACTGAATTTTAATAACGAATCTAGTTTAAGAGTAACGATATTTTGACAAAGCTTTTAAGAAAATCGAAAGAACCAACGATAACCTTCGTTATAAGATAAAATAAAGTCTAAAGTGAACGGTTATCTGACCAATAATTCTTTTATAGCGCGGAAATATCCTGTTGGATGGTTTGGTTGTCTGGTCGATAGTGTCGTTAGTGAAAATTGCATTAGTATTTTAGTATTCTGATAAATTTTATCTTTTGTGTGTAAAATATTATTTATAAAATAGATTAAATATCTATATTTAATATCAATTAAACTTTTAGTCATGTTATCGAGAGCCCGATTTTTAAATTCATTGTTGCCAACAATGGACATACTAGGCACCGTGCTGACTAACTGGAATTTGAATTTCTCGCTGGGGATTCAGGTGGTAGCTCTGCTGTAAAAAATGTCAAGTTGTTACATTTATTTATTTATTTCCTGACATTATCATTCGTTTCGACACTTTAGTTTTGTGTTACAATTTTTTGGTTTAAATAAATAGGGTTATGATACTTTAATTTTAAAAATGTTCACTAGCAGACCTTGCAGTCGAACATTGTTCTTTTTAGAACCTCTTTTAGTGCGAATTGTACAAGATGGCTTAATAGCTTAATATCTCAATTAAAACTTTATTAGAATATTTTGAACGGGAAAGCGGTAATAGTGACCCTTTATCGCTTAAATACTGTTAAAAAGGCGAGTTTAGTTGATGTAAATAATAACTGTTATTAATATTTATAATTAATTTATTTTTGTTTCCTAAAATATTTTGATGGCAACGCTGTACCGGTCGAACTTAATCACGTAACTAAAAGTTTATTTGATATGAACTACACAGTTAAATTATTTTTGTTTTTTATATACCGTATTTGCACCAATATAGATAGTATAAGTGTACAGGATGTCCCAAATTTACTTGAGGACATTGACTGTAACTTGGGAACGTTATTAATCGAGGAAACATATTTATGAGTAAATCGGCCAAGAGAATTTCCGAGGTTGAGAGTTGCTTATTAGGGGCATAATTAGAAATTATAAATTTTCCAAGTTGTCGTATATTGAAAATGTATGGCAATTCAAAAAATGTGTTGCTTAAAACTTTTTTTGGCATCTTTTTGTGGCTTTCTTTTTGGTATCTGCCAACCTCCCTCAGGTGGTGTGATTTTCTCATTTATTTTTAAGTATATACTTTCTTGGCCATACGACAACACAGGGCGTCGAATTACCTGAGATCCGGGTAATTGGCTGCCGGTTATCGAAATGATGCCATCATTTTTTTTTTAATTTTTAAAGTTAAATAACTCGGTTATTTTCAATTTATTTTAAAAATGGTAAAGAGAAAATATGTTTCTTTTGACTAAATCTACCATCCTAAAATAGTTGCATCAATTTCCTCGTCTACGTTGTCTCATCTCAGCTTACTTTTAATAGACTAGGAAACACGAAATAACCCTCTTCACTATTCGACTTTGACCTACTTTGGCTTTCATCGCTAGTAGTATACAGGGTGTTTTAAGAAAAAATGTGCCCTCCCTTGTGGGGACATTCCTTACGTAAAAATAACATTTAAAAAATAAATTAAAGTCTTAATATTTTTTCGATTTTTTATAATTTTTTTCCAAGTACTTTTAGCGTTTCGAATGAAATTTTGAGGGTAAAAGTTACTATAAATGCTATATATTTTAAAACTAAAAAGTGTCCACATATTTACCAGTGACGTGCATATGAGTTATTACTGGAACACTTTTCTAAAAAAGCGTGTATGCCACTGACTTTTTTTCTCTTGTTGTAAGACGTTTAATGCCCATTAAAAGTTGTCTCTTGATATTTTGTCGATTTCGGCCTCCTTGATGAGATAAACGTAATCTTATTAATTTGCTTTGATCCAAGTTTAACAGCAACCTTTAAAATAATTTAATATCATTAATCTGCGGCAGTTTTAAATAAATACTAGTTAATTTCCAATCAAAAAATATAGAAAAAATTTCTATAAACATGGTTGTGAAATGCATAGTCTTAGAGTTACAGGATGTTAAAACTTTTTAAAATTATTATTTTGTAGTTATCTTAAATACCATTATTTTTTATTTGAAGTTGCTGTAGGTTTGACTAATAGTAATAATAACAAATAGTAAGAGTATTTGATAATAAATTAGGTAAAATATATATGTTATTAATTTTATTTTAATTTTATTAATTGTAATTAATAAAATTGCCTTTATCTCATCAAGGAGGCCGAATTCGATAAAATATCAAAAGATAACTTTATTTTGGCGTTAAACGGCCTACACGACTTTGATATCAAAATAAAAAAATCAGTGGCGCACAGGCTTTTTTTCTGAAGAATACTCCCGTATGCACGTGCTTGATGAATGTATCGAGACTTTTTTAGCATTAGAATATGTAGCACTTATAGTAACTTATACCCTCAACATTTCATTCGAATCACTAAAAGTACTTGAAAAAGCCCTTAGGATCGAGTCAATATGAGAAACTCAATCATGTGGCCCAATTTACTAAAAAGAATTAATGGAACATCGGATTGAAAAACATGTTTAATAGCGTTTTGTAAATATGAAAAAATGACAATGGCAAAATAAAAATTATTTTTTTAATATTTTGTTGTGAGAAACTCGGTATTATGGCATTTTTGTGTGTGCTTAAATAACAAATTGTAGGTTTCAGTTGATTAATAATTTAATTATTATAAATGTGTTATCCTGTGGTGGCCGGCCGTAGCGCAAGCAGTTAGTGTGTCGATCTGCGGTACGAGAGATAGGATCCCAAGTAACACAAAAGTGCTCTTTCATATCGCTTTAATCTTTATAATTGTTTTATAAAGGAGTCTGAGGGACTTTAATAACTTTATAAAAGTGTTAGTCCACACTAAATAGTTTTTTAAGCAATAGGGCTTTTTAATATAGCTGTTAGAACCGTCTTAGAGCTAAATAATATATCTTCTATATATTTGCTCCAATAAGCCTTTATAAAAGTGACATCCACAGCTGTTAGAGAATTTTTTGCATTTTGCCTGCATAATTGGTTTATAGGCGACTATATAATGCACAAATAAAGCCACTAAAACCCTTTTTTTATTATTAAATTAAACTCTTTTATAAAGCCATTATGGAGTAATTTGGGTATATTTAGCTCAATATGCTTCTATCTAACGCCATTATAGAGAGTCTTTATAAAGGCTTTATTAATATGTCTTTCATTTGATAACTTATTAAGAAAATACGCTGTATTACTGGGATATAGTAGTTATGTAAAAGGTTTTTTAAAGTAGTCAGTAACGCAATAATATTACCCTAAAACAGGGATATCTATATTGGCATGCAGCCATTTTGTCGTGGGCTTTCGATGCTTAAGTATAAATATAACACAGATAACATTGTTATCTGTGTATATAGACTTGTTGTTTACATTTTAAATTTTTTGATTTGTGGCCCAATTTTGTTTGTATTCATGTAAAAAAAACTGGACTTGATTGTTTAAGTTTCTACTCGGGATGCTTTAGGAAGCAGCACTTTTGTTTTTTTTTCTTTTTTGCCGCAATATTCCTCTTTAAAACGCAATTCATCTCAAGCCAATCGCTTGAAGGAGCCAAGCTACCTTCTATAATAAATTTGTCTGCTGTTGATTTGGGCCAGTATAGAAATCCCGCATTTTCCCATTTTTCGGGAATGGAGCACAACCGCTTTTGCCCCCTTTCTACAGTTTGCACTATTTTGAACATGCTACAAATCATAAAAAAAGACTCAGCTTCATAAATAAGTGCCCGGAAATTAAGTATTTACTAGTAAATACTTAGGCTATTCCATATCCTACCTTTTTATTATCAATTCACCATCCAAAACAATAATAAAATCACACATTTAAAAGAAAAAGCCAGTTGCCAGCGGTCAGGGTCCCTTTTTGTTTACATTCTTTTCCGGAAGTTACTGAATACACGTCCTACGCGACGTGTCGGTGATGAGGTCCCAATTCGCATGACGTTATTGACAATAAAAGTGCTATATGTACAGCGCAGCTGGCAGTAAATAAAAAGAATAATGAATAAATATTTTAAAACACATAAGCCAGAACAATAAAAGCATATTACAGAAATACTTAAATTAAAAGAATTAGATATTTTTACATCAAACGGGTAAATAGCCACTACCTGTTTGTTAACGTGATAGTGTTAAAATAGTGTGTTGTTGCACCCTTATAAAGCCAAAAGTGACATAACAATGCCATTAGCGCCCTCTGCGCATCATTGTATGAAGCTCTAGAGGCTCGCTCTCCTTTTATAAAGCACAAATAAAGCAGTTATAAATCAAACCTTGAAAAAATGGCTATGTAAGGACCGTTTAATAGACTATTTCGCAACCATTTCAATTTTGAATGGCTTGCACGTCGCCATTTAATATTCTCAAGATGATTAGTGCCGCCATTGTTACATAACGCAATTAAATTACTTATTATTCCGTTTCGTGCGTAATTGGTATGTGTTTTCATAACTTTCTGGATTAAGGAATAAGAGTTTAACATCTAGGAACACCTTACAAACTAAAAAATGAAAATTCCAATTTTCGTCAAAAAAAATATTTTTAATAAAATTATTTATTTTTGATTATTTTCAAGGCGCATTGATGCATTTAGAGCTAAAACTATAAACTTTATCAGACACATTTCCGTCGCAAGTAAATTTTATATTCTGCACACCTTTAAAATAAGTATTATAATATAGCCCTACCAAAAGATGTTTCTTTTCCAGCATTCCAGCTGTCATGGAAGCATACACTACAGAGGTCGTGATACAACACTCATGTTTAATATAATTATTTAGTAGGTTATATGAAAAGAATCAGCGAGAGCGACAACCATAAAATACCAATTAAAAATCCAAATTTTTCTACGTTTACTCTATGTACCTACGACTGAAAAGCTTTTTAGTTGAGTATACAGCAAACTAGTGACATTATTAGAGTATTTATAAAGTACTTATATATCGGTTTTATAGTTGATTACATACCATAATATACCTGATTTATAATGGAAAATTATAAAGCTTAAAAACCGCGGGTAAAAGCTTTATATTTGATTTATATATGCTTTATAATGTACTTTATAGTCGATTAGAAAACTACCAATTTACACCAGATTCTGTTTAAGGGTAAAATAAAATCTTTATTAAAGTAGCTTTATAAAGTGTGCCTATTTTGGGTATATAAGCACTATGTTAGGTCTGACAGAACGTTGTATAGTACAAATAATAAATCATTAAGCTGGATAATTTAGTAATGTAGTAGTTCTCTCAGCTTTTAAAAAGCAAGTTGTGTTACTTGGGATGGTACTGGGTCTGATCCTCAGACAGTACGGTCGCTTTATTTATTTAAATAAAAATATCGATTTATCTAAATAGAGCGACCAGTGAGCCGCCACCTCAAGGAAGGTAATGGCAAACCACCTTGAGTATATTTGTCTTGTACAGCATCTCAAATAGTCCTGTTCGGATTCGGCTATAAACTGTACGTCCCGTGTAATTGTGAAACACTGATGATACACATCACAAGTACATGCGAGAGGTAGCCGACGCTCTGTATAGAGTATGGCACTGTCATAAGTTATCCCGTGTTTGATTATAAGAACCAATAGATTCCTAAACAACAAACTTCTTTTAAAATTTTAATTTACACCTAAGTTTTAATAATTTTTCTCTTTAATAATCAATTCTACGTACTAAATTTAAAATACACCGAATAGTTATATTCGGTGTATTTTAAATTTAATCTAATATTAGAATTACTTCTAAAGTAACTGGATTTGTTTTGGAAAAGAATTATGTTAATTTTATGATTAATATCGCTGCCAAAAATACAACAACAAATTTTGTCATGCAAACGGAATAAAAAAAGTACAAAGAAACTTGAAATTAACTTGGGAACTCGAACTTGTCGAGGCTTTCCGCTTCGAAATTATTCATCGAATGCCTTCCTTTTAGCATCCCGCAGGAAACCCAACTCCTAGCATATACATTTTCTAAATTAGATGCACTAACCCACTCACGACCTCGCGATTCTGGTAGAACATTAAATGGGAGACAAACAGAGGAAATTTCTCTTATAATTAGTAGTTAATTAAATCTTTTATGCAATTATGACTATTTTGTATAAGCTTTGTTAAAACCGCTTAAGTTTAATATGCATACTATGTATACAGTGACCATTAATAAAGATATGAGAATATTTTAAACTTTCTTAACAATTCTAAAACATATTGAAAAGGATTTTAGAAAAATAGTAGAAATATAAAATTGCATTCTATAATACTTTACAATTATTATAACGTTCTATTATTTATTGCAACGAACATTTATCAAATGTTTCATAGCAGTTTTTCAGATACTGAGAAAACGTTAGGGATTTCTTAATTCCATATAATTACAGAACTATATTACTTTCATCACATTTAATGTTTTCTCTGATAAATAGTTTTTATTTCTCTGTTAAATATAACTTATCATATACCTAAGCTTCTATTACTTGTCGTCACAGGTGTCTTAAAAAAGAGACAATGTTGGAATAGCCTTGTTCACATGCTGTGTAGTAAACGAAATTTATTTCAGTATCATTCCAAGCATAACCTTTTTTTTGTTTTATCTACTCATGTTTAGGTTTGATGTAAAACATAATTTACGTATTAAACATATAAACATATATACGGTTGTATACCTGTCTATATTTTTTGTTTTTTACATTAAATATAAGATATAGATTATTTTATATTAATATTTTTTTCGGTTAGTTTAATTACAGTTTAGTTAAAAGTCAATTTATATTAAAATATATATATTTCAAATTTTCAATAATAATAATACTATGTAATAATAATAATACTATGTATTATACTAATATATTTCAAACCAAAGCAAACTTGTCATCTAAATTTCTCATATGTCCTTATATTAAGCAAATTGGATATTAAGACCGATTCAGACGTTAGGTTTCCTATGATGATTTTTCACGCAGATTTGATGACGTCGTCATCACAAATGTACCACTCTGGTCAAGATTTGCAAGCTCTTTTATAAGAAATAGGTTATAAGTTTATAAGAAACGGTTGAAACATCTCATGACTACCCGGTGTTGAGTGAGTGTTGACAAAAATCAGTATCTGCGACGGCTTTACAGAGGCTATTTCTCAATTTCCGATATCCGTCGTTCCAAAGTCATACCAGTCAGTGATGAGGTATTTTGGTGTTTCCCCATTTTCCCCACAGAATATGCATTCGCCGTTGTTTGTTAGCTTCAATCTACTGATGTGTTCGTTGAGTAGACAGTGTCCTGTTAAAAACCATATAACAATCCGAAGATTGTTCTTTCTTAAATCAAGGAAAAGCTTTCATTTTTCTTGGTTGTAAGTTCACAGAAGTTTCTACGAGTGTCTTAGACCGTTGGAGGTTACGAATAGAGTCTTCCAGGTTCTTGAGTTCAACTTTAAGTTCGTTTCCACTTGTAAGTCAGAAGGGTTCTGGCCTAGTTAGTGGAGTGTTCGCTCCTTTTCTAGCTAGATCGTTTGCTTTTTCATTGCTTTCTATCCCTTGGTGGCTGCCACAAAAAGTAGTAGGAAGACTCTATTTTCTTCGCCTAATTTGTTCAGCTTCTCTAGGTATTCCTTGACCAACTACGAATGACTAGCAAATAAGATGGATATTTCCTGTTTAGCGATATTTCTAAGATAAATTGTAGGCATCTTTGGATAGCGTAGATATCTGCCTGAAAGATGCCTGGGCAGGTGCCCATTGGTTTGGAGTAGTTAGTTTTCGGGTAAAATACTGCTATACCTGCTTTCGTTTTGGAAGCATCGGTATACCACGTTACGTTATGCTCTTTTACCTGCTGAGCAAACGTATCTCCCTTCTAATCCATTTTATTGCTCAATACTACAGTCAAGTGTTTCTGAAAGTTGTACATTCTTGGTATGTTATCCACTTGTTGGAGGAGTGGAATTTCCTTTATGAGGGTGTTCCAAGTACCCGAGCTGACAATTACTGACCAGTACTGTTTCCATCAATGACCATTCTAATCATTTGGCATAAAACTGTTCTTTGAGAAGTGTTTTTCGAAAAAGGTTGACAAAAATAAACAAATCGCATTGATTATTGAATTATTGCATCGATCTGGGGCTGGATAATACAATATCATAAGCCATCTCTGTGGAACTTTGATTTGTTACACGTATTGTGAACTTTATATAGGTCTATAATTTCGACCGGTTCCCAAGTATCTTATACTTGAACCAAGTATCTTTTACTCAAGAACCTGGAAGACTCTATTTGTAACCTCCAACGGTCTAAGACACTCGAAGAAATCAGCCTTTCATAATTTTATACTCTCTTTATGGCATACCATAAAGACGGCCATAGCCCCGCTAATTCAAATAAATAAGTGCACATGTCTATGTCAACTCAACAAGTAGTAATATAAAATGGAAAAATTATAGAATGGGATGGGGGGGGGGAGATATACAGGGTGTCCCAGGCTGAGCGTGCATTAGAAGTTTCTAGAGAACCACAATATCTAGACCGGAGATTTTTTGCACATCATTGTTTTACAACGAGATCTATCGATTAAAATATTTTCAATATGGCGGCACTTCCGGAGATACCGGAAGTTAACAGAAACTTTCTTATTTTCAATGGGTGCCCCCATTTTTTATTACATACTTAAATTCTCTGTAAAATTCTATGAATATTGATGTCAAACACTCTATGTCTAACATTAACCGTTTTTGAGAAAAAAATTATTTAACATTTTTGGACGAAAAAAACTACCTGCCACAAAAATTTGTATAGCCTAAAAGTTAAATTTAGTCATTACCACAGCCACTGTGACATAAACATGTGAAATGAACAAATTCTATGAATATTGATGTCAAACACTCTATGTCTAACATTAACCGTTTTTGAGAAAAACATTATTTAACATTTTTGGACGAAAAAAACTACCTGCCACAAAAATTTGTATAGCCTAAAAGTTAAATTTAGTCATTACCACAGCCACTGTGACATAAACATGTGAAATGAACAAATTCTATGAATATTGCTGTCAAACACTCTATGTCTAACATTAACCGTTTTTGAGAAAAAACATTATTTAACGTTTTTGGACGAAAAACTACCTGCCACAAAAATTTGTATAGCCTAAAAGTTAAATTTAGTCATTACCACAGCCACTGTGACATAAACATGTGAAATGAACAAATTCTATGAATATTGATGTCAAACACTCTATGTCTAACATTAACCGTTTTGAGAGAAAACATTATTTAACATTTTTGGACGAAAAAACTACCCTGCCACAAAAATTTGTATAGCCTAAAAGTTAAATTTAGTCATTACCACAGCCACTGTGACATAAACATGTGAAATGAACAAATTCTATGAATATTGATGTCAAACACTCTATGTCTAACATTAACCGTTTTTGAGAAAAACATTATTTAACATTTTTGGACGAAAAAACTACCTGCCACAAAAAATTTGTATAGCCTAAAAGTTAAATTTAGTCATTACCACAGCCACTGTGACATAAACATGTGAAATGAACAAATTCTATGAATATTGATGTCAAACACTCTATGTCTAACATTAACCGTTTTTGAGAAAAACATTATTTAACATTTTTGGACGAAAAAAACTACCTGCCACAAAAATTTGTATAGCCTAAAAGTTAAATTTAGTCATTACCACAGCCACTGTGACATAAACATGTGAAATGAACAAATTCGATGAATATTGATGTCAAACACTCTATGTCTAACATTAACCGTTTTTGAGAAAAACATTATTTAACATTTTTGGACGAAAAAAACTACCTGCCACAAAAATTTGTATAGCCTAAAAGTTAAATTTAGTCATTACCACAGCCACTGTGACATAAACATGTGAAATGAACAAATTCTATGAATATTGATGTCAAACACTCTATGTCTAACATTAACCGTTTTTGAGAAAAACATTATTTAACATTTTTGGACGAAAAAAACTACCTGCCACAAAAATTTGTATAGCCTAAAAGTTAAATTTAGTCATTACCACAGCCACTGTGACATAAACATGTGAAATGAACAAATTCTATGAATATTGATGTCAAACACTCTATGTCTAACATTAACCGTTTTTGAGAAAAACATTATTTAACATTTTTGGACGAAAAAAACTACCTGCCACAAAAATTTGTATAGCCTAAAAGTTAAATTTAGTCATTACCACAGCCACTGTGACATAAACATGTGAAATGAACAAATTCGATGAATATTGATGTCAAACACTCTATGTCTAACATTAACCGTTTTTGAAAAACATTATTTAACATTTTTGGACGAAAAAAACTACCTGCCACAAAAATTTGTATAGCCTAAAAGTTAAATTTAGTCATTACCACAGCCACTGTGACATAAACATGTGAAATGAACAAATTCTATGAATATTGCTGTCAAACACTCTATGTCTAACATTAACCGTTTTTGAGAAAAACATTATTTAACATTTTTGGACGAAAAAACTACCTGCCACAAAAATTTTGTATAGCCTAAAAGTTAAATTTAGTCATTACCACAGCCACTGTGACATAAACATGTGAAATGAACAAATTCTATGAATATTGATGTCAAACACTCTATGTCTAACATTAACCGTTTTTGAGAAAAACATTATTTAACATTTTGGACGAAAAACTACCTGCCACAAAAAAATTTGTATAGCCTAAAAGTTAAATTTAGTCATTACCACAGCCACTGTGACATAAACATGTGAAATGAACAAATTCTATGAATATTGCTGTCAAACACTCTATGTCTAACATTAACCGTTTTTGAGAAAACATTATTTAACATTTTTGGACGAAAAAACTACCTGCCACAAAAATTTGTATAGCCTAAAAGTTAAATTTAGTCATTACCACAGCCACTGTGACATAAACATGTGAAATGAACAAATTCTATGAATATTGATGTCAAACACTCTATGTCTAACATTAACCGTTTTTGAGAAAAACATTATTTAACATTTTGGACGAAAAAACTACCTGCCACAAAAATTTGTATAGCCTAAAAGTTAAATTTAGTCATTACCACAGCCACTGTGACATAAACATGTGAAATGAACAAATTCTATGAATATTGATGTCAAACACTCTATGTCTAACATTAACCGTTTTTGAGAAAAACATTATTTAACATTTTGGACGAAAAAACTACCTGCCACAAAAATTTGTATAGCCTAAAAGTTAAATTTAGTCATTACCACAGCCACTGTGACATAAACATGTGAAATGAACAAATTCTATGAATATTGATGTCAAACACTCTATGTCTAACATTAACCGTTTTTGAGAAAACATTATTTAACATTTTTGGACGAAAAAACTACCTGCCACAAAAATTTGTATAGCCTAAAAGTTAAATTTAGTCATTACCACAGCCACTGTGACATAAACATGTGAAATGAACAAATTCTATGAATATTGATGTCAAACACTCTATGTCTAACATTAACCGTTTTGAGAAAAACATTATTTAACATTTTGGACGAAAAAACTACCTGCCACAAAAAATTTGTATAGCCTAAAAGTTAAATTTAGTCATTACCACAGCCACTGTGACATAAACATGTGAAATGAACAAATTCTATGAATATTGATGTCAAACACTCTATGTCTAACATTAACCGTTTTTGAGAAAAACATTATTTAACATTTTTGGACGAAAAAAACTACCTGCCACAAAAATTTGTATAGCCTAAAAGTTAAATTTAGTCATTACCACAGCCACTGTGACATAAACATGTGAAATGAACAAATTCTATGAATATTGATGTCAAACACTCTATGTCTAACATTAACCGTTTTTGAGAAAAACATTATTTAACGTTTTTGGACGAAAAAAACTACCTGCCACAAAAATTTGTATAGCCTAAAAGTTAAATTTAGTCATTACCACAGCCACTGTGACATAAACATGTGGCTATCTATTTCATAAATTAAATTGTTCAAATGTCATATAATAATGGCGGTAGCTGTCATGGAATTGAGTGATTAAAAAATTATCATAAATCATTTTTTTCAAATGGAAACCCACTTTTTTTATTTCACTAATGAAACGCTTTTTCAATTCGTTACTTTTTAACCATACATGTTCCTATACCTAAAATAAATCGTTTTTAAAGTTATTTAAGATTGAGTTTGAAAACTTATATTTTTCTTGATTTTATCTAGCTTTCTTTGACATTAAATGTCAAAGGGTCAGACAATTTATTTCCATTTGTCAGAAAATGAATTATTTGAATTTCCTATAGTATAAATACTGCCTGCCCTTAAACTTTTAAAAAGTGTATTTATAAAAATATTTCTCGTATTTTCGCTCTTTAGTGATATCTAAGAGTTGATATTATTAATAATATTCCGTATGATCGAAAAAAAAAACAGCGCAAAGTTGGCACGATCTATTGAGATCTACCTCACTTGACGTTTAAAGTCCTAGACTATTGGTTAAAATCAAGAAAAATATACGTTTTAAAAGTTAATCATAAATACCTCAAAAACGATTTATTTTAGGTATAGGAACATGTATAGTTAAAAAGTAACGAATTGAAAAGCCTTTTCACTAGTGAAATAAAAAAGTGGGTTTCCATTTGAAAAAAATAATTTATGATACTTTTTTAATCGCTCAATTCTATGACAGCTGCGGCCATTATTAGATGACATTCGAACAATTTAATTTTTGAAATAGATAGCCACATGTTTTTTTCTTTATGGCACAGTGGCTGTGGTATTCACTAAATTTGACGTTTAGGCTATACACATATTTTTGACAGGCAGTTTTTGTCGTTCAAAAATTTTAAATATTTTTTTTCTCAATAACGGTTAATGTTAGATATAGAGTGTTTAATATCAAAATTTATAAAATGTTACATAGAATTTAAGTACATAATAAAAAATGGGGGCACCCATTTAAAATAAGAAAGTTGTTTACAGTTGTTATGTTGGTATTACACAGCAAAATAAAAACACTAAATCACCACAATACACCAAAACACTTTTACTTTTACACTGGACGCGCGTTTCGCTAACCATGTTAGCATCATCAGCAGATCATTATAAACTAAAATACAATCTACAAGTTGAGCGTTTATATACTCGCTCAGTGGGCACCGAGTGGGCGTGGCAAGATCTAGCCAACCGAGTCAGAGCCCACCGAGCGTAACAGTTAAATTTCCGCCACTAGAGTAGTAGGAACAAAGAACTTGAAGGAATTGGACCGTTGTCTCTGTTCATACTATCTTTACATTTATTAATTCTGATGCTTTCATAGGCATCTAATTGCCTGTAATTTGAGACTTCTTTAATTAATTTTAAATTATTAAGATCTATACAATGTTCTCTATCAACAATAATTTCACCTTCATGCAATGTTAACAATGCATGAAGGTGAAATTTTGGTCTCTTTTGATGTATCTTCGTTGTTCCCAAGTGTTCCAATTCCACATACTTTAGGCTACTTGAATGAATTACTGAACGCAAATGGTCTCGACAACAAAACTGTGATTGAATATATTGAGCTTACATCGTTATGTATGAAACAAAATTGTTTTGGGTAAAAAAAATAAAATGGGTAATCCATTGTCTCCATTTTTGGCTAACTTATTCATGAGAAGGTTTGAAGTGGAGGCTAAGAATCAGTTTGAGTATTTTCCAAGAGTATGGCTTAGGTATGTGGATGATATTTTTGTTATTTTTGACACACATTCAGACACCATGGATATTTCTAAGTTAAATAATCGTTTTCCTTCCATTAAATTTACGCAGGAAATTGAGAACAACGACAGATTACCATTTCTAGATGTATTAGTTATTAGAAATAATAATAATTGCCTGGAATTTGATATCTGTAGGAAAAACACCACTACACGCAGATATATTCCTAATGAATCATATCATAGTGTTGAACATAAAATGGCTAGTTTAAATTTCTTAGTTCATAGATACTTAGTTTTCCACTCTCCAGCGAAAGATATGAAATAGAAAGAGATTACATTAGGAATGTAGCTGAGTGTAATGGATATTCTCCTTCACTAGTTGATAAAATAATTAGAAAACGTAGGTATAGGTTAATGATTTCTGAAAATTCGACTTTTCAAGTGGAGAAAGATACGTCTAAATATTTTTCGATTCCGTTTGATAGAGAGTTATCCCGTGGTCTAAAAGGAATTTTTAAGAATGTCAATTATAAACTTGCGTATAGTGCTAACAATAAATTACAACAATTATTAGGTAATCCAATTTGCGAACATATTGTTGATAAAGAACATTGTATAGATCTTAATAATTTAAAATTAATTAAACAAGTCTCACATTACAGGCAATTAGATGCCTATGAAAGCATCAGAATTAATAAATGTAATGATAGTACGAACAGAGACAACAGTCCAATTCCTTCAAGTTCTTTGTTCCTACTACTTTAGTGGCGGAAATTTAACTGTTACGCTCGGTGGGCTCTGACTCGGTTGGCTAGATCTTGCCACGCCCACTCGGTGTGCACTGAGCGAGTATATAAACACTCAACTTGTAGATTGTATTTTAGTTTATAATCATCTGCTGATGATGCTAACATGGTTAGCGAAACGCGCGTCCAGTGTAAAAGTAAAAGTGTTTTGGTGTATTGTGGTGATTTAGTGTTTTTATTAAGTTGCTATCAACTTCCGGTATTTCCGGAAGTCCCGCCATAGTGAAAATATTTTTAATCGATAGATCTCGTTGTGAAACTATGATGTGCAAAAAATCTCCGAGCTAGATGTTGTAATTCTCTAGAAACTTCTAATGCACGCTCAGCCTCGGACACCCTGTATACCTCCTATATAAAAAATTAAACATTTTTTGTGCGTTAGGCAAATTTGTTTTATTAGCAAAATACCACTGACAAGTTGGTCTCCGTTTTTTTTTTGTTTTTTTGAGACTTTCTTATAATAGTGCAAATGGTGAAATACCCAAAAAATCAAAAACAATAGAAGTTTTTAGCGTTATGCTAAACTAGAAAGATTCGCTTTAAATAAAAGTTGTGTCTTAATAGTATTTTTTTTAAAGATATTCCCATTTCCTACTTTTCAAATTGTTTACCCTATGTGACAGACCTACCTAGATATAAAATTGAAACGATGTATTATATTTCAGTAAGAATAAATAATACTTTTTTAGAGTGTCTAAATTATTTCCATAATTCCTCAGTAGGTTGAAAAAAAATATCCAAAAAATATTCCATTATAATGCTTCTCTCGGTTTCGTTTAAAAAACCCCGAATATGTTTTTTAAATACAATCCTAAAAGCCCGTACACACCAGATATACGTATATTTCGAATTACATGCACTAAAGCACTTACCGCTTTGATGTTCCATCCGTGTATAAACTTAAAGTAGGTTGGAGCGTGTGTCATGAGAGTAAATAGACCCCAGAGTCCGCCCCATTGTGCCAAAACGTTAACCCAAACCGTCTTGTCCCTGATGATATCCGACCATGGCACCGGAGCCTAGAAATAGTAAATAAATAAATAAATGCCTTTATTGTCAAAAAATTTTACAATTTGTAGACAAAGGTAAAGTAAACAAATAAAGTAAACAAACAAGGTACACAAACAAACAAACAAAAGATAATACAAAACATTATACAAATAATATTGTCAATTTTATTGTTTAAAATAAACATTTATATAAATGTTTACAGTGTCAAAGAATAAAAAAAAAATAAAAATAATATTCAAAGTTAGTTTATAGTAAATATCAATGACCTCTAAATAAATGTCTTTCGGTGTCATTGGTAAATATAGCAATAGCAAACATTAGACCAGTGTTTACAAGATCAAATGGCAGGTGATATGGCAGGAGATGTGCATTTTTTTTCGAGTTGTATAATATTGAACATTTAACTCTAAGCGTGGGGTAGGTAGATAAAGATCTTGCTTCGCGTTCCTGAGTGGATAAGTATGAGATGGCCTTTGAAGCTGATACATGCTTACGTATTAGGCAAACGGATTCAAATATAAATAAGGAAGGAAGAGTTAATATTTTTAATTTTTTAAAAAAAGTCCTGGCAATGAGTTCTGCTGTTTAGCCCCAGTGAATATCGAACAGCTCTCTTCTGGAGCTTGAAAATGCGGTCAAACTGAGTCGCACAACACATACCCCAGAATGGAAGGGCATACCTGAGGTGCGACTCAAAAAGTGCATAATAAACAGTTCTAGCCACTGACAAGTTAAGCTCCTTAGAAACAGATCTTGATGTAAAACAGGCAGAGCTCAATTTTTTCGACATAGCTTCGATGTGCATGTCCCATTTCAGAGAATTGTCCACAACAAGCCCTAAGAATTTTACAGATTTTACGACATCAATGGTGGTGTTGTTAAGTACAAAAGGCTGCAGCGAGTTTTTATACGACAAAGCTTTAGTTTAAGAAATGTTGAGACTTAGGAGGTTCGAATCGCACCAAGATTTAATGGTGATTAAGTCATTTGATATAATCCTATGAAGTGTAGTGATGTCCTTGTTGCTCCAAGTGGAGCTAGTGTCGCCCGCAAAAAGACATATTTTGCCACTGATGTTTATGTTAGCAATGTCGTTAATAAAAAGATGAAACAAAATGGGGCATGGCACTGAGTCTTGTGGTACTCCACATTCTATTGGCTTGCTAGAAGACAACGTGGTATCTACCCACACAAGTTGACTTCTGTTGCTCAGATACGACTTAAACCATTCGAGAGATGTTCCTCTGAACCCACAGTTCTGCAGTTTATTAATTAGGATCTTATGATTTACACAGTCGAAGGCCTTAGAAAAATGACAGAAAATTGTTGCTGTAGAATGATGGTTTTTTAGGCTGGAGTAAATTTTATTAAGGAGGGGAAACATAGCGTCATTTGTGGACTTGTTGCTTAGAAATCCAAACTGATGTTCAGTAAGTATTTTGTACTTAAACAGAAAAGCTACAAGCCTTCCTTTAACCAACCTTTCTATGGTCTTAGATAGCGTTGGAAGGAGTGCAATTGGGCGATAGTTAGAAGCTTCATCTTTGTCTCCCCCTTTATGCAGAGGAATGATTATTGCCGTCTTAAGTCATTTTGGAAAAATACCATTTTGGAATGACATGTTTATTAAAGTAGTTAGGTGATTCAGAGTGCTTTCTGGCAGATTCGAAAACATTTTTAAAGTTAGCCCGTCGGTCCCAAATGAGGATTTATTTTTGATGGTATTAATTGTACTGCGAAGCTCTTCTAAAACTACGGGCAAAAAAAAACTGTAAGTTTACATTATCATTAGAAAGATATGAAAGTGGATCATGAGAAGGACATATGGTATTAGTTAAGTTTTTCGCTACATTTACAAAGTAATCGTTAAGGTTCTCAGGTGAGGTAGAGATATTGTTAGACGAAGAAGCTTTTGTTTCTCAAATCATTCACAATAGACCATGTTTCTTTAGCAACATTACCAGAATTGACTATTCTCCTGTTATAATAAAGGTCCTTAGCGGCTCTTATAGTCTTATGATAAATTTTTCTGTATAGTTTTACGTAATTGTGGAAGAAGACACTGTCTGAGAATTTTTTTAAGTGATATAATGAACGCATGCTTTTAGAAGATATGCGTAGACCTGTAGTGGTCCAAGGTTTATTATGCTTATTTTCGATAGGCCTAAGAGGAAAGGATTTGAACGCTAGACTGGTTAATGTTTTTACGAAAATAGAAAATTCGGTGTCGGCATCATAAGTAAAATAAGTAAAAATAACAATTAATACGTAATGATTATACACCGGCACGAAAACGGACACCTTAAAATTTTCATATAATTTAAAATTTTATATATTGTTAAAATTTTTATATATTGTAGCGATTTCGATGATTTTTAAACAATCTGTAGCCAAATTATTTGACTTTTTAATGTGCGTTCCTAAATTAAAAATCAAAGTTGCCATTTGTCAATTATACGAGAGAAAACAAAATGTTGATATTATGTGAAAGTTTGAAACACCCTGTGGAGTATGTTAACAAAGCAAGGAATTTAAAAATCTTTTATCATCTAGGTGTACCTTTCCTCAATTGTTTGATTTTTGGTTCATCTCAATAGCTTCAATTTTTTATAGATATATTCTCTTTTGACTAACATTTTTTCGTATTTATATGTTTATATATTTCGTATTTCGTATAACAATTTTACATTAAAAGCATAACTTTGCTGTTGGTTCTAGCCAACAGACCTATAAATAGTGTTTATGATTTATTTAATGTCTGTCTTTGAAAAATGATATCTAGTTGTCTGTTGGGTAGTTACTCTAGCAGAGATAGTTTTAAGTCCAAAAGTTGATCTCTACCATGATCAATTATTGAAGCAGCAACAGCCCATACTTTAGAATTTAAAACAATCACTAGTAGAGTAAACGTCAATGAACAAAAATAATATGACTTTTCAATGACAGTGGCATTAGAACAACGGTTTTTCGTGCCGGTGAGTGTGGTATCCTATAATTTCACATGTTCACAATTAGTTTTGGTCAAGATTATCTCATATAAAACCGTACTATGGAGATTATCTCATGTAAGACCGTTATCATGTAAAAAAGTCAGTTTAATTTATTTATTTTCTATACAGGGTGGTACACCTCATTCGCCTCGGTTGATTATACGAACACGAAAATATTTTATGTTTATATGTGGGGAGGCAATATGCACAATTTAAAATTATTTTGAAATATACAGGGTGTTTCAGAACTAAGATCCATACCAAAGTTATATTTTTTCTTATTGAACACCCGGTATTTTATTTCATTTTTGAATTCCTGTCAAAAAAAAGGCTTTTATTATAAGGGTTAAATATGTTTAAAATCGTTAGTTTTTGAGATATTTAAAGATATTTAAATTTGCATGCTACAATAGAATAGATTATTAACACGCTGTACATTACTTTACAGAATTAATCCGTGTGCTGAGTTTAAAGGTAAAGAAATAAACTTTACTGAAAAATGGCATTGCTTCCTTAAATTTATACAGGGGTATCAAAAATTGCTGATCTATTTTAAGGATTTATTTTATATAAAAACTTCAAATGCGATTCAAATGCTCTTTCAAACTATATTAGGTTTCCTATACCTATCTAGCTCAGATTTTAAATAAACAACGATTTTTAAATAAAATTGCAATAAAGATGGTTGGTGTCGCCATCATTTTCTAGTGACAGTTAGTAACTATTTTCAAAGTCGCCATTAGTTTATGGACATTATTATTTATAATTTATAACAGTTTACTTAAATTTACCTACAATAGTTTAATAAGTAAGTATTCATTATTTTATCGAGAAAAATAAAGCAGTATCTGCTGGCGGAACGAATGGATATGTTTGTAGTGATTTTATTTTGTGAGGAAAATTGCTACTTGGCCTCAAAAGCTTATGCTCAAAGGTATCCAAAAATAGGAATCTTCTTGATAAGCGTTCCTTTGAAAAACTACTTGTCCTGTTTCTCAGAGCTGGTAGCGTGGTTTATAAAAGAAACCTGTTAGGCAGAAACCTGTCATTGGAAGTGAAGAAAATGAATTTGCCGTAATTGTCTCTTTTATAGAAAATCCATATATCTACAAGTCATTGTAAAATAAATCAACGAACTGCGTCTTCGTTTTTCTTCATAGAATAATAAATACACATTTAATAAATATTATTTTTTAAACTATTGTAGGTTGTATACCAACTGGTATAAATTTAAATAAGCCCATAAACTAATTTCGATTCTGAAAATAACTAGTAACTATGTAGTAACTGTCACTAGAAAGTTGCCATGACAACACTAGCCGTCTTGGCTGCCATTTTATTGAAAAACTGCTCTTTATTCAAAATCTGAGCTAGATAGGTATAGGAAACCCTAATATAGTTTGAAAAAGCATTTGAATCTGATTCAATTTATTATAAAAAATACAGGGTGTTGTATTTGAAATAACGAAGTTTTTATGTAAAATAAATTCTTAAAATAGATCAGCAATTTTTGATACCCCTGTATAAATTTAAGGAAGCAATAACATTTTCCAGTAAAGTTTATTTCTCTACCTTTAAATTCAACACAAGAATTAATTCTGAATAGTAATGTACAGGGTGGGTCAAATTCGACGCTTTTAAATGGAAACACCTTTTTCAATAGGAGATAGACAAAAACTAATATCGGTGTCTGGAGCTCAATTTTTGTTAAAAACATGATGGTGAAAACCGCATATCGATATCTGTTACCGTTTCGGAGTTATTCGGGGTGTTTTTCAAAAATATGCATTTTTAACAAATCACTGTAACTTTTTTGCAATGGAAAATTTTGTATATTTATGAAAACATTTCCAACGCACCATTTTACGTAGAATTTAATAGTTTAAGTATAATTTTTTTAAAATTAATAATTTAAGAATTATCAACAGAAAATTTGATTTTTTATATGGGACACCCTGTATATTTTTAATTTATTGAAACGAATTTAAAATTACCTTTCCAAAAAAATAACACACTAGATATTTTGCTCGATTCATCTTCGAGATATAGAGTATATAAAAATTCGTCCGCTTTAAATAAGTAGGCTTTGAACGGCACTGGCTGTAATGCAAGAAAACTCTAGCTGTGGGCATCAATTAAAACGAAAATAATATTTGCTATGAGAGATGCAGAATTTTATAACAATTTAAAATATATTTAACCAACATCAACACATTTAAACTATATCTAATAACAATAAAAATAAATAGCAAATCAAGACATGAGATTTTTCTACAGGTGTTCGACATATCGACCGTCTTATGTTATGGACAGACGGGGTAGTTTTTGAACATTTCTCGCGGAATTCATTAATTCAGTGGGGGTGAAAGATACCCTCTCATAACTGCTAAGTATTTCTAATTCTTGTCTAGATTATACGGAAGAATAAGGAACCTTTATTCTTCCGCAAATATATCCATAGGATTAGATCCATGGGCACTAACGGCCGTATTCATAATCGATCGCCAGCCTCCCGCTGGCGGGAGCTTTCCCGAAATTCTTCGCGCTCTCCGAGTAACGCGTGCGCACATTCGTCATATAGAGTAACCGCTCTCTCGCCAGCGGGCGGTTGGATAAGCATTTTTTTTCCGTTTTATAGTCGATCTCCAGGCGAAGAACACTTGCGCAGTTTAAACCCCATCCGGTGATTTTCGGCCGGCGACAGGAGCATGTCCTTACCATCTCCGGGCGGTCCGCCAGTTTAGTCTGGTTTATTTCTCTAGTTGAAAGAAGCACCAAGCAAACTGAATTAATTATGGATATTTATAATATTGTGACGATTAACGAGAACGATGACATTCGTATTTTTGAGGCCATTATTCATTACATTTGAGGCATATGAATTCCGTCCGTCTATTTGACCATTTAAATGTTTTATCGTTTTGTTTTTGTTATTTTTATGATTTTATATTTTTCCTATTGTTTTTACGTTTATTACATTAATTCTCTTTGTAATTTACACAAACTGGAAAAAATATACCAAATTCACCAAACATCAGTCATCTACACAAAACAAACATAGAGCCAATTTAAAAATATAAATTACTTCTACTCTGGTCATATTTTCCCTTAAAATAATTTTAAAATCCTTAACACAGCACCAATAGGTTAAGGTTAAGGTCTATAAAAATTTATAAACGTAATAAAAACGAATCCATAAAACTTTCAAATAAAACCGAACAGACCTATGGAATTCCCCATTATGTAAATTATTTTAACTTAATATCCTCTTTATTATGACCCAAAAATATACTTAGCCAAAAAAATATGTATATAAGAAATTGTAAATCTTTTTACTATAGTGATTATAGTGATATTAGTGAAGGATTACGAAGATATTATTCATTACTTTAAAACGAATTATAACAAAATAATGGACACATCAATAAAATATTTAAATTACCCAATATCAATAAAATATTTAAATTATTAATATTTAAATATTTAGAGAATGTTAAAGTTCATATAACCGATTTTGTGTAGAAAAAGGAAGAAAACATGTTCCCTGTTGTTAAAACCCTCCACCCGAAGTAAAATTTTGTTGGCGACGCGCCGTCATTTTCTCCAGCCAGCGGTGCGCTGGCGGCCGACTATGAAAGAGCTTTTTTTCTCTCCCGATATCGAAGCGCTCGCCGGAGAAATCTTCGGCGAGCGCTTCTTTTCGGCGGGCGGCTGGCGCTCGACTATGAATACGGCCGTAAGTCAGGCGGCCTCGACGGCCAACGGCTGGGATCTTGGTTAGCTATTCAATTATTCTTGAAATTGGCTGCAAAAATTTGCTGATAACTTCAGTGTTCAGAAGCGGTCCGTCGTATTGCTGGAAAAATATATTTTCGAGTTCCATTAAGGGGATATCTTCAATAAAAGGTCCAAAGCCTAAGTTTAAACTGGCGAACTTTTAAAAATTCTGTATTTCGAAGGGGATTATAACAAAATATCAAGTATGCTATATTTTTGGAAAGGTAATTTTAAATTATTTTCAGTTAATTAAAAATATAGAGGGTGTCCCAAATAAAAAATCAATTTTTCTGTTGATAACTCTTAAATTATTAATTTTAAAAAAATCATACTTAAACCATTACATTCTACATAAAAAGGTGCTTTGGAAATGTTTTCATAGAAATACAAAATTTTTCATAGTAAAAAAGTTACAGCGATTTGTTAAAAATGCACATTTTTGAAAAACAACCCGTAACTCCGAAACGGTAACAGATGTTGATGTGCGGTTTTCACCATCATGTTTTTGATGAAAATTGAGCTCCAGACACCGATATTAGTTTTTGTCTATTTCCTATAGAAAAGGGTGTTTCCATTTAAAAGCGTCGAATTTGACCCACCCTGTACAGGGTTTTAATAATCTATTCTTTAGTAGCATGCAAATTAAAATATATTTAAATATCTCAAAAACCAATGATTTTTAACATATTTAATCCTTATAATAAATGCTTTTTTTTGGACCCAGCAATACAAAAATGAAATAAAATACCGGGTGTCCCATAAGAAAAAATATAACTTTGGTATGGATCTTAGTTCTGAAACACCCTGTATATTTCAAAATAATTTTAAATTGTGCACATTGCCTCCTCACATATACTCATAATATATTTTGTTTCTACATCTTTCCGTTTTCGTATAATCAACCGAGGCGAATGAGGTGCGCCACCCTGTACATATACACCTATTTAACAATTTTGTTATAAATTGTTAGTATCGATATCAGACATCTTTATTTGCAGCGGCTGTTCTGGTTTAACTTAAATTAAATTTAATTAACTTAAATTGAAATATAAATATTTATATTCTGTTTATGCGCTAGATTATTATAGATACATAGCGGTAATATCAGTGGAAATCAGATCTAAATTTGCATCTAGATGGTAAGAGTGTCT
The DNA here is from genome assembly GCF_002938485.1 of Sitophilus oryzae. NCBI lineage: Eukaryota > Metazoa > Arthropoda > Insecta > Coleoptera > Curculionidae > Sitophilus > Sitophilus oryzae. Next base: position 3,110,288 of record NW_022145749.1, read on the forward strand.
CTTGAGACAAATATGTAACATGTCGTGTAGGGAGGGTATACTACACGGAAATTTAAATCGCTTTTTTAAGGTTATATTCGAGAGTGACATTGTTATTCATTCTGCAAATGAAAAGCAATGCCCTACTGCAATTACTAAAAAGCATAATTTTGTTTTTCTAATCCATTTCACAAGTTATTAGGTCACTCGATCCACTACTAAATTGCTAATCTGGATTTGCTAGTATATTTACATACTAGTGGATTTTCGGGTAATAAGTAATACAATTTTTATTTTCCTATACAGGGTGTGTCTTAAATAAGTGCAAATATTTTCAGGGCTGGTAGATCTCGATAAAAGAAACATGGACTATATGTTTCTTTCCAAAATAACCGAGTTATTTTACTTCAAAAATTAAAAAAAATTGCTTTAAAATTAAGAACCACTGGATTTTTCTATGGTTTCTGGATAAATTTAATATTCTACCTATATTGCCATAAAATCAAGATAATATGTTTTTTTATTTAAAAAATAAAACATCCAATTTTATAAAATACAAAATTTTCAATTTTCCTGCGGGTTAAAAACCACATAGACGTGTTTATGGGCTCGAAATATACAAAAAATATACCTAATTATTTGCACTTATTATTTTATTAAAAAATAGTTTCAAAATTTCAGAAGTAAATAGCTCTTTATATTATTTAAAAAAGTCTTCTGTAAGAGTTAGATAACAAAAGAGATTTTGAGTTACAAAACAATATACAGAAACATGAACGCATTTGTGAAAGTAATATGGATAATGTGGAATAAGAATGGAGGATAATATGGGATGAGTTATAATGAGTTAAATAAACGGGTATACAAGATTTTCTTGAATTCTTTGTTTTACATACAAAAATGGCACAAAGAATACAAGTCATTATAAAAGTGGTTATTTTTTTTATTACCCGCAATATCTTAGGGGGGGGGGGCAGAGACAATAACATATTAATACAATTTAAGCCTAAGCAAATACAATATAATTTGTTAAGCTTTACCTGACTAAATAAACAATTATTACCGCTAAATATCAAATATCGAAATAACGACACTATTAAAATTTTCACAACTCTGGTAAAAAACTTTAGCAACCTTCAATTTGTACTTTTCAGTTTTATGCACGACTAAGAGATTGGCGGCCGTATTTCTTTTGATTATGTGAACTGTAGTTCATCTAGAATAGTCTTTTAGCTAGTAGATCGTTGATGAGGCATATTGTTTTTGAAAGTATAGGGAATCTCATATTACCCGGTTTATTTCAGTATCAAAACATTTCTACAGCACATAATATAGTCATTAGGTGTTTATGAATAATTTGAATGACTTATGATTAAAAAATATTAGTTCAAAAAAAAGTTGGCATTATCAAGATTAAAATATTTGGAAGTTATAAACCGATTCAAACATAATTATTATCTAGCCAGCAAATATAAATATTTCTGTAGAATTAATATAACATATATTAATATTATTTCTGTAAGTGATAATAATAAGCATGTTAAATTAAGGGATAATCAGCAGATGAACACCCTGTACATACTATTTTTGTACTTGTTGAAAATATAAAAAATCTTAGATTAATAGACTGGAAAACTATTTATCATAATATATTAATTATATAGAATATTAAAAACTAGAAAATTAAAATATATAGGGTATCCCAGAAATAAGAGCAGATATTTTAACGGGTGGCATTTCTGGTCAAAAGAAACATATTTTCTCTTTACCATTTTTAAAATAAATTCAAAATAACCGGGTTATTTAACTTTGAAGATTTAAAAAAATATGGCAACATTTTGAGAATCGCCGGCATATGTATATCGTCAACACCATCTAATTACCCGGATCGGTGCCCGAATCTCAGATAATTCTACGCCATGTGTTGCCGCATAGTCAAGAAAGTATATTCTTAAAAATAAGTTAGAAAATCACACCACCTGAGGAGTTTAGCAGAGATGCATTACATTTCTAAGGTGGTTTTATTATTACAGAAAATAAATTAAAAGAAACAACCTACCCATAACATTAACAAAAATACTTATGACAGATTTAGTAATGACAGAAAACTAACTGTGACAGTTCTCTTTTTTGATACACACTTAAAAATACACTTCAGTGTGCTGCTTTACTTGTACATGCTATTATAATAACTGCTAAAATAACAGTCCCCGTTTCTAACATATTATTTGTATACAGGCTTTATCATAATTTGATAAACCACTGATTTACAAAGGATCTTGAAAAGCGCACACTACTTTGAATACCTTTCTGAACGAATAAATGTTGAGAATTATTGCCTTTTATATGTTTCACTCAACAATTTTAAATATATTTTTTTGCTGTTTTTTCGATGTATTTCAGATGCATTGCAATGTATTTAATGGTTTCATCGACAACTATCCTCCAAACTATCCACCAAAAGTGCCACGTGCTAACAGGTTCTTTAAAATGCGCCGCGCCCTGGCGAGCTTGCGTCATGCGACAATATTAAGCGACGTTGCCTTAGTTACAACAATTTTAAATTCAAGACATTTGAAGCAATCCAATTCGTATTAAATTTAATTGGATTGCTTCAAATGTCTTGAATTTAAAATTGTTGTAACTAAGGCAACGTCGCTTAATATTGTCGCATGACGCAAGCAAGAAACAAACAAAACGGTTGAATCTAAAGTAATCGAAACACGCTTGTCAAGACAGTTGCCTAACTTAAAGGGTATGCGTATGGCATAATTGTTATTAGTGTTTTATTTTGCTCTGTAACTAATAGGTATCTAATAATATTAGATTAAATTGAACAAATATCAATCAGAATTTGAATTAAAATTAGTGAATTTATTAACAAATTTAGATAAAAGATTAAAAATAACATTCCTAATTTTATGTGTAGAAATTTAAAGTTGCTGTGAATTTATAAATATAGAAATATGCAGAATATGGATAACGCAGGAGGTGGCAACACTGCAAGGTTTAGATTCACCGTAGGAGAAATCTCAGGTGAATAAACAAATGGCACTAAAAGGTTTTTAAAATCTCCCGGAAAATGTCAGGAAAAATTTTAAAATTTTCAACAATTTTTTTTCACAAAAAATACTCATAGGCGTGTTTCTGGAGTCGAAATATACTAGAGCATTCAAAATATCTGCCTTTATTTCTGAAACACCCTGCATGTTATTTTCATTCATTTATTTTCTTATGTTATCTTAGAAAAATAATTATATAATCAGCATATTTTTATGACAAGTTTTCGTAAACCTATTTTAATTATATTTTCCGCCAAATATCTTTGACTGCTTGGCAAGAAATCGATTTTAAATAAATCAGGGTTAAAATCAACCTAAGCAAAATTTATTACTCTCATGGAGATTAAGCACAATAATTTAAGCCTAAAAATAGCTGGCGTATCATGATAAATACCTGCAGAAAAAAATATATTTAAAAATATGAGCATATGGATGTTTAATAAAATAAGGTATTAAAGAATATGAATTCAACAAATTTAATAGCAATAATTGACCTGATTAAACGTATATAAAAATGTAATATTAATACAAGTTGGAGAAAAAAAAACGTTATTACTAATAATTAGAGTCAATTTTTATAAATTAAATTAAATTTGATTTTACTCTTTTGACGACTTATTTGAAAAATTACAATGGTTTGTTAGATTAGAATAAATAATGTATGTGTATCGAAAAAATATGTTTCTATCGAATAATTTGCTTTTTAAGGAATTTATTGGAAAGTTGTGGAAATAGTCTGTTACAATGCGAAACGTAAAAAAAGTTAGAGAAGAAGAAAGTTAAATGAGGTATTTCTTACTTTGTCTTTTGCCACGCTTTTTCCTAGACTTGTCAGGATATATTCCTTTTCATTGTCCGATATCCGGGGATGTTCACTAGGACTGTCATGGACCAGCGCCCACCAAGCTATGAACCACGATGTACCAAACGCGCTGCAAGCGTAGAACACATATTCCCATCCCCATCTGTCTATTATAAACCCACAAATGGGGTAAGTCATTGCAGCACCAACAGAGCTACCTAGAAAAGTATTATATTAAACAATGCTATCTGGTTTTCATGCTGTTTGCTATCTGGTTTTCATGCTATTTTTGGCATTATTAAATTGTATTTAGTAGCCCAAAAATATTGAAAAATATGATGGAATTTTTTACAAAAAATTATTATTTTTACGTGTATTGTTTCAGTCACAAAATAACACACATAAAGATTCACAGAATTAGTAAAATTTCAAAAATTCCTCCATATTAAAAAAAAAATATATGGTAATGAAAAATTTCATGAGATAAATTTACTTTTCATTCTCATATTCTAATTAAATTGATAATAATAATCAATCCAATATATCATATATAATTTTGTCAAGATAAAAAAAGAGCTGAAAACAAAAGTTGAAATAAATATAAAATAAATGTTCTGTGGAGATATCACAACTAAAAATATATTTTTATTTGCAATTTTAACAGAAGCTTGATACATTGTGTTTAATTTGAATGTTAGAACTTCTCATATCGATATTTTCCATAATCCAGGTTATAAGTGATATGACCGAGTAAAAGCAGCAGCTAAAATAAATTGCCTATTAATTCCACATCATCGTTTCCATGTTCAATTTTTCAGAAAATGTTTAAGCCATTCTTCGTTATCCTGTTTATATATCAAAGAGGATCAGACGACTTTTTGAACTCTCTTACTATCTAGAAATTGAAAGCAGATTTTTATATTCTTAGGTAGAATATTTTCGAAGGCACTTACAAAGAGGCGATTTCTCTACAATATAGCCATAAAAAATATGCAAGTTTAACTTTTAGAGTAGATATAGTAAATAATGTATGAGTAATGCCATAAAATACACCGGATGCGTCTCAAAAGTGGCTCACCCCTATAACTTTTTTATTTTTTCAGATAAAAAACGAAATTTAGAATGTTAATATATGACATAAATTAGGCTACATCAATTATTTTCGGTCACTTCGTGTTTCACCGGAAATAACTGCAACTTTTAATTTTTAAATGACATATTTTTTTTACTTCATTTGATAGAAAATGTCTTTCTGGATGGAATGACGTAGCATATGCCAATTTTTGACATTTTCAATTAAAAAAAATACTCGAAATACCAGTGTGTGGTACCAAATTATTCGTAATAAAATGATTTTACCAAATATCTTAATGAGCCACCCTCGTTTTATTTGAAAAAATTGAGATATGATTAAAAATACGATTTGGGCATCTTTTAACCAGCCAGAACAGAAACATTAGATGATCAAATCTATTTCTCCAAGGATCCTTGATTAAAAATTAGTGTTTTTAACACAGCCATGGCACTCTAGATTGGAGTTTAAGATACGATTTTTTTAAACGAGAATGTTAAAAGTTAACATGAAAAAATGACATGATATCTCATTCTATTTAGAGTGTCACTTTCTATCTAATATAGTAAAAAAATACTGAGGGTTCCATTTAAAAATCAAAAGTTGTAGTCATTTTCAGTGAAACAGGAAGTTATTTTTTGTAAACACTTCTGGCGTTAAACCTAAACGGACGCTGCTTGCCAGAAATTATGTTTACATTAATATAAATTTGTCTAACAAAGAAAAAAATGCTTAACGTTTCGAAAAGTTATCTCTTTTCATCGTCGGAAGCAAAAAAATACAAAGGATAAAGAAAAAAACTATTTAAAATATTTAAATTCAATTATTCGAGAACACTTTACTTTTTTAAAACAGTTTTTAACGGTTTCCTGTAGACGTATCTGTTTTAAAAAAGTAAAGTGTTCTCGAATAGTTGAATTTAAATATTTTAAATAATTTTTTTCTTTATTCTTTGTATTTTTTTTGCTTCCGACGACGGAAAGAGATAACTTTCTGAAACGTTAAGTTATAACTTTATATAAAAATAAAACAGTTATAACTTCTAACAAGCAGCGTCCGTTTAGGTTTAACGCAGAAGTGCTTACAAAAATAAATATTTTATTTTGTAGATTTTCTTGCAGTGCAGTGGCGAAATACCCATAAAGGATTTTTTTGGAGGGAACAATTGAATACGTCAATCAATCCTAATTTATGTCGTATACTAACATACTAAATCTCGGTTTTTTATCTGAAAAAATAAAAAAAAGTTATAGGGGTGAGCCACTTTGAGACGCACTCGGTATAATATATGACATGACATACAGTAACTACAAAAACTATATTCTTTGCCGTTGAAATATTTAGTACTTTTTAATTAGAAATAATACATAATATGGTTATTTATATTAAAATATAAGCCTTACTTCAATATTATTAGCCTGAAAAGAGTTTTTAGAAAATTTGAATAACAAAAAATAATTTTGAGGGCAATTTTACATAACAAAGACCTTTTAGATTTTTTTGATTCCCAAAATAATATATCTTCGTAGGCTTTGTTCTTTCAGAGGCATTCATTTTTGGTTATCTTTGCCTTATTCTCTTACATAAAATAAAATAGGGACTGTAAAATAATACATGCTTTAAATGTATGCTGTCCATATGCTATCCATATATACACGGTAGGCAACGCCCGGCATTGGGTGCCGATTTTCATGTCAAAGAGCACCGTCAGTGTGTTCAGTATGAGGGTTGTCTTTTATATTTTGCGTATAGAAACATAATAGGTGCGTGTCAACATATATCAAATGTCAAAATTTACTGTCATCTTTAGTTAACTCAACGCAAAGTTTTAGAGTGCTTCGTTTAAAGCTGTACCTAAACCGAATTACTGAAGTTGACGAATCAGTCGACAAATGGAATTAAGTAAAGAAAATTTTTACGCAATAATTTTTTACAATTTTTGAAGACAGTTGCCTCAACAAGAATGTCTCGCTGAGTTGGTTTCTGTTTTCGGCTATCCCACCACACCAGTCAACATCAAACAATCTTACAGGTAGAGAGAATTTAAAAGTGGAAGGATTAGTCTTAGTGACGATACAAGTAGAGGTCCACCAACAACGGCAATTAGCCAGGAAAACGTCGATGCTGTACGTAAGCTGAAAGCTGATCCAAGAAGATTGAAATGTCAGATATCGTAAAATTGAAGCATACTTGGGTATTTAAAAGACCCCATTCAAAAAATTTACATGAAGAATATTAAAAAAAAGTTCTGGTTGGATACCGCATCTGTTGACAGAACAATAAAAAGCAGTGAGAGTCAATTGGTGTCAAAAAAACTCTACACCGGTTTAACACTCAAAAAATATTTATATTATTGTCATTGGTGATGAATCCTGAATTTATTCTTATGAACCCGAAAATAAACGTTAATCTGTTTGGGTTTTCCGAGGTGAACCAAAACCGACAAGAGTTACCCGTTCTAGAAATGTTTCCAAAAATATGGGGACGACATTTGTCTCAAAAGTGGGTCATGTAGTAACAATTCCTTTACAAGATCGAATAACTGTTAGTGCTAATTGGCACATGTCTATTTCTTTGCCTGAAGTAATTGCTGAGTGTCGAAAAAACAACTCTCAACGACGAATGATCTTCCAACAAGACAATACAAGTTCCCCCACACCTCGAAAACAATTGAGTTTTTAAAGCAAGATAACATCGAATTGCTCATCAATAGCTTAAAACAGAAGTTTTGGACTTACATAATTTTGAATTAATTAAAGTATGCCTAACAAATAACTAAAAATGGATACCCAAACATCACGGGAGCTTTTAGTCTAAGAGCTGGCTACATAAAAAACCTTATCATCGTTACATGGCTAATTTTTCTTGTGAAGTATCCATTTGTGTAGCCATTATGAAATAGTCATGTCTGCCGGCGCAGTCCCGGGGCTTAAAGCGGGGTCGGCCAATCAAAAGGGTGAAATTTTGACACTAAAACTATTATAAGGTACAAGAGTTATAATTGCGAAAATAGCTTTCATTTACTATTAAGAAACGTGTAAAATTGTGGGCAGACATGTTTCTCGTCGCTAAAATGCCGACAGACAACGCGAAAGAGGGATGAAATTTTGAAAAAAAATTATGGCATGCATGCATGCCGATTGGTGGAATGTCATATTTATTTATATTAAAAGCCGTATGCAAAAAGACTGACAAAAAGATCGTGGCTAAATCAGCGGCAGACAGTTATCAGAAGACGATATTACTCTAGCGCTTAGATAGATAAATCATATTATACGATTTTATTATAAATGTATTTTTTTATTATTTCACAATAACATATATCATACATTTACTATTCTGTCTCACGTCTCATTATTTATTTGTATTTGACTCATGGTACTGCAGATTCTCGCTCTCGCTAACGAGTCTTCCATTGAGTCGATATCTGCACCGTAAAATTTTTGTAGATTTTCATGTATCATGTTTCAATTGATAACGCGGCGAGCGTTTCTTGAAAACGCTTATACAGGGTAAGTCTTAAATAACTGGAAATACTTTTAGGGGTGATACTGACCCCATACTGATATTTCGACCCCAGGAACAGGTCTATGAGGTTTATTCACAAAAAGATGTTGAAAATCCTGTATTTTTTTAATTTTCCCCTATATTTTAGAGAACTTTTTAGAACTGCCTGTTCACCGCATATTTACCCACGTTATAATTTCTTAATCTACAATGCCTACGGCTTTACTCTATGGTCACGACACTAAAAGAATGGATGCAAATACAGAAAAAAGCAGGTGGCTAACAAAATTATTTAAAAATAAATCGATTTCTTTGTAAATTTTCAAACTTGAATAATAGACGGAGAGCTGGCTACATAAAAAACCTTATCATCGTTACATGGCTAGTTTTTTGTGTGAAGTATCCTTTTGTGTAGCCATTATGGAATAGTCATGTCTGCCAGCGCGATCCCGGGGCTTTAAGCTGGGGTGGTCAATCGAAAGAGTGAAATTATGACACTAAAAGTATTATAAGGTACACGTGTTATAATTGCGAAAATATCTTTTATTTATTATTAAGAAACGTGTAAAACTGTTGACAGACATTTTTCTCGTGGCTTGGTTTGGTTAATCGGTGCCGGTAGACAACCCGAAAGAGGCATGGAATTTGACAAAAAAAGTCATCGCAGACATGCATGTCGATTGGTGGAATGTAAATGTTTATTTATTTAAAAAGCCATATGCAAATGAACAAACAAAAAAATCGTGGCTCAATCAGCGGTAGACAGTTATAAAAAACGCGATATTACTCTACAGGGTGAATCTCAAATAAGTGCAAATATTTTCAGAGCTGGTAGATCTCGATAAAAAAAAAACATATTTTCTTTTTCATAAAAAAAACATATTTTATTATTAAAATAAATAAATTTCTTTTTAAACTTGAATAACGCGATTATTTTGGACTTATTTGGAAAAGGGTAAAAAGAAAATATGTTTTTTTTTATCGAGATCTATATATATATATATATATATATATATATATATATATATATATATATATATATATATATATATATATATATATATATATATATATATATATATATATATTATTGCATCCATTATATTATATATATATATATATATATATATATATATATATATTATTGCATCCATTATTTTAGTTTCGTAGCCATATAGTAAAGCCGTAAGCATGATTGGTAAAGAAATAATTTTACCGTTGGTAAATTTGCGGTCAACAAGCAGTTCTAAAAAGTTTTCTAAAATATACAGGAAAATTTAAAAATAATTTTCGCGATTTTCTACATCTTTTTTGCGAAAAAAAAAAATCATAGACGTGTTCCTGGGGTCGAAATATATCACCCTTAAAAATATTTTCACTTATTTAAGTCTCACCCTGTATAAGCGTTTTCAGAAAACGCTGGCCGCATTATCAATTGAAACATAATACCTGTAAGTCTATAAAAATTTTACGGCGCAGATATCGACTCAGAGACTCGCTTGTGAGAGCGGGGATCTGCAGTAAGATGAGTCAGATACAAATAGTGAGACAGAATAGTAAATGTATGATATCTGTTTTGAAATAATAAAAAAACATATTTATAATGTAATCGTATACATGATTTATCTATACCTAAATGGATGAGGTGGCGAGCGTTCCCTGACAGCGCTGGAGTAATTCGCGCTTTTGATAACAACTGTCTGCGGCTGATTTAGCCACGTTATTTTTGTCTGCCCTTTTGCATACGGCTTTTAAAATAAATAAATATGACATTCCACCAATGGGCATGCATGTATGCCATATTTTTTTTCATTCTTCAAATTTCATTTTTTAATAATTTTCGATATAATTTTTAAAATTTCATGCCTCTTTCGCGTTGTCTGTCGGCATTTTAGCGACCAGAAAAATGTCTGCCAACAATTTTCCACATTTCTTAATAATAAATAAAAGCTATTTTCGCAATTATAACTCATGTACCTTATAATATTTTTACTGTCCAAATCTCACCCTTTCGATTGGCCGCCCCCGGCTTTAAGCCCCGGGATCGCGCTGGTAGTGACTATTTCATTATGGCTACACAAAAGGATACTTCACACAAAAAATTAGCCATGTAACGATGATAAGGTTTTCTATGTAGCCAGCTCTTAGACTATAACTCTGCTATTTTGGAAGACGGTAAAGAGAAAATATGTTTCTTTTATCGAGATCTATTAGCTCTGAAAATATTTGCACTTATTCAAGACTCACCCTGTACAGTAACATGGCGCTTTTGATAACTGTCTATCGCTGATTTAGCCAAGATTTTGTTATTTGCTCTTTTGCATGCAGCTTTTTAAATAAATAAATATGACATTCCACTAATCGGCATGCATATGTAATATACTATTATATGCCATATATTTTTTTTAAATTTCATCCCTTTTTCGCGTTGTCTGCCGGCATTTTACCGACGAGAAAAATGTCTGCCAACAATTTTCCACGTTTCTTAATAATAAATAATAGCTATTTTCGCAATTATAACTCGTGTACCTATAATATTTTTAGTTTTTAGTATAAAAATGTCACCCTTTCGATTGGCCGCCCCCACTTTAAGCGCCCAGATTGCGCTGGCAGACATGACTATTTCATAATGGCTACACAAAACGATACCTCACAAGAAAAATTAGCCATGTAACGATGATAAAGTTTTTTATGTAGCCAGCTCTCCGTCTATTTGTAGTATATGTATAGGGTAAAATTATATTTAACATCTAGATACACATAAATTAATTATGGACTAAAAACAGTAGCTACATACGCAAATTTCGGTTCACTAAAATTTGAATATCTACTTTTTACAAACATTTGATACAGGATCGCCAAACAGGACATCGTTTAGATGACGAATTATTAGGCATTATTATTGAACATAATATTTTACCTAAATACGCTGTAACAAATTTACTCCTCTCATTAGGTGGTATCCATTTTGCTGTCATGTCGTGCATAGAAGGCCAAGCAAAACCCTGAAATGTTTTTACAATTAGAACTATAATAAATATACATATACTTTTGTAGCAGGTTCAATCCTTGATATATTTTCAGGGTTTACGCGGTTTCGAACGCGCTTGTTTGAAACAAATTTGTATTGGTTTATTTCTGGATTATTTTAAATAAATTATATAAAATAATGGCAGTGCTGTTTGGTTTCGTCTGGATATTGAGTCTAAATAAAAGAGTACAGTCTAAATAGCCACCTATGTCTACGCCTGTAATGTTACCACTTTGTGATGGGCTAGTCAGCTTTTTGCTCATAGCCTTCTTAAGAACAAATAGGTCGAACCAGCTGTTCTCTTCTACCTAGAGGCACAGCTAGAGGTATGTTAAAGCGTAGATAACTTTAGTAGAAGGTTAGCTTTGACGGACTTGAATATTTATTGTTGGTCCATGCGCTGATAAAAATATTTTCCTGAATCAAGAGTATACGCTTGTCCCAAGACTATATGGCTTTAATATATGTCGATGTCCTGCTATTTTGGAACAAGGAACTAATTTCTCTAACCGAGATAACGCTTATATATTTAAGAAAATACTTAAAACAGACGATACAGATTTTTGTTTCAACTTCATAATATAGTAATATTCCCATACTCTTAAAATGCAAGAGAATATTTCTCTCCGTGTGTTGTTCGTTTCTCACACGTCACGTTAGTGGTTAAGGGTTAAGGAATTCTATGTTTATGCTTAGTTATGTACCCACCTCAATTTTAATTTTTAATTATATATTTTTTTTTAAAAATTGCAAATGTTGATTTACTTATTTTAAATAAAGTTAATTTTTTAAAAGTTAATTGGGGGCACCGTCATTAAATGAAAATAATTTATTTTTTTCTCGTTATATATTTAATATTTAGCTCGTATTAACAGTTCGGTTACACAGTAGCGTAGCGTAGGCCCCGCAGCGGCGGGGGGGGCCTAGTGATTTTGAGGGCCCCGCATTATTTGTTCCTTTTTTACATTTTATTTGTTCCCATTAATTTATTTTAATTTGAATCATATTTTTATTAGAAAAATTCTATTTATGTTTATTTATTTTTATTATTTAGTTTTCTTTTAGTACCTAAGTTTTGTTTTATGTTGATTTATTTTGTAATGTTTTATTTTTTACGTTCCTTTATTATAATTTTTTCTTACCTGGAATAAGTTAAATTTTTGTTTTTATATATTAAATGACTTGATATACCTACATAAAGCTTTATTATGTTTTTTAGTGTTTTTTTTATTTTAATATAAGGGCCCCTAAAAAATCTTGCGGGGGGAGGCTCACATTTGAAGTTACGCTACTGCGGTTACATACAATATGTTTGAATGATGAAATTTATATTTATTTTTTTTATATGCTTTCGCAAACTTTAATATATCTGTATATACAAATACCAGGTTATGTCGTACTAGTATTTTTAGATATCAACGATCGCGGAGATTTATTTTTGCTTCTGATTTTCTAAAATCTTACATTATTTTTGATCTATTAGAAATGTTGGCGCAAATCAGGGAGACGGAGGTGGCGACTGCACAAGTTTTTGATGATTTAGATAGGTTTGTAAATAAAGTAGGACACAGCTAATCCAGATTTGTCTAGTCAATTCTTATTCGTTCTTAGAACGTCGGCATCGCTGGGCGTATGAGTCATAGGCGAGTCGCCAGGCCTAAGGCTGAGTTCACACGGCACGGGTCCGCAACAATACGTACAGCTTCCTTTGGACTTCCATATAACTCTCTGCGATTAATATTAAACTCAGGATGGCTTCTCTTGTTCCTGTCCCCCTTCTTAAACCGTATTGTGATCTAGTAAGGAAATCATCACAATCTTCCTATAATTTGTGTTAATTATTGATAAGTTTTAAGTCAATTTTTAGTAAATGACGTCTAGAGCTTCACCTCGCCAAAATTATCATCCACAGCCGTCTTTGATGCTTTTTTTCGATCATACGGTATATCAAGTAAATTAGCGAGATTCCAAAAAAGGTTTTATTATGACTGGCTGTAATTTAAGTTTCCGTGTTAAAATACAAAATATAGGGTACGTTCAGCAATTTATATGCACTGTTCTACCCATGAGTCTTAGCAAACGTTTAACAAAAAACATAGTGACATATAATGAAGTGCTTCGATGTCCGCTAAGGATCATCAAACTTTAAACAAATAAACACATGTTTTAAGATATTTTAAGAAGCGTTATTCCGATGTGAACAGCTAATGTTAAATTTACTTTCGAATTTACTTTAACATAAAAAAAGTCTCGGAAATAGGGTCGATGAACTGTTAATTTAGTTAAACGTAGGTACTTAATTTATAGAATATTTTATGTAAGAATTAGACAGATTTAATATTAGCGAATTAGAAGCATATTATAATAAATTACATTTTAATGAAAATGGTGTGTTGAAAATTTGTTTCAAAACAAACATTGAATGTGCAATACCGGGTGTTTTACAAAAGTGGGTGGATATTAATTATTGATGTATTCAATTAATTTCGGTCACTTCCTATTTCAACGGAACTTTGCTTTTGTTTTTCCTTGAACTTTTTTGCTTTTTTGAACTTTCCTTGAACTTTTTTTTTGACCACAACTTTTGCTTTTAAGTGGTACCCTCGGTATTTTTATTTGAAAATGGCATTCTGAATATAATGACATATTATATGTCAACTTTTGACATTTTCAATTAAAAAAATAGGATTCTAAATTTCAATCTAGTTTGCCATGGCTATGTTAAACCCAATAATTTATAATGAAGGAGCTTTGGAAAAATAGATTAGGTTTATATCTCATTAGGTTTATATCTCTCATCAAAATTATAACTCAATTTTTTCAAATGGAAGTAGGGTTGGCCACTAGCATATTTCGAAAAAGCATTTTTTACGAATACATTCTTAGTATATATTTGCTATTTCGAGTCAAATTATCGTTACATTTATTGCCTTTAGACTGAAATTTAAAATGCTATTTTTTAATTAAGATTATCAAAAGTTGACTTGTCTAAAATAATCAAATAAACTAAAAAAATATCGCAGTACCATTTAAAAATCAAAAATCAAAAGTGTCATTTTAGGTGAAGGGGAAGTGAACGAAATTAATTGAATACGTCAGTCAATCCTTATTTATATCCTATACTAACATACCAAATTTCGTTTTTTTTTATCTCAAAATAAAAATGTTATAAGGGTGAGTGACATTTGAAAAACACAGTTCTAGTTTAAAAAAAACACACAAAGGTTTTTTTGAAACTAGAAATTATTATAAATGGTTTAATGATTGGATTAGCAATATCTCTAAACAAATATGTATTTTTTCTTAAAGATTTTTAATATTATTTCCTTAAATTTAAGCAGCCGGGACATGGAAAATGGAGACATTATATCAGAGTCATTTTTAAAAGTCATTTTGAAGCACTTTGTCGAAACAGTAAGTCTATTTTTTTACATAATTTGAATATTAAATAGTTTTTCTGTTTTGTTTTCAATGGCAGAGAAATATATCCCATATGATCGAATCAAAACACGGCGTCTGGGTTGGCTTGCAAATGAAGATCGCCGTGATTTTATATGAAAAAATTATATGGTGAAAATCTTATATTAACATTTCTAAGTCAACTTAAAGAAGAAAATTTTTGAAAGCCATTTATTGAACTTTCTATCTCAAGGTGTCAGATACAGATCGGAAAATGTTCTCCTCCAATTTCCCGATATATGTTTCAAATAACTTTTGTATTCCTTGCGATTCGTGTTTGTTACTTTTCAAGTTATCACACCCTGTATATGTTTTAGAAATAATAGCCGTCTTTAGTTATGAATGAGAACACAATATTATCCATGGGCGTAGCGGGGCAGTTGCTCCACTTTATCTGGCGAGCTCATGCATAATTTTAATAATAAAATATAGCTTAATTTTAATGTCTATCAATATCGATAAGATACTATTGACAAGAATTGACACATTTTGATTAAGGTTAGAAAGAGTAATAGACATGTAGAAAAGATACCGTGAAAATTATGACGTTGAAAGAGTTAAGCTGTACGCACACTGGTGCGATCACGGCCGCGATCACGATTTCCACGCGGCCGCGGCCAAAAGTTGCTGAAGAATACATATGAATATGAGGAACCGTTTCACATTGGCGCGATCGAGTTTTGGAGAAGAAGCGGCCTGGCGGCGTTCTATTCTGCGGTGGCGACCAGATTCAACTTGTCGAGTTTGATCACGTGATCGCGACCTAACTGATAAGAATTTTCCGTTATTTTGTGTGTTTTTTCTTGTTGCAATTTAGAAATGGACTTAACAGAGCAGCTAATAAGGCTGTAAAAATACACAAAATTCTATATGGTTTATCCGATCCAAGTTACAAAAGTCATAGAATTAAAAATAAAAAGTTTGAGACAAAATCGGAATTGCAATTGGATTGGCTAGTACATATGTATATGTATACATTTTTATTGTTTAATTTTAAATATTGTAGGTAAATATTTAAGAATGTTTTTTTGGTATATATAATTCACATTTTTAAGTTGTACCTATGTATACCTACAGGATGGCGCAATACATATAGGTACGGCTGTGAACGCGAACGCGTTGGTGTGTGCTAGAATGATCGCTCATGTTATCGCTGCCCTGATCGTGATTGTGATCGCGGCCGTGATCGCACCAGTGTGCGTGTAGCTTAAGACCGTGTTTATGTTTGAGCAGTGATATACCACTGTAAAAATAAATACTAGCGAAGAAAAATATAAAATGCATTTTCCATACAAGTGTTTATGTTGAAGCGGTAAGTAGTTTAGCGCTTTTTTTCCTATATAAATACAAAATTCTATGTCGTTGCGTCTCTAGTATCTTTATTTTTACAGTTTATCACAGCTCCATCATAAATACGGCCTTAAAAAATACGGAATTGGGAGGTATTTATGTCGGAGTTGCTAAATGTGAACTAGGGAGAGTGAGAGCATCCAATGAGAACATCGATAATAGCGGCAATATTCAAGGTACCTTTCTTCGGTGCGTTTATGTTGGATTTGTGACAGTACTCAAGTAAAATCAGTTGACCCGTGCCTTTATAAAATGATGAATTCTGGCGGGGCATTTTTAAAATTGACTTCAAATTTTGCTATATGGGATATCAAACGACAATCATCAACTAAAAAAACACAATAAACACATTTTAGGGAATTACTTCATTTATACATTAATTAAGACATTTAGGAATCCTACATGCTTATAAGGCAGTAAAAACTTTTGATTATGTATAAAAGATATCTGAACAAATGAAAAAACTTGGTTCCGACGAAAAAGGGTTAATATTGTTTCTAGCTGTTCTTATTGCCGGCCCAAAATAAGAAATCGATATACTACAAACACATACCACCTATTTCGTTTCTTCTCTTGTATGTTTGCTTTTATCGTCTATCACAGCTCCAACATAATCATAGCCCATGTCTTGTAGATTAAAAGAAGAGTGGCTAAAGGAGCAAAAATTAAATTTGAAATCAAAATTATGTCAAGATTTGGCCAGACACATCGCAGATTACTTTTTAAATAAAGTTACTAGTTTGTTGGCTAAAGTAAAAAAGGTAAAGTTGACTTTGGTAGCGACTTTTGACATTTTTTTCCACTCCCAGTCAAAACCTGGGGAATAATATTATCTATGATTAATAAAGAAATCGTTGAATACTTACGCATAAAATTCCTTGCACCAATCTCAACACCATCAAATGCGTCGATCCCAGCTTTGCAAAAAACGGTATAGCGAAACAAAACACCACCCCAGCAAAATTCGATAGCCCAAACACCAGCTTGGTCCCGTACTTCCCCGCCAACAGTCCACCGGGAATCTGCGTGGTCCAGTGCAGCCAAAAGAAACTACCCAGCACATGGCCTTGCACCTTTTCGTTCCAGTCGAATTTACTGTTGTCTCTTATTCCAGGCCCCACGTTTGTAAAGGGCGAGTGATGTTTATCCCGAAACGTGGTGTTTCTTAGGGGATGTTTGGTTGGAGGCGGTTGGGATGGGGGCGATGTAAATGGTTTAGGTTCTAAGGTGGTTAAATTGGACGGATCGGCGAAGGATGTCGGGGTGTAATTAAGAGAGTGGAAGACGGTTGGGGCTGTGGGGCTGAGAATTACCTAAAAGCAATTATTGAGGTTGATGAATATAAGTAAAATTAAAATATGAACAAGGGAGGGCACACAATTTTGAAAAGTAGCCTAACTTTTAAAATTACGATTTAAAATGTGTTAACGTTTATTGCTCGCCGGGTGAATCAGGTAAAGAAAAATTTTTCCTTAAATATTGTAGCATATCTAAGTGAGACCTTATTTAAATAAATGTTTTAGAAATTTCCGTGTAAATGGCAGGCGAGCACCAAATAAAGATAGAGATTGTCTTATTTATTATTGTTTACAGCTAAACTAATTCCTTTCACCTCTTCAAATAAAATTCTTATGCATAAACTATTATTATTATTAAAACGTGACAAAAATAGAGAGCGGGAGGATGCTTCCCCAAAAATGGTGGGCGGTAGAAGAAAACGGGAGCTATATTTCAATTCAGGACGTCATTTTACACAAGAATCAGCAGAAATGGTGCTTAGGAATTATTTTCCAGACCAGTGTAATTTTTATAAAAGAGAAAGTACAGTAACTCAATCTAAAATAATTAGAAAACTCGGTTAACATAGCAAATTGACTTTAAACAAAAATGCTGCTGAATTAAAATATTCCACCAGAAGACATCAGAGCTGCAACAAGTCAGTTTTAAAAAGACTTAAGTCTTAAGTAATTTCTAAAATCAAAATGATTGAAGTCTTAAGTCAAATTCAACATAAAGTTCAAATGATTTAAGTCTTAAATCTTTGACTTAAATCATTTTATTACAAGTGAAGTCATTTTTGTCAAGACTTAAGTCAATATAACGTTATTTAAGTCGTTTTTATGACTTAAACCTAGATTTTTCACTTAGATCATGATGATCTGCAAGTTAAGTCAGTAAAATGACTTAAATCAATAAAATTACCCTCAAGTCAAGACAACCAAAATTCAATTTATGTACCTTTTTTAAATGTTAATATTAATTTTCTTGTATTACCACTTAGGCGATAGCGATTTTCTTACTAATATCATACTATTAATTTATTGTTGGTACAGATAAAAAAGACAGATAATAAAAACTAAAACCATATAAAATAAAACAGTTAATTTTCAGAACAAATAAAAACAAAAGATAAAAAGACTTAAATTCAATGACTTAAGTCTTTTTTAAAACTTTCCTTTTTCTATTTTGGAATAAAGCTTTAAATCACAGGCTATTTTGAAAAAGACTTAAATTTAAGTCTTAAAAGTCTTAAGTCAGCTTTTCGAAAAATTACTTAAAATCAAATGATTTAAGTCATTAAAATGATTTTAATCAAAAAAAGACTTATGTTTTCTATGAGCTTGCAGCTCTGAATGACATGTTAGTATAGTAAAAAAATATATGAGATTATTTCATTGCGAGAACTTACGCTATTTGAGAAATTATTTGAGCTTTGTCTCATTATAATACTCGCATCTGATGCGATGCACTCACTGCTAAGAGACAAGTTATCCCTGGCTTTTGGCTGTATCATGGCTACTATGGCGATATTTAGATTGATCCTTATCATGTAATTCACTGCAAAACCAAAGAACACCAGGTACCATAACACATTTCTTGCAGAACAGCATTCTTTTTTTTCTGAAACAGAATACCAATTCTCTATAGATCTCCTAGTAAAAAAGTAGTAAAAATAGCAAGATTTTTTATCTTTTTGACATTTGATAAGGTATATGATAAAAGTTCAACTACGATATTTACGAATTCTTAACCTTTCCGGGACCGTGCGGGGTATTTTAGGTACCCCAGATGCGTTTTTTTTCTTTAATAACTTTTACAATTTTTATTTCTCACTTTTTTCCTATCAGGTAATCCTAGAATATATATTACAAAACCCTTTTTAACAAAAATAGCCAAATATTTTTTTTTAATTTCGGCGAAAAACTGAAATTTACTGCTTGGGGTACCTCCGTTACCCCGCACTGGTGACTTTGTATGAAGACGTAAACAAGTTCTATATTCAGTTTAGTGTTAGTATTTACTGTGATGTAGTAAGTTAGTGTGTGTGTTTATTGGAAAATGGCGCAAAAGGAATATACTGATGATGGGCTCACAAAAAAAAAATTCCTGCCGAATTTGCTGCGAAGAGCAATCTTTCAGCACAAGGGCTTGTACTTCTAAACGTTCTAAGAAGTAAATAAAATAGTAACAAGTTTCACAAAACTGTAAAAACAGCAATAAAATTATTTCTTGCCAAAAGCACAGTTTCTATAAATCCTGCTAAAGAGATTCAACCTAATTCAAACCGAGATGCGGCTTTTGCGCCAGATCACGTAAGAGAAAAACAAAATATTATGTAATACATGCAAAAACCCATTTTTAATATTCTCGGCAAAGAATGTAAAACGTGTTTATGCCAAAATAATGTGTAGAAAACTAATAAGAGTTTAGTTTTAAAATTAAATGTTTTTTATATTAAACAAATACAAAATATTTAAATTATTGACGTTTTATTATTAAACTTTACAAATAATTACTAATAATTTACCTGAGTGACAAAATATTAATAGTTTTTGAAATATTTCAGTGGGGTACCGTAGTTACCCCACATGGCCTGAAACGTAACTTTTTGTAGCACGGTCCCGGAAAGGTTAAGCAAACTTATTTTCCACTCTATAAACTTTAAGGCAACGTTTTAAGGAACATATGTTACAGTAATAGCCGGAAATCCAGTAAAAGTTTAACACTAGGAAACAACACAATCACTAGGAAATACTAACAACTACCCATTGGATTAGTAACTCCATATTTTAAAGTAATTCGTCGACTCTTCCTAGTAATTGCTAGTAGTCGCTAATGAGAGTAAAATTTACTAGAAATAGTTGTTATTGTACAATAGCGAGCGCGTTGTTGGAAATTTGAGCAAATAAAAATTTAAAGATCATTGAATCAGCTTTATAGTCTAGGAGCTGGCTACATAAAAAACCTTATCACCGTTACATGGCTAATTTTTCTTGTGAAGTATTCTTTTGTGTTGCCATTATGAAATAGTCATGTCTACCAGCGCGATCCCGGGGCTTAAAGCGGGGGCGGCCAATCGAAAGGGTGAAATTTTGACACTAAAAATATTATAAGGTACACTAGTTATAATTACCAAATAGCTTTTATTTATTATTAAGAATGGTGAAAAATTGTTGGCAGACATTTTTCTCGTGGCTAAAATGCCGGTAGACGACACGAAAGAAGCATGAATTTTTTTCCGGAGGCCATACTTTTTTATGGTCATATTTTTAAAAAATTATGACATAAATGGATGCTGATTCCAGGAACACGTCTATGA
Organism: Sitophilus oryzae; assembly: GCF_002938485.1. Taxonomy (NCBI): domain Eukaryota; kingdom Metazoa; phylum Arthropoda; class Insecta; order Coleoptera; family Curculionidae; genus Sitophilus; species Sitophilus oryzae. The sequence continues at coordinate 3,131,150 of NW_022145749.1, forward strand.
GGGTTTTTTCGCAAAAAAAGACGTCGAAAATCGTGAATTTTTTTTAAATTTTGCTGTATATTTTAGAAAACTTTTCAGAACTGCCTGTTCACCGCAAATTTACCCACGTTATACAATGGGTAAATTTGCGTAATTATTTCTTAACCTACCATGGTTATGGCTTTTCTTTATGGTTGCTTTACTTACTGGTTACGACACTCAAAGAATGGATGCAAATACAGAAAAAAAACAGGCGACTTGCAAAATTATTTAAAAATGAATCAATTTTCTTTTAAATTTTCAAACTTGAATAACTCGGCTATTTTGAACTTATTTGGAAAACGGTAAAATGAAAATATGTTTCTGTTATCGAGATCTACCAGCTCTAAAAATATTTGCACTTATTTAATACTTACCCTGTAGAGAGTAATTATTTTATTCTGTAAACTTTGGTAATATCGCACTTTTGATAACTAACGGCTACCGCTGACTGAGCCACAATCTTTTTTTCTGTCCTTTTGTATACGGCTTTTAATTACGGCTTTTTTTTAATTTCATGGCTCTTTCGTGTTGTCTGCCGGCATTTTAGCCACGAGAACAATATGCCAAAAAATTTTCACGTTTCTTAATTATAAATAAAAGCTATTTGGTAATTATAACTCGTGTACCTTATAATATTTTTAGTGTAGAAAATTTCACCCTTTCGATTGGCCACCCCGCTTTAAGCCCCGGGATTGCGCTGGCAGACATGACTGTTTCATAATGGCAACACAAAAGGATACTTGACAAGAAAAATTGGCCATATAACGATGATAAAATTTTTTATGTAGCCAGCTCTCCGTCTATTATATTTAAGCCGATCCACACATCTTAAAATTACAAGAAAACAATCGAAAATAGAAACACCAAAATGACAATAGTACCCTTAGGCCTAACCTCAGAAATCATCAATGATAATTATGTTTTTTCTAATTTTCTAATAAGTTTTGATTAATTTGGTTTCAATCTTTTTTAAAATTCTCTATTTTTTTTATTTTAATATGAATTTAATTGTATTGAATAACTTGACTTTAAATCGAATATCTCACGTCAAATCCTCGATGTATCGATCGGCTCTGGTCGATATTTTTCGATAGTAAATTACGGGTATAGTAAACGCCACGAATGTTTGGGAGTGATCTTTGAATAAGAAGACTAAGGAAGGAGCATATCAAAAATATTAGGTACACCGCGATCGGCCTCAAATATGGCCGACTTAAATTCCGGTTTATCAGTGTCGTTCTAATTTTATTTAAAAAATGTAAAACTATGATGTAGGGTAGACGTGGGGTAGACTCAATAATTTGTTGTTTTATTTTACGTTGTGAATAAATGTTGGTAGTTATTAAAATTGTTATAAAAATATATAATTCTAATAAAAATAGATAAGTTATAATCAGTATTTATTAACACAAACATCCGATACGCTACTGAAGCAGGTAAGTCAAATTAACGTATCTAAATTCTTTGACATCTAATCTTTGACAAGTAATAAATAAAAGCTAAAATGCAAGAAAAATATATAATTTAGTTAATTTAAGTGAATTTTATGAATGATCGGTTTACTACACGTATGTATATTATATAGTCACTTACTAGCGAAAAGTTGTTCCATTATTTCACTCAATTTTTGCCGAGATCTACCGCACGCTACACAACCAACTATTTTAGAGTCTCTTTCGATAAATCGCGATAGTGTCACTGTTAATTTAAGTTCTGCCACAATTTCCATCTAGATTTACTACCTTTATACAACTATCAGTAGTAGAATAAATAATAAATAACATAAAATAAGCTCAGTAAAGACTGACAAATCCACAAAATTTCAAATCAAATTCAAACGTGTCCACAAAACATCCCCCTTTAGAACTTTTTCTTTAATAGCCATAAGCGGGAGTAAAAGACCAACCGCCCGAACAAACACTAGAGGGGCCACCGGTCATCAAATGGTGTAAAAATTGCAGAAATTTAATCATCTAATTTTGACACAAGGGGACGCGCTTAACTTTTTTAATTTTAATTCAATATTCATTGTTTTCAAACTATATTATTAGACTTTGTTGTATTTTGTGAATGTATAAATGTTTTCTTAGTATAAAGTTGCATTATAGGAATTTAAATTATATTACATACATATTTAAGATTCAAATATTATGACATATAATGTCAGTTGCCGTCTAAAATGTCATCTTCATAACAAAAAGTTAGTTATTGTCAAAAGTAGTTAAAATCATGTTAAAATGTTAAAATTTACAAGTTATAATTAGATATTTTATATTATTTCTACAACAAACACATAATAGTACAGCGTAATGTTGATATGCAGGTCCAAAACAAAAAGTGCCGTTATATTTTTCAGTTTTCGTTGTCAGCCGCGGAAGTTTCAGTGATTTTAGTGTTGTCGGATATTTTTATTTGTGAAATAGAAATATTGCGTTTGGATTGTAAAACTAAAAGTGGAAGTTTTATTGCAATGTAAGTAAGCATTTGTCCATTTTATATTTTACTTTTTTCATACCTACGACAAATATATATATATATATTGAAATTTTATAATTGGTTTTATTTAAAAATTAGAAAACAAACTTGTAATCCTGTAATTGACATAATTGTTATGTAATATATCCCATTTAAATCTTATATTACTTTACAATTAAAAAAATGTAAATTTAAAAAATATATTAAAAATATATACAGACATTAATTGAGATTTTTTGAGTGCGAACAAACACGAGGGGCGCTTTATTATTTACTTTCATTTCTTAACATGACAGATGAAGTTCTAAAGGGGGATGTTTTGTGAACGTGTCAAATGAATCGTCAAACAGAACTGTCAAGGATCCCCACCCTAGAGAGCTTTTATGGTGGCTTTTCCGCCCACCATGCATGAATACATGGATAGCATTATGCTCCTTTTTTAGTCTTCTTATTCAAAGGGAGTGATTCATCGGTCGCTAATGTGAACTAATCTGTTCAAGGTCACATAAAACTTAATTCCAGTGCCGTGGTGTTTCAAGTCATATAATAATCAACATATAATCTGTTTTAATTGTCTAGATTTCTCTGTAAGTTCACTCTTTTTCTTTTTCAACAACTTCAATCGAGTAATTGCCAGTCTCAAGTTAGTTTTTAGTTTAGTATAATTGGGACCACTAGAAAACATTTTGAATCACAACAGTATTACTCTAACAAGTATAACAATAAATTAAACGTGTTAAATTAAAATTATAAACACAGAATAACTAATTTTAAATAATTAAAAAATGATTCATAAACTAAATAAAGACGTATGACAAATTATTTATTGTCATTTACAAATGTCAAAAGTCAAAAATTATTTAAATGTTAGGCAACCAAGTATACGTCTCGGGTCCGATAATATATTCATCTATGGACATCTTTCAAAAAGTGATATCATCAGGTGAAAATATTATTTTGTTGTTTTTAATTTTTAACGTCGGAATCAGAAAGGTATGTAAAATTAAGGATACGTTTATTATCTTTCTACATTCTCTTTATTTATTAATAAAGGATGCTTACCTAAGATTACAAATGTTTATCTAAAATTAGATGTGTTACATCTGTATGGGGTAACTGGATGAGTTGGTTTTTAAAAGTTGTTATAAATATTATAGAACAAGTTCAAGTAAAGAAGGTTTGTGTTTGTAAATAATTGTTTTCTTAATAATTAAAAATCTACACTTTTTGCAGGTCATGAAGGTTGTTTTAACTGTCAAAGTCTTGTCAAAACATATATTTGGTTATAAATATAAAATGGAATGCCCCATTGATCGCACTGCAAGCACACCAATAAACTGACTGCACAAAAACGAATCAATCAAAGAAACGCGATATAGTATCGTCTTTGTCAATCACGCTAACATTTTAGAATAAGTAGGAGGAGCGCAGGCAGATGATTAGACCGGGCCTTTAAAAACCTACGTCTACGGTAAAAATTTACGTTTTTAATGTAAAAATGATAGCGCGCGTGTCGATTCTAACTTCATCAAGCGATGAATAACTCCCAAACATTCGTGGCGTTTACTATAGCTGCTAAAATATAGTCAAAAAGCAAAACTAATTTAATTACCCCGATTCACTAGTAAAAGTTCGTTTCAAAATTAGTCGTTTTACTAGTAGTCGTAACTTTTACCAGCGTAGTGTTAGCATATCAGTTAATGTGAGCGTTTACTAGTAATTCTTATGATTCACTGACTTCTAATTTTTACTGTAACATATATTAGACATTAGACATTATTCTGAAAAGACATCACTTTAACCGCTTTCCAGAAAACAAGAAACAACAAAGAAAACCGCCATAAATAAATTTGAGATAAGTACAAATACAGTAATTAAAATATTAAGATTTTCCAACTAAATGAGAAGAAGAACAAAAACTTATCTTATTTTGAAAATTCAATGCAATAATTTTGCTTACAATGCGGCGGTTATGCAAAAGATATTAATTTGTTCAAACGCATCAGATAAGAGCTTATTCCTTAGCACGACAGTGTACCGAGTGGCGCATCATCGTTGGAAACATAGGAAATCCCATGCAAATTTGGAAATGTCCAAATGTCTACCCTGTTTATTTTACAGCCAAGTCGTAAATAATTTTATAAAGGTCTGTGTATGCTGAATGCAAATGCCAAATTTGAATAATTATGAACAAGTTGAGTTTAACTAATATAAGAAAAACTGCATTATTTATTTTTAAATTAAAACTGAAGAGCAAAATCAGGCAAATGCCAACATACCTTAAGTTTTCAACCTATTTTTCAACCTAAGATTTTGTAAATGTCAAATTGTATTTTCTATACTTTATAAAAAATTCTCGTATCACCAGTTTTAGCATATTTCTCCGAAACGTCTTGACCGATTTCGATGAAACAAAATGATCATACAACCCACAATAATTTTCAACCCCGCTCGATAACTGGTCAATTATCACTTGCCCAGTTATCCCCGTCAGGGTACCTTTTCTTAACTACTAGCATCTTCAAATATCACTCGCATCTCCGAGAAAGCCATATAACAATACATGTAAATGCGCATACGCAAAGTGCACTTGTTCAAAATAATAAAAAATAGTCTCTCCCCCAATGTACACACCCCGCCTACCACCATGTTCTTCATAAACTGATTCTTACATCTATTTATTTTTAGACCCACACCAACATATGCATACACCAACATTAAGTCTATCGAGCATATATCTTTCTTAGGTAATACAGTCTGATATCAATACGATATCATCGGCTAGTCTTAGATGATTTAGTTTTTCACCATGAATATGTTGATGTTGGCATTAAGAACCAAAAAATTGTTGTTTACAGATCGGGTTTTGCCTTATGAATTATACGTTAAACAATATAACCACTTAAAGATTAAACTATACATTATTTAATCGAACCAGTACGAAGAAAAACTAAAGAATAAGAGCGAACAATAGCACGGTCTAAAAATTACATACAGTTTTCTTTATGCTAAGGTTTCTTCGTATTATTAAAACTAAAATGAAATTATGTGATTAAATAAAATATGTTAAAATTATTACCATTATTATACTATAAATATATCAACATAATTAAGTTCAAACTTGTTTTAATTTAAATATTATCTAGATGGAAAAACGTAATTCTTTACTAGTTCCTAAGTCGGATTTGTTTCTAAAACTACTTTAAAGCTTTATATTAAAACTGGACTTTTCCGCTTCTTTTAGGATAGTTTAATTGGATTTACCGCTTTATAAAATTTTCATAACAATTTTGGCAAACAAAAAACTTAAATATGCTTTTCTTAATAGTTTCTTTAATGACCAATATTAAGTTATTGAATGATTATTATCAACTGCTTATAAAATTAGTCAAATTATACCAGTATCAAGAACACAAAGCGAACGTAGTTACCAAATTTTGTTTAATTTATCTTTAAAATTTAGTGTTATTTTTAATAATTACTAAATCGGTGTAGATATATATCTACAAATAAAACTCCATTTGGTCGTGCGGTGGTTGGACATAACACAATAGCCGTAATTTGACAACACACGCAAGGGATTTTTAACATTGAAAATGTTTCTGTTATCCTATATAAGGGAGCCCAAATCGAATTAAAATGCTACATTTGCCACACCATGACGTCATATATACAAGGGTATAGGAAATCTCGGCGCAGCGGCGGCAGTCGGCCAGCGCGCGCAAAAACCATTACATCGCTAATTGTTTATTGATATATCTTTATTAGTTTAAAAGCAAAAAATATGGGGTTTGCTTTGATACCTTGTCAAGACATAAGCGAAACTTTTAAATTGTTTCTTTTTTTTCATTTAGGCCTTCGTTTTTCGTTAAATGAAAGTTATATTAAAAAAAAATCTATTTTAAACCAAATTTTCGCATGATTGAAATGATTATTCATGTTTAAAGTTTTTTTTGGTCATAAGTGCTAATGGAAATGTTTTTTTTGTAAATAATTATAAAAAATTACTCCCTACGAAGACTTCATTGTGTACTGGATCAAAAAATAAGTATTTGTTTTCTCTATACGGTGGTATTAATATATCGATTTTTGATGATAGTGCCTTTTTACCCGGTCTAATTTTGTACTACTTTCGGAATAAGGGTCCCCATATCATATACTGTGATGTACTGTACTTCCATCTCTGAAAAATTCAGCTTGTGATACCAAAGTGAGAGGTAACGTCAAAATAAGCTTTAATCTACCTACATCATAGGTAGGTGTAGGTACTCTAGGTAAATTCTACCTAGACAGTAGCTGAACTAGCTGACAGTAGTAATTAATTTGTTATCCGATAAGTAGTTGTCATTATATAAGTTTAATCATCTTATACCTCCTATAACGGTAGGTTTTGGATTTTTCCTGATTGGTTTGTTAAACAAAAATATACTGGGCATATAAATGTCTGTTACAGGTTAATTAGTTAAAGAAATATGTTACACACATATTATTTTAATAATAATAATAGTATAATAGTAATGGCTATATTATGTTATAACACATACATATGTATTGAATGTACTTATTTTAACCAATGCATTGTTTTTTTTTTTTAATCTCACAAATAAGAAATGTTTTATAGTTTTATTATAAAAACAGTGATTATACAATTTATTTACACCCCTTACACTGTTTTCTGTAAGGGGTGTAACCAGGAGTATATTTCGTAACCTCTTAAGATATAAGAGGGCCACAAAGTGTTTTATTACTTAATGCTTAAAATTTAATAATATATTTGTACATAAAATAAAATAGACTAGAAAGTCAATTAATTAATATTGACGTAATTACTAAATAAGTACAAGATTTTTTTTTTCTAATTATTTTAGTGTATTTTTAGTCACCTAATTATAAAGGAGAGATATCCAACCATTGCATTATTTTACTCACAAATAAATGTTTTATGGTTTTTATTATAAAACAACGATTAATTTATTATACACCCCTTAACCCAAACACTCAAAGGAGGATATTTCGTGACCCCTTATTTAAAGTGGACAAGCTTTTTTAGTCAATGTTTTAATTACCCAGCGTCTTTAATAAAAATCTAATGTAATTTTTCATAGAAATGATCTGACATAAAAAGCAAATTTTATCAAAAAACTTTTTGATTATCTATAAGGAGTAAACCGCTGACAAATGTCTGTATACTAATGCCAAAGTAATGCCAAACATACAAATTAAATACCAAAATTTCTCATATAATGCCCCACTAATGCCAAGCTGATTCCAATATAATACCACTAATACCACGAATAATATGTAACACATTTGTTTCACGAATTAACCTGTAACAATACTGGTAGGTACGTGCACAGATTTTTTCCTAGGTAACTTAAAAGTCGTTAAAAAGTCTAATTATATTTAAAGAAGATATAATTCCAACAAATTACATTATAAGGCCAATAATGCACAAGTAATACCATTAAAATTTTAGCGTTTTTAACTTGTGTAACATATTTCTTTAACGAATTAACCTGTAACAATAGTGGTAGGTACGCGCACAGATTTTTTCGCTAGGTAACTTATTAAGTCGTTAAACAGGCCTATAAAAGCTATAACAACATAGGTAACTAATATTTATAATTTAATTCGAGTTTTAATCTCAAATAATAAATGTTTTACTGGTGTATTTCTGAAGTGTTCATTATTAAAAGTAGATATTCTTCAAGTTATGTGAAGTAATAAGTAATGTTTCCGGTGAGACCGCGTATATGTCACCAGATTCTGGTTAGTATAAAGACTTTTTCTATAGAAAGAGTTTTTTCTATATTTTCCTTTCAAAATAAGACTAATTTCTTCTTATTCTTTTAAATATTACAGTGTTTCTTTTTTCCTAAAATGTTATACTTAATTTTCGCTTAAAATTAAAAAATCACAAATGGAGGAAAATATACGTTATTGAATAAAGTTTATACAAATCACTTTACCATAACAAAAATGTAAAAACATGTCATGGCGGAAGATATTCAGGTGGCATTTCACACATTTATCTATTAAAATCGAGATTAAAATAATAAACTTGCGTAACATGTTATACACGAGATAGAAAGTTTCAGAATCGATTAATACGCAATACGCTACGCAGTCAACTTATTCCTATGCGCAGATGAGCGTCTTCAAGACTCTTCCTTCGGTCAAGGTCACGATGCCGCCGAAGAGGAATCGGCCTACGTTTGGCTAAACAGGCTGGACACGGTGGAGTACGATATTGGCGAGTCTGAATATTTATAAAAATTTGCAAAGTAAAATATGTTATAAAATATGTTGTTGGAAAAATAATTAATCCATACATAAAATCCATATATATAATAAATCCATACATAAAAGCTCAAAGGGTTTTTTTGTTGCATCCATCCCGCCGAAACCGCTTTACCAATCTTGTTGATTCTTTTTTTAAATGAAAGGTATATATGTGTAGATTTGTTATGAAGTATTTTTATAGTGCTTAATGGCTATTTCTTTGTGTAAAACGACTGAATACTAAAATATACCTGAAAAACACCTACACACAATACCTCCAGAAATAAATTATTTGTCATTGTCAGTGGTGTGTCAGTTAGATTATATATTACGTTTTTAGATGTTTTAGAGTGAGTTCATGCCACCAGCTTTAGATACATAAATATTAGCACAAAGGTTCGTTACACAAAGCGATTTTAGGAAATTCATCCTCTTAGAGAGTAAAATTATCTCGGAACAGTTTGTTGTATGAAAATTCCTTACTATTTGGTCTAGAAGAATGAAATTCTACAAAAAGAATTAGAAGAAATTTTTGAAATTCATCAACCAAATGGGTAAATTTATATAAAACTTGGTGACCTCTGGATTATACACATAAAAATTGGCACAAAGGTAAAGCGAATTTATGAAATTTATACCCTTAGGGAGTAGAATAGGGACTGAAAGTTTGCTGTACGAAAATGCAATACTATAACATTATAAACCGGACAGTATAAAATTTTATACAAGGGTTTATTTAGTGACATCATAACGAAATATATCTTCGTCAATTATCCTTCAAAGAATAAAAAATAACCTATAAAGAGAATATTAGTGCTCTTAATAAATAAAAAAGGTGAAAATAAAACATCTATATGCTCACTAGCTCTCTATAAAGAAGTAAAAAATTATTTAAATCAATGCATAAACGATTCGAGGTGTAACGCGAACGTAGTCGCGAGAAAAAGCTAGTAATTTATTAAATTATTTTATTTAACTCATTAATTTTCACTGAAAAGGAATTTTTGTAATTCGCCACTATATTAGTTAAAAACTAAGAAACTCATATCAAATTTAAGTTTTGCGATTTTGACTTATGCTTTTTACAAAATCTGAACACATTTTAAAAGACAAAAAAAAATGTTTGATAATATTTGTGTAGATTGACTACAAGTTGTATAACATAAATTTCTACGACCGGTCTACCTAGTGGTCTGCAGCATCGCCTTGTGGTGCAAACGTGGGCCTATTAATCTGTGACGTGACGCACAACAGCCAAGAAAAACAGAAGCGTGGCTAAGAATTTAGTAATTTAAAAAAAAGTCTTTTAGATACAGTAGTAGGTATTAAAAAGTTTTGTGTTTAAATGGGGTTTGCCTTTAACAGGTAAAAAGTTATATCGTAAAGTGTAACTTTCCGTAAGAATTCTTTATCTGTCATTGATCATGATCTGTCATCATGTTAACCTGATGTTTTGTATGTTATTTTGTTTTTTTCCAGGTTTTTTTGCTTGCTTGTTTTACGGATAGGTGCAATCGCATAATTATTATTGATAATGTTATACTTAATGTTAACATTACTACTTTTTCAGTGAATCTTTAAATCTGTTGTTTTTTGTTAAGTTCGTTATTTAAACATATGTATGTAATACACTCATATTAACACTAATCATATTTTTACGTTTTCATTCATCATTTTCAATGCCCTCCCGGTTGCATCTTTGTAAAGGACTGTGAATTTTTTTAAGCTGCGATCACGATCACGATCACGATTAGGGCAGCGATAACATCAGCGATCCTTCTAGCACACACCAACGCGTTCATGTTCACCATATAATCGGGATATCCGCAGAAGTCCACTAACACACAAATATTAATGAGAGGTAGAGATCGTGACGGAACAAATCTTTTAAAAATCCCTTTCTTGTATGGGCGGCTAATGAACGAATTTCCAAACGAACTAACGAATCCCATCGACAAACCACATCATACCCACTATGCGTGTATGGATGCACGGACGTATGCAATCGATGCATCAGCGCATAGTGGGCATGGGGTTTAATTGTGTTATCAGGTTCACCATATGTACTGTTTGACCAGCGGATCTGAAGCTACGGAAGGAATGCGAGAAAAAAAAATCAATATTGCCACGTTTATCTATAAAATTGCAAAATTGCCAGACATGAACTATAAATTTAATATATTTTTATTATATATAATGTGTTTAGCATATATTCTGACGTATATTATTAAGGAATTTTAACGTAGTTCATATTGTTCGATATGTTTTATTTAATAACTTATTTCTTTCATTCTGTATAATCTGCTTATTATGAAAGTTGAAGATTTTTTTTAACGATATCATTGGCAAACCGGCATCGCCGCGCATGGCCGCCTATTCATTGAATATCATTGGCCAGAGTACGTCACAGGATTTGTTACCACGCGGTTGCCATGGCTTTTACGCCTTTCCTATTCGCTTGCTTTATCCCCAACTTCACGGTCTCTTCTGAAAAGAGTAGGAATATTGAATACTATTGAAATATCCAGTGGCGGTGTAATTTTTTTGATCATTATTACTTTATTTCATTATTTTATACCGGTTATCCTAAACTTTATTCCTATATTTTTCGTATATTTGATAGTTAAGTTGTGTTTTATTATTTTGTTATATTGTTATAATGTTTTTCGTTCCTGGTTTTTAATTATTAATATCAAGTTTGATCGTATATTTGTGTTTTAAAATGAATAAATTTGTTAAGGGTAAGACGCTACATAGTCAGACAAGAGAAATAATAGCTAATTTATATAGGTATGTTAATAATAACGTGGATGAAATCTCATTTGGTTTATTTCCTTGTGTTCATAATAGGGTTTGCGATGAAGAAGCTACAGAGAGTTCGCTTTAGTTGCCGCTTAAACGTAAACTTGAGCCGATATTTTTTTATACCGGAGTTAGCGTATCGGCTATAAAAAGATTCACACAGAAGATAAAAAAAAGGCTGAAAACTAACCCCGATAAAATGATATCCAGCTCTGGAAAGAAACGACCACGAGAGACTGCTGTCGAAAACTCGACGACTTTTTCGAAGTGGTCAGGAATTAGAAAGCTTTGCAAAAATTGCAGGAAGAATCGAATTTTCCTTTTGCAGGGAAACGCTTAGGGGTTATTAAAATCAAATGAATTTTTTTGGCGTAAATGTCAAAATAACAGATAAATATTAATGGAGCGGCCCATTATATTGCAGAGAGAGATATAAATATATACGCGAAATTCTAAAATATAGCCAAGTATTATCTATTTGGATGAAACATATGGGTAGACAATGACCTAACCTTTAAAAACTGCTGGCGGAGCGATACCATATCTGGTGTAATACGCAATATTGGATCTACTGATGAGTAAAATTATGTTTTGTTTGCGCTTCCAAAGTTAACTATTTTCAAGATTTTTTTGCTGGAAATAGTTATATCTAAAATTATGTGTTATAGAAAAAAATATAGTTAGTACAGATATATTGTAGCATTTTTTATTCCCTTTAATAAAATTGAATTTAAAAATTTATTTTTATTTAAATTTCTTAGTATTGGCGCCAATTATTTGCTAGATGCCAAAGATACCAAACTCCATTTGTTACAGTTCACTTGCCTCGATATTTAATTTTTATTAGCGCATCTATTCGCTAGATGTCAAACTTCATTTCTTACAGTTTACTTGTCTTGTTTATTAGCGCCATCTATTCGCTATATGCCAAACTTCCTTAATTGCATTTCCCTTGTCCCGATATTTAATTTTTATTAGCGCATCTATTCGCTAGATGTCAAACTTCATTTATGACAGTTGGGTTTTCGTTTCTGAAACTGAGAAGAAGGTCTTTTTTCTGGGAATTTGGATCTGAAGAAGACGCGTTTCGGCGTCCGACAAATTTTCCAGTGAAAAGCACTCTGAATCCACTTTTCGATTTCGATTGCATGGGTATCCGATTTGGAGATTTGAAAACCTTGTAAAGTATGCAATTCAGAGTATAGATCGTATTTGTTTGGTTTCTTCTTGGAATGATCACCGTAAGTTTATCCGCCATTTTATATAGCCCTATCTAACTAAATTCTATTTCAGTTATTTCCGTTTGTTATTTCGTTTACTTGAGTATTTAATTACTGGTTTGGATCGGCATATGATTTGAGTATATTTATGTAAAGCTGATTTTCAGACCGTAAGTTGTTTTTTTTTATTTAGTATCTGTCCTGAGAACTATTTTTTATTTATAGAGTAAAAATTACCACATGGTACTCAGTAAAAATACCCCATGGTATTCAGTAACTACCACATGGTACTCAGTAACTACCACATGGTACTCAGTAATTACCACATGGTATGCAGTAATTATTGTATGTTTCACCCACTTTCATTTTGTATGGACCTATACAGACCTTAAGACAGTGTTCCTGACATTACAATCGTTCTTTTGCCTGATATCGAAGACTTCTCCTGCCATAGTCATCTGCATCCACTTCTGTTAGTCTGGAGAATACCTACCTACCTGTTTACATCATAACAAACTATATACAGATAAGTCTTAAGTTTGATACACAAGGTACGCTTTTATTTTATAATTTTTGAGACAACAGATTTAATAACCTGGTAAATTATCACTATTTATCCCACATATTGTAGTCAAAATTATTTTTTATTTAACGTTATAAGTTATAATATGATTCGTACAGTACACTCTTGCTTAGCTATGATATTCTATATGAAAATTATTAACACATATTCATTTTAAAGGTTTTTGTACACGACATGTTTCGAAACATCATCGTATTGAGACATACATAAATTTCACCTGTTTTTATTAAGTAGCTTACTTAGTTCAAAGAATACAGTTACTAAATTCGAATCTATTTAAAATAACTTGCGGTTTTATTGGGATCACTGTGACTAATTGATGATACTTGTGTTCGTTTTCAATAAATGTTTAATGTAGGATAGTTATTTCTGACTTTTTATTCCTGATAAACATAATAGACCCTTAATGCTGTTGATTACTTTATTTTAGCTATGTTGTGATATCATATTTTTCTTTTGGTTTCTTACTTTACCACTCTCATAAACAAAGTAAGTGGCGCCCTTTTCACTGTCTTTGACCATACCTATTTGAATTATTAACATCAATATTAAAATCTCTCAGCCTATATATTATCATTTTTTATTTTAATATTTAACAACATTAGAAAGTCACTGTGAGTCAGAAGCCTTACCTACGAACCCAGCTTTCCTCTAACCCTGAGCAACGGATTCTTTTTTCATTCTATTTGGGTAACGACAGAAAAGTCGTCACAATATAAATAAATATACCTCAAGACTCAGTCTTGATCATCTGCTGATGGCAGACATGGTTAGCGAAACATGCGTCCAGTGTAAAATTAAAAGTGTTTTGGTGTATTGTACTGATTTAGTGTTTTATTTTGCTGTGTAACACCAAAGGTTTGATCCAACCCCCAGCTGTAATTATTTTTTCTATTATATTAACAACACAATAATAAAATGATTCAAAATATTTAAGGGAGCTTTAATAAAAGCTTTTAGTGTTTATCTGCTAACTCAACAGTAACGATTCAAACAGCATAAAGTTTTTTGAAAAAAAATATTAATCTGAGTATTATATTTATGATACACATTATTTTCATATAACACCGTACGCCCATGCCTATTTTATGAATGAAATTGGGCGTGTTTTGTTTACAACTGCATTCCCCTGCCGATACCCCGTAGCTACAGATCCGTTGGTCACACTATATACAAACGTTCTTTGATAGCCAAATTTTGATAAACCCAATTATATAATAGACCGACATAACTTGCATGATTCAGACGACTGTACTCGCCTAGTAAATTTAGAATTCAATACTATAATATTAACATACTGGGGCGTTTTATGCTGCAAATGGAGATAAATAATATTTTCGTGGCAGTTAGCGATAAAAATATTTAGAGCACATATACACCAGATGTTTTAATAGTTGCAATAAAACTTTTTTTTAATTATTTATTTTCATATATTATCGCGGAACAGTAAGCATAGCGTCAAAGCAATCAAAATTGATTATTTTGTATAATGTTAAAATGGATCAAGTAAAAGCAAAGCAGAGCTTAATTGAAATTAACTATAAGGATAAAATTTGGACAATATTTAATATATAGTCCGATTCAGAAAAGGACACAATGAACGTATGATAGTGATCAATTAATTCAACAATTGTCTTCGCTTTATTTGGTCCGGAGATTTGTATCCTCTCCGGTACTAATAAATTACAAAGTTGTCTCACTCTAGCACATACCGGGTGCATCGTTTTTGGAACCGTAGGAAATCCCATGCAAATTTTGAACTGTCCAAATATTGGTTGCCGTGTTAATTTTACACGTAAGTCGTAAATAGTTGTTTTAAAGGTCTGAGTTTGGCTGAATACACATGCCAAATTGAAACAATTTTGGACACGCCGATTTAAGTAACTTAAAAAAAACTGCATCTACTTTTAAATTAAAACTGAAGAGGTAACAATGCAAAACCTGGCAAATATCAACATTCCTTAAGTTGACAAGGTATGATTTTATCATTGTCAAATATAATTTGTTATGCTGTCTACACTACTACGTTATAGTATCTACGGTTAGCCTCCCCGAAATGCATTTTATTAATTTAAAACTTGTTCGAATTAGGCAAAAGCCTATAGGTATAAGATATCTTTTACTGCTTAAATTATAAGTACTGATTTAAAAACTGCATTTTTAAATTATGTAACACATTACAAGCAAAACAACTAACATTTTCAATTATTTCTCTGATATCATAGTAAACATAATAATCAGGCTACGATTTCTTGTTCACACAAAGAAGTCCTTCATAGTTAAAAAAATGTAAATATTTGTAGTTTACATCAGATAAAGTTCCAATAACAAACGCTTAGGAACAGTCTAATATATCTTTAATTTTGTTGTGAAATTCCTATGTTTAGATGATTAAAATTCTTTATTAGTAATATAGGATGATCATAAATTAAAACGCCATTATAGGTGGAATATATGTAAAAAATGTATATCCATTATTTTCCTAATGTATTTTATCTTAATATTGCGGAACATGGTTAGGTTTTTAATAATTCTTTATTTTCTAATATATTATTTTTTTAGTTTGAAAACATTTGGTTTTCTTTTCAACAAATGAACACACCACAGAAGTATAGACATTAAAACCCCATCTATACATAACGTCTTACCTGCCAGTTTTGACGGAAAACCGTGTGTAGACAAAAAACGCTTCACTTTACCTGAACTAATTTAAGACGAAAGGCCGCCTAGACAATTGAAAATAAAATAAAATTTAGAAAAAAATCATATGGATATAGTAACAGTCTAATTAGTGATCTATAAAAATCTAATATTTTTGCATACAGTTTTACAAAATAATGTAATTCAACAAAATCATTTAATAAAGGTAGTTAATAATTACTACCAATCAATACTATTTTCACAATTAGCTCTGCGTCTTCACCAATGAAGTAAACTATAGGTAGAACAATTTTGTGGTCCATGTTAAAATTCCATGTTTCTTGTTTTTGACTCTGTCAAGTAAAAGTTGGAAATTAGTGATTATTAACAGTTACTAGTAAAAGCTCACATTCACTTATTTGCTAAGACGACGCCAGTAAAAGTTCAACAATTATTTTTGAAACCAACTTTTACTAGTGAATGCTAGTATTCCATGGGGGATAGCAATGGAAAGAAAGATTCTGTTTGCACGGTTGCCACATGTTGTAAAATATAAAGGTAAATAAAGAAAAGTGGCTAAATGGGGTGTTAATTTTGGTGTTTTTTTTTTTATTTTGGCAATGTTGACAGACATCTAGCGTAAATTCGCTTTGTGGTTTTGTGTGTGCTCTGCAGTATTTTCCCTAAATAGAAGAAATTTTCTGTGAAAAATCAAAGCAAAATAGGCTCTCGCAAGAATGTAATAATGTTTTTTTTTATTTCTGCAATATAATGAAATGATGGAAAAAGTTGAGCAGGCTAGAGAAAAACTTATTAAGGTACCTAGTGACTATAAACTTGTCAATAAGTATTCTTATGTTATGAATGTTTTTTATGTGTTTTGTATATTTTAAAATATTTATTATGTTTATTTCTAGTATTTAGAAGGTTATAATGTTTGTGTATAATAAATGTCTTTATTTTCTATAATTTTTAATAAATATTCTAATGAAGTAAATTGCATATTTAAGATACGTGGATCAGCTTGAAGATTGAAGTGATCCAATATTCTCAAAAGTTTTATTTGTTCTAACTTCCACCAACGCTCTTCTCACCACACACATAGCAGAGACCTCCCACAGTGTAATAATAAAATAATTTTTACTGGGAACCTTTAGTAAATGTTACTTTCACTAGTGAATGTTAGAAATTCCTAGTAACAAATGTTATTAGTAACATTGAAAAACTAGTTTAGTTTTTTTAGTTAACAGTGTCGACAAATTTCTTTAAAATACGACATTCACTGGTCCAATGCGTAATTGTTAGCCATTTTCCTAGTAAAAGTTAACAATAATTACTGAATTTCCGAGTTTCACTGTAACAACTCCACTTAATACAATGCTATAATTGATAAAACTGCAAGCATAATTTTCGATGTTTTTAATCCGTCTTACTTGATAATAAAACGTTATGTGTAGGCGGGGCTAGTCTAGTCCGTCTGGACGACCGTCTTGAAAACTACTATCAGATTTCTAGATGGTCTTCCCTTTTACCTGATATGGAAAATTGACAGGTAAAACTTTATGTGTTCAGGGGTTTAATATTTTATCTGTAACAGCAGAGTCAGGCTTAATTCAAATTTATTTAAGGTACCGTAAAATGGGGGGAATAGAAACATAGTGGTGAAAAGAAACAAAATATCTGAAATAAATCAAATCACGATTAAAATTATTCAAAGTAAAAAGAGTCGACATATCTAATTTTTCTATCATTGGTAATACACAATAAAATGCAAAAACTACATTTTTATCTGTGGCAGCACTGTTTCTGTCAATCAGCTGATCAATAAATGTGAGATCGATTTATCACCTATTTTGTATGGCGCAAAAACTTTATAAATAAAATATTTATTTTTAAAGTAATACATAAGCTGGTACCTGTAAGTTGTTATATTATATGTATTGTTAATTATTGTTAAATCTACTTAAATATGTAATAATTTACTCTTTCTAATCACCTTGTTGGAAGTAGAATAGATAAAAACCTTAACATCAATGTGTGTTTCTATTCTCCCGAATAGCAGGTGAATAGAAACACAAATGTTATTTTTATTTAATATTTATACGCATATTTTTCAAAAATCAAATTATATATATATATATATATATATATATATATATATATATATATATATATATATATATATATATATATATATATATATATATACGCAAAGAACAAACAAAGACCCATGTTTTAAAATATTCGGGAAAATAATATCACATTTTTATCAACCGTTATATCGCTAATAGCCTACGAAACTGTTTCTATTCACCCCATTTTACGGTATGCATTATTATTAACGTGCGATGAAAATTATAATATTCATAGGGCGGCGGCACCGCCGCCGCGCCGGCGCGGCGTTTCGAATTATACTAAAAGAATAAATAAAAAATTTGTGGGATGGCTGAAAAGTCAAACATACAGTATAAAATAAATTAAATAACTAAAGATTGATATATCTTCAAACTATAGTCCGGCGGAGTTTGCAAGCATTCAGTTACTAATGTGAGTTTGTGAGTCGCTTTCATATTATGTTGAGTGAAATGTAGAAACAAGAAAAGCTCTTGTGATTTTTACTGTATATGTATCGCTAAATTTATACCGTATGATCGAAAAAACATCGGCGTCTTGTTGGCTTGAAAATGACGTTCGTTGACAATTTTGCAGAAAATATGTATTTTTGTCTATTTTTTACGTTTAATAAAATAACTTATAAGTAAGAAACATTCAAGGAATTTGTCGTAATTATTCAAGATCGAAAAAAAAACGGCCTCAGCCATGACTATGAAAAGATGAAGATGGCTGATATTTTTTTTATACTCAAAATTATATGGGGAATATATAATTTTGAGTATAAAAAAAATATCAGCCATCAACATCTTTTCATAGTCATGGCTGAGGCCGTTTTTTTTTTCGATCTTGAATAATTACGACAAATTCCTTGAATGTTCCTTACTAAGTTATTTTATTAAACGTAAAATATAGACAAAAATACATATTTTCTGCAAAATTGTTGCAACTGTGTGCAACTTTGTGTTCAAGCCTTACAAATACTAAAAAGTTGAAGTGAAGATGATTATTTATGTTGGACTTCCAATGCACTTATTTTATTGAGGGTTCAGATTACCATAGCATCAACAATTATTTCCAGTTTTTTAGTTGAAACGGATTATTGATTAACCGAAAGGTTATATTATACCGCTCTCAGTCTCATAGTAATTATTTCATTTTAGAGTCGGTCGCTTTTATGCCACTAAAGGATTTTCGAATTGTTTAGATATACAGGATGAGTTTTAAATAAGTGGAAATATTTTCAGGGCTGGTAGATATCGATAAAATCAACACATTTTCTCTTTAACGTTTTTCAACTATGTCCAAAATAACCGAGTTACGTTAAATTGAATATAATTTTTGCTTAAGTTCAGAAAACACTTGATTATTTGCTGGTGTTTCTTTCTGGTAAATTTAGTCTATTATCTATGTTGCCATAATATCCAGATATAATTTTAATTAAAAATTAAAAAAGAAGTCTCAAATTTTTTTAGAGAAATACCAACTTTTTATTTTTTTGCGAAAAAACTTTACAAACGTGTTTCTGGGCTCGAAATATACCACCCCTAAAATATTTGCACTTATTTAAGACTAATCCTCTATAATATCTACAAATATCTTAACAATATTTTTGTCAAAATAAACTAAATAATTAAATATAAAAGTAGTTTTACCTTTAATCTGCTCTTGTACCTCGCCATTCTTGGCCATTTTTACAACACAAAAGAAAAAAGAGAAAAAAAATGAAAAAAAGTTATTGACACATTTTACTCAACATTACGCTACTAACAACTAATTAAAACCAGGTTGAAACGGAACCCTTTTTAAAAATTATTTGTTAAATGATTTAACAAAGTACTTTGCCTGTAATACTATCGTGATTAGGCGCATCTCGCTTATCTGAGTAATAGAGAGACCCGTAAAACGAGCCGGTGGTATTTTCTAGCAATTTTATACACGACTGATCTACTTACGGGATTCTTTTTCGAAATGACACTGTAACATTTATTGATTATCAGTAAGAAGGCCGATAACATTTTTTTTCTCTATAGCCTTAAGTGCGAGCAAACATATGATTTATTTATTTATAGAGTGTTTTATCATAAACGAGATGTTTTTGCGAAAATACGCAATTAATTAGTTTTTTAAAACGGACCATTTAATGATAAAGTTATTTAAAAAACGAAAAAAATTATCTGAATTAACATAAAAACAAGACATAATTATTGAGTCATTTTAAATTTGAAGTTTAGTTGCTATGTCATGTCAGCTATCAACAATTAAAACATGCAGTCAAGCTCAAAATGTTTTTATTTTTGATCCTATGTAGAATATGTCAAAAATACTCCAGTAAATAAGGATACGAAAAGACCTAAGTCTCTTGACCCAAACCTTGACTTTTTTGGCGGATTATGTACATTTTGGGGAGTAGTTTTAAGCAAAATAATTGTTGGAATGGACACCGTGCTTGGCCAGCATTGGCCGAAAAATGGCCCAAATAGCCAAACAAACCAAACCAAGCCAAAATATGCAATTTACAACATTTTGCTTACCTAGAATAGAAAATGAAGTTTAAGTAATAACATACAAAAATGATTCTTATCATTTTTTACCTAGAATAAGTAGTTTTCGAGATATTCCCCCTCGAAAATCTCTGGATTTTCTCCTGCAAGTCTTAACGCTCCGAAGGGTAAATATCATAAGCGATTAATAGGACAAATTGTTTAATAACTGGGCTAAAATTTAATATTTTTGATGATTCAAAGTTCATTTGACAGGCAGTGGCGGCTTAAGCATAAGGTCAAATGGTCAATGCCCCCCCCCCCAAAAAAAATCAGAAGAATATTAGAAAAAAAACTATTTAAATTATACTTTTTGTAAATTTCTTTTTTTCATCCTACGATATTCAACACTATTCTCAAAAATCTTCAATTATTCCAATTTTCGCTCGAAGACGCTTTATTTTACCCATTTTCTCTACTGTCGGTCAAAATTTCATTTTGTCCTTCGTTCCCTCTATGTTTTGCACGTATTAAACTCCAAATGCCGCGGCTCGTGACGCCAACGAGGTAAGGTATACTACGTATAGAAAATATAATGGGTTAAGGTGCGATAGATATAGTTTATATTGGCCATTGACCGCGTCATTCATAAAAGGATTTCAGTCATAACGCTGGAAAAATTTCGCCGTTTGGGCAGTTTGGGTGTTTATAACAACTCAAATTAAAAAACAACCTAGGATTTTGTATCGTTTATCGCGTATAATGTTTAGTTTAATCAATATAAAGTAATATTTAAATTTTTAATATCGAAAGAAATCCCATCTAGTTTTAGTTGTCGTAGCCGAGTGTTTGAGGTGTAACGCGAAATTTGTGTAGGTAATGGTGCGTCCAGACCTGAGGAGTCGAGTGCGAGACGTGAGAAGTGTGGACGGGTCTCGCAAGGGCCTCGCGACCGCCTCGCGAGACAACCAACGGAGCCTCGTTGCTATCCGTCCCCTGTCGGTTTTTCGACGGCCGAGAGAGTTAAGTGGTTTCCACCAAGCTGAAAACAACTTTCGTCAGAAATAAAAACATTATTAAAATTATCTTCTTGAAAACGTTGACAAAAATCCATTCTTCGCTGCCTTTGTAGAGGTGTTATTGCAGGGATTTTTTTTGGCTTCCTTGATATGCCTTGTCGTTTCAGTGACATGTGGACGGTTTCTGGTCACACTTTTAATTTTCGCTGACTTCCAAATCTGTTAGCCAATTTGCGAAACTCTAGGCGCGGGTTCTGTCGTCCTAATGCCACCAAAGCGTTTAAATTGTTTTCGCGAATCTTACGCGGTCTTCCTGAAACTGGTTCATGCTTCATATCTGCACTTTTTCCGAGTTCAGTCAATTGCACTAATTTTTTAACGTTTCGAACACCTGTTCTATACAAATATTCCACCATTTCTCTTTTTCTCACTTTCGACATTATTTCTCAAATCTTAAGCCGGTTTACAATCAACAATATTTGACAGATGGTGTCGCCATGCGATTTTGGTTCATAGCCTAGTGTCGGCACAATTTACGTGATGGATTACTGTTGTTACAGAAAAAAATAGATTAAAATTAGGAAAAATATAAAATTCCGGATACTTTCTAGACGGACTATCCTTATTGTTTATGACAGCTTTACATCTACGAGGCATACTTCTAATTCATTTGTTTATCTTGTTTTGGTCAATTTACTGCCACTCCTCCCTTAAGCAACTTTCCAGCTTCGCTCCGGTTTGGAACAACATTGCACGATTCATAACACGTCTTTGCAACATATCTCATTCGTCCTCTGTAGAATTTAAGATTGGACAGGCTACGGCAACAGGGTAATAATGTAGTGATTCCAAAGTAGTCCCAGGGTTCTCGCTACATGCGGGGGTGCATTTTCCTGCAAAGAATAAATTCTTCCTTGATTGACGCTGCCCGAGGAAGAACAATGACGAGCAGCATTCTAAAGACGAGCAGCATTCTATGACCGTCTCCATACTCTTATTCTTCTGGAATCTGGTTTCAAATCAAATCTGGATACATCAGTAAAAAGCACACGAGCCCAGTGTTGTTCTTCTCAATTATCATGATCTTCAGCCTATTCTAACCTCCTTCCTCGATTTCCACGTGTCAATACAGGAACTCTAACAGGACGGCGAGCATGCAATCTGTGCCTAGCAGTTTGGGAGTGACATTTACTTGCTGAACATTTAGCAGCTTATTTCTCATTTGAGTAGCTGTAAGGTTTGGGTTAAAAAGTTCTTGAATCCGGATGAATCTGTCATATACAAGCTCAGTTACCCTTCTAGGGCCAAGATGCATTTCCCTCACTTGATCGGTCTCCCTATAACGTTGTCACAAACGACCAATGGTACTTCTGATTGAGTTTACTGGTTTCTTGGTTACTTACTATGGCTCTCAACTAAGTTTTATGGTCAAGGTAATACCCTTAAAGTGATGATTACATTTAAACACACACATATCAAACTAAACAGTCTAGTTTGAACAAATCTTTATTCTACGAAAAAATAGCAAATACAGGTTTTGTTTTGGGAATTTTATCACATTTATCACTTTTATCAGTAAAGGTAAAAAGATACAACAACTAAGAAAAAAATCAAAACAAGAACATCTGCCTATAACTTATTGCATACCAATCTTGGATCCTAAAATGGTTATTTCCAACTACCTATAATAGTTATCTGTTCTAAAGAAATATAAAAAATAGAGTTAAAATCAAGGAGTTAAAACTTAAAAGTTTAAAAATGTACATGTCTTGCCAAAATATCATTTTATTGCCAATCGACTGATGCCAATAATGACTGCCAGCGTCTGCTAAGAGAATGTACATGTAATTTTAACAGTGAGTTAACCCTCCGTTAAAATATATTGTAGATATATAATGATAAATTTTGATATAATTTACCTTTTATATCCTCTTGACATTTAAGGGAGTTCTCTAATCGTATACGTGAATAAAACTAGTTGTTGAAAGACCCTAATGATAAATAGAGAGCAAGATTGAGAGTCATTTCATCAGTTTAAAACCTATATTAGGAAAAATAAATAAATAGAACCAGTCCTAAAAAATAGACAAAATAGTATATTTAATTAAATCTGATAATAGCCATAATAAAGAAAGTATGAATCACAAGAATGAAGCTGTAAAAAACATGTTCAACTAAACCCTTTACATGTTTATTAGATATTCATTAGAAATATTGGCAGTTAAACAATTAAAATATTACATATTTTGATGTCTATTATCAATATAATTGTAAATATAATATAATAGCTCTTTTCAGCAGGGGCGTAGATAGGTGTATGCTATGGGGGTGGTACTATGATTAAGTCGCAAAAAAAATCACCGTCGGAATTTTTTTGTCGAATTAAAACGACGGCGATTTTTTTGTCTTCAAAAAGATATAAAAACATAACACAAAAATTAAAATATAGATTTGTAAATAACATAAACAAAAATGAAACAACGACGTTTATTAGTTAATTTTCTATAAACTATAAATAAAAAACTCTAAACTATCAAAAAAAAACTATAAAAACTATAAACTATAAATAAAACTACAAAACAAAATCAAGTTTTCTAGTACGCTGTTTGGAAAACCTATCAATAACAGCATCAACCTTTATTTCAATATCTTTATGGATATTGATTAGAGTTAACCCCACTAATCTGTCCTGGCCAATAAGAACACTTTGTGTGCTTTTAATTAGGTCGAACATATTATAAACGATACATCAACATAATTAAAAGCATACAAAGTGTTCTTATATGTCGGATATTAATTAAAAAAATCCTTTCATAGTCAATGACTATTTCAATTCTCGTATCTCGTCAAGCGTCAGGGGGGTACTGTACCCCCCCCCCCCCCCTTATCTACGCCCTTGGTTTTCAGTAAATTAAATTGCTAAAACACCCTAATACCACACAAATAACACTAATTAAAATAAAACACAACATTTCTCTATTAACTGATAACAATATTATATCTTTATTTATAGAACATTTAACTGTAGAGAATGAAGCCAAAATAAACAAATCTTTTGTTATTTTGTTTATTATAGGATACTGGTAAATAATGGTATATCATTCAATCCGTGCAATTAGGTTTGCTTATTAATTTTTATTTTGAATATTTGCTTTTTTCACGAGTTTATTTTGCAAATAAATAAGTCTATATTTGACTTAAACTAAAACTTTGTATGTGTTAAATTTGAACAATGGCTACGTACTATTTAATATAATATAATATATCTAGGCCTATTTTGTTTTTATACGGTAATTTTAACTTGTAATATGATTGTGTAAAATTTAAGTAAATCATGACAATGTGAAAAACTACCGAAAAATATATTCTCTCAAACTATTTTTTCTGGTTGACATGCCTTCTGATACACAAGCTTTTTACAGAATCCAATTATTAAAAGTACTCTAAAATCTAATTTAAATACTATGAATATTTTAGGTAAATATGGGACTATATGGGTAATTATGGGACTTAAAAGGTTTAAAGAGAAGTAGCTACCAGTTTGATTTTATATATTATATATAGCGTTTTATCCATTGCATACCTATTTTTTGGTAAGTTACGAAAGTAAAAAGAAATGGTAAGTTGTCTATTTTTTGATGTCAATTCTTTCAAAATAATGATTTTTTACAAAATAAGTGTTTAAAAAAAACTTCACTTCTGTACTACTATAAATTTTAATGCATCCATTCTTGGAAACTGTGCAAAACTATTTAAAAATCGGATTGTAACGGTTGTTTTGTGTCGGTTTAAATAGCTTAGATCAGTGATTCCCAAAGCAGTCCAGGTGTCCTCCAGCCCAGACAATCTGCAAGTTGAGGAAAAAAAACTTAGTAACCAAACAAGCCCAACGAGAATGTGTGGATAATGATCTGCTAATTAACAACTCAAAAGTCCCATTCTGTCCCATTGGGGAAGTTTGATCTTTGTTATATTAAATATAAGATGTTCTTTGTTATAGTCAAATATCTCCGCAAGTATTTTTTTTTTCGAAAAAAATCTAAAAAGTCGTTTTTTTGTAGAAAATTTGTAGAACATGTTTATAGTAGATTGGTTTACAGAAAGTGGAATATCTCTCACTGATACACTAAAAAATATCTCTATCAACGTTAATATTTACTTTTACTTACTAAAGATAAGAAGTGTTTAAAATTGAATTCTTTACAAAAAACGACTACAACATACAAACGGAGATATTTGAAAAACAACGAAAACTTTGAAGAAGGCGCGGCGCCGGCGGTTATTTTCAAACTTCTCCCACTGGCACCGAATAGAACCTTTGAGCGGTTAAATAGGAGATCATTATCTGTCCATTCGCGCTTAGATTGGTTGGTTACTAATTTTTTCCACCTTTATATATAATCCTCCTACGTTTACTAACCTAGGATCATGCTACGAGGCAAATGAGATTTACTCTCCAAATCTCATAGAAATAAATTCACCGAAACTAGTCAAATAATAAAAGTAGTCGACGAGAATTTTTTTTTGAGAAACTCTGGTTTAGATATTTAAGAGTAGTAGTACAAAATCGTAGTTCACAAAATCTATTTCAGATGTTGTTTTTGTAGTCTCTGCGAAGTTTATGGGCAATATAATATTATATATAATAATTTCATTTACCTTTTTATACAATTAATTTATAAATCTTAATAAAGTTTAAACACAAGCGTGTTGAATGTGGCTATCAACAGATTTTTAGTTAAAAAATAAAATTTCTTAATAATATGGCAACATAAGCAGTAGATTAAATAACGCTAAACGGCGCCGGCGTCTAGTTGGCTCAGAAATCTCAGAAATTATAATCAATGACTTCCTTATATAATTTTACATATAAAATGACAGCGATCTTCATTTCATAACCATCGCTGACACTTTTTTTTTCGAGCATATTGTGCTAAATAATAAAATAACATATTTAAACTTCAATAATTGCTAATAAACATTATAGGAACTTCAAAAGAACTTCAGAAGTAAGAACAATGCACAATTCATCAAGTATCAAAGGACCTCCGCAAATTATTTTTTTTAATTGTTGAGGAGTGACGAAAGAAATGGGAATGACTAATTTTGAGTCCCCCCCTAATTTTGAGTTCTTTGATGTTTCAAAAGAACCGGGAATCCCCAGTACTTTCGGTATTGGGGTTCGGTTAAAAGTGCGCGTATACAATATTGACAGGTCATTACTGTTAATATAATAAGCTCTGTAAGAATATTCAAACGAAGATATAAGTAAATGATAAAGGGGATAAAGTAATGATGAAGTAAGAAATTATAAAAAAAATATATTTTTTTTTATTCTTTGCCGAAGTAGTAGTGAGAGATGTGAGAACCGTTACTGTAATCCCTGTAATTAAAACCTCATTAATACGTTTTAGAATGTATCATATCCATACCACCTATTGAGACAATCCATAACAAACTATAAAAAAGTCAAAGAAATTTAGAAAATTCAGTATATCAATATTATTCTAGTGTTGTACCGCATTCATAGATGGCGCGCTTTAATTTCCTGAAGAGTGCTTTTTCGGTATTGATTCTAGATAGATAGAAAATATTTGACTTTCTTTAGAATTCTACATTCATAATCGATAATTACAGCTAGTCTAAAAGACTTTTAGTAGATGTCATTTAGCTACATGGTTTATATTCAATTGGCAAATTTTCCTGGCATTGACGTCATACTTGTTGAATGAAAATTTTCAAATCACATACAGGTAAAAATGTTTACTTTGGAAAAGCTTTTTAAACGGGTCGGTAAATACATTTTCATATAGTACAAACGATTTTCTGTTTAATGATAAAAGTTTGTTTTAGACTCCATTTAACTGTATTTTAAAATCGTTAAATATTATTACTGACGATTTATGAATTTCAGATTACATACTAATGGAAATATGCAAAATGCTGAACGCATATTTGTTCAGTTTTGGAAACAAAAAAAAACAGGTCAAACAGGTATCTATTCAGGTGAATATTTTTTCCAATATTAATATAACTAATCTTGTTTAAATTGGAACTGTATAATAGTATGTGTCGTATATATAATAATGTCGTATAATAGCCATGTAATAATTATCTGTATAAGAATTGTATTTTTAGAAGCGTTAATCATTTATTGGGAAAATCTGAATTTATAATTATGTATTAAAAATTCTGATTTGGTATGACGGTATGGAGTATTTTTTGAAATACGTTACATTACGAGTAGAGTTAAAATAGAACATACGTTTTATTGTAAAAAAGTATTATAGTAAAACCTAGTTCACCACAATACACCAAAACAATTTTACTTTTTGCTCTGGACGCGCGTTTCGCTAACATTTGTTAGCATCATCAGCAGATGATTATAACTGATGTTACATTGTTTTAATTTTTTTAACATCTGCTACCATCTTTTACAAAGGGTTTTTTTCAACTTTGTGTAGGGATCGTTATTTTAGTCTTTCTCTTTGTAGTTGGGCCCATTGTTGTCTATTGTTGACTATGCGGGCCCAAGTTATCTCTGCATATGTCCTAATATCATGGTCCCATTTCAGGTTTGGTCTTCTTCTACGTCTTTTAATTCCCTGTGAATACCATGCTGTATGATTTGTGGTCCACCGTTGTCCGTTCTTATTGCCAGGTGCCCTGCCCTTTGCCATGTGAGGTATTTGCCTTTGTGGATGGCATCTATTACCTGGGTCTTTTGTTTTATCCACTCTATTCTTTTACGATCTCCCTTGGTTATTTCCAGCATATTTCGTTCCATTATGATGTCCATTTTAAGTGTCCATGTTTCGAATGCATAGGTCATGACTGGTAGTACACATTGGTCGAATGTTTTCTTCTTTAGATAGAGTAGCATTCTAGATTTGAATATGATTGAGTTTCTTCCATAAGTACTCCATGCCAACTTAATTCTTCTCTTGATTTCTGGTAGTAGAGATCCCGAGCTGTGCATTAGTTGTCCCAAATATATACATTCTTTTACTATCTCCACTGTTGTGTTATTTATTAGAATGTCTTTTCTTTCCACTAGTTCGTTGTACATTATTTTAGTTTTAGCTAAATTCATTTTGAGACCCACTTCAAGTGTTCCTTTCAAATATTTAATCCTTTGCTGGCTGTATTTTCTTAATTAATTTGTGCTTGTAGTGCTTCAGGATGTGAGCTTAAGATATTCTCCATCTATTTCCAATCCTTTGTTAGTTCAGTCCATTTGATGGAAGATTTCTTCTAGTGTTGCTCTAACCAGCTTTGGGGATATCGCGTCGCCCTGTCGGACTCCTTTCCCAAAAATTCTATGTGTTAATTGTTCCGAATAGTCGGTTATCCTATCTTGTATAAAAATATATTATAAAAAGTTTTGATAAAGCACTGAAAAAATATTCAATTTTTTTACATAAAATTGATTTCAGAAAAAAAGACTTTTGCCATATAATTTACAGTTAACGTATGTACGTAGATGTTTACGAAACATGACTGATATGATGATATGTTTTATAGACTATAATTTAATCATAAATTAAGTTCAAATTGATTGAACATGAAACTTTACCAATAGGTAACTATTTTGCGCTAATTGAATAACAGTTATTAGCAATACTATTTGGCTTAACTTATTCAATTATCAACATCTTACATTAGTGCTTCTACTTATACCTGTACTTACCGATTCTCATAGCACAAAACTCCAACTTCCTCAATTATCGGCCAAAGTAGTTTGTCTTAAGCCTCGGAATACAACAGAACGGCGACCCTTTCATCATTTAGAGGAATCCCAATCAAGTTAGGGTCAAAGGTACACAGAGAACCTTTGGCCGAGAGAACAATGGCCGGCTTAAGACGGTTACTCGACTCTTCACGAGTGAAATTTAGCGTGATGAGAGGGAATCAAGCGAATGCACGCTGCCTCAGACTAATAAATAATAAATAAATACTTGTGATATTTAATCAGGGCCGGCCTGGCTATTTAGTGGAGGTGGCGCGGCATTTACCAGCTGGGTCCCAACTTCCGGAGTTAATATTCTTTACAAACAAAATTGAAAAAGTAAGGGTAATATACTAAGGTTATCCCTGAAACTTAATTTGGATTAACATTGTTTACCATTCAGTCGTGGCATTTGATATCGTTATTTTAGTAGAATTGCCTCTTCCAAATTATTGCTTTATCAAGAAATGTAAAGGCATTTTAATTAAGTTATAAATGAATGATTAAATTAAGTCCAGTTCTTGTTAAGTCCACTCTTGAGTTTTTTAATGCGAAAAAATATGCAAAGAATTTCTAGTAGGCCTCTAGTTCTGAAAAGAATTATTGCCTTAGTCCAAATGATATTTAATATTTATAGTTGATTAAGGAATGTATCAAGGGAAAGCAAAAGGGATGAAAATCAATAAATAAATTTAGTTGTCCTATACTGTAAGGTAAGTAAAGTAAGATCAAGCTCTAGAAGATACTGAAGTAAGATCAAGCTCTAGAAGTGGGGGGGGGGGGTTGGGTCTGCTACAGGGTGTTTTAAAAAGCCTTATGCCATGTCTCGTGGGGAGATTTCTGAGGTGAATATTAGCTTAATTTTTTATATCAACATAGATCTGATTCTACTTTGTTTCGTAGCGTCAAAGGATTAAGTAATAGGAGTTAGTAAGTCTTTTTTTTTATGTATTATAGTTTTATTCCAAGTGCCTTTAACGATTCTAATGAAATTTTGATGGTAAAAGCTGCTGTAAGTGTAACATTAATGCTAAGAAGTGTCGACAGATTACATTGACCAGGGACGTGAAAACACGCCTATGAGGTTTTTTTCGCGAAAACATTTTTTTAAAAATTCGGAATTTTTTGAAAAAATTCTTGGAATTTTTATTTAGAGAGAGAGAGGTATTGATTTATAGAGCGCATCAACAGCGAGGGTTTTGTTAGCGCGCAATAAGAGGTTTTAGTTAAAAAACATAATTTCTTGATAATATGGCAATATAGGTAGTAGATTAAATTTACAAGATATAAAATCCAGAAAAGATCCAGTGGCTCTCAAAATTTGTGCAAAAAATAATTTTTTTTGTTGAAATTTTCAAAGTAAAATAACTCCGTTATTTTGGACCTATGTGAAAAACGATAAAATTTTTCTTTTACCGAGATTAACCGCCCCTTAAAATACTTGCACTTATTTCTGGGGCACCCTGTATATTATAAACGTGAAAGTGGGTTTGTAGGTATGTATGAAAATATCTTACCCTTTCAAGCAAAAACTACTGAATGGATTTTAATAGACCTTTACAATAATATAGCTTATACATCAGAATAATATATAGGCTAGTATTTATAAAGATATTGCGTGAATTGTCCAAAATAAAACGATAATGTTGAAAAAATAACAAACGGTTCTTAAAATTTTACAAGACGAATTGCATCAAGACGTTTTTTAAAAAAACTCAGATATTGTTGTCTAAAAAAAACGTCTTGGTGCAATTCCCTGGCCACGACGCTATAGCCATGGACAAGGCAGTGCTCCGTAGACCCAGTTAAAGTACCTGAGGGTTTTTTCCCTAGCACCTGAATAGGAGCTTCCCCACGAACGACAAGGTCTTGCATCTCCTAGAGGAAGTGTGCGAGAAGATATTTCGCGCCAAACTTCATTGAAATAAAGCTATACTGGAACCAGAACTGATACGTTGTTTATCTTAAAAAACAAAATCGAATTTAATCAACGAAAAGATGAAATGAATAGCAGCTGTAACAGTGGATTTGGAACTGGACAACTGAGCTGGTACTTCTTTTAAAACACTGATATTCTGGCACTCTCTAATAAAACGTTCAATGACCCAATGTGAGTTCATTTTAAGTAAATAAAAACAAATTTTATAGGACAATAATTTGAGGGGCTTAGAATAAAAGAGATACAAGTGACTATTTTTTATTCACCGCGACATTACAGATCTATTGTGTCACCCTTTCTTGCGTTATAACTCATCATACAGCCTTAGGGCTTTGACAAAAGCCAGTATTTGAGAAGGTTTTGCAGAGTGTAGTTTTCTATCTCCTATATCAGTGTTACCAAAGTTTATGGTCGTCATCTCGGCATACCACCCCTCCACCCCAATGATATGGTATTTCCTATTTACTAATAGAATCTGCATTCGCCGTTTTTTCTTAGTGTCCTGTTATAAAGCCGGTGACGATTCGAAGATTGTTCTTACTTAAATCGAGAAAAATCTTTGATTTTTTTTCGAGTGTCTTATAGCGTTGCAGGATTTCAATTCCAGGTTAAGTAATTTCATACTCTCTCTGATTCCCTCATATTAGGTTATTTAGTTAATAATATCTCTCTCTTCAGTCCTGATCCCCCATTAGGGAGTGTAGTGGTCAGCGTAACATCATGAATGATTTTTCTCCATGCGCCTTTGTCTTTTATCATCTCGATGACATCGTGCATTGGCTTGCTACAGCTAGTCGTGATCATATTGTCCGGACTTTTCTTCATTATATGTCCAAAATATTTTAGTTGTTTTAGCCGGATTTTACAGGAAAGCTTTCTGGTAATATTAAGTTCATTTATAATGGAAACGTTTGTACGGTGTTCAGTCCATGGGATACGGAGCATACGTCTATAACAATACATCTCGATAGCATCGATCTTCTTACGTTTCCCTTTCCTGAGAGTCCACGATTCGCAGCCATACGTCAATATTGGGAGTACCAAACAGTTGACTAGCCGATTTTTGATGGCTCTTGAAATCTGGCGGTCTTTCCAGATCTAGGTCAGTCTCCCAACAGCTACCTTTACCATGTTGCACCTACGCTTCACCTCTTCTTCCGATGTGCCTGTATTTGTCAATAGTGATCCCAGGTATACGTATGACTTAACGACTTCAAAGCGGTCGATATGACTTATATTTGGATGGTTGTTATGTTGCCTATCAACTATCATGATTTTGTTTCTTTTGTGTATTTAGTTCCAGACCGAGCTGATTGCTTTTGTTTTCTACCCTATTTACTAAATTGATTAACTCTTCTTGACTACTAGCGAGTAGTGCTGTATCATCTGCAAAGCGTAGATTATTTATTTTTTGGCCATTTATTGAAATGTCTCCTTCCCATATTTCTAGCAACCTTCTCATGATGTATTCTCCGTATATGTTAAATAGTTGAGGAGACAATATACACCCCTGTCTGACTCCTTGTTCAAGGGAAAATTCCTTTGAAGCTGAATCCAGTATTCTAACTGATGTGATGTCGTCTCATTCCAATACGGGAAAATCAAACACCTGTTTACCCTTTGAATACATTTATTCGAATTCGCTAACCTAGTTACAAAAGATGGTATGCTATGCTTTTGTTGTTGCAATAATTAATGAAATATTAAACAAACAATTGTTGGGTAACCAGGTCGCACTACATCTCCCCTTTCAGTAGAATGAACTTTATTCTGGCCACAAATAAAGGACATTCGGCGTAAGCAAAAATTGACAATAATAATTATATCATATCCATTGGGTGTCGCAATTTTATAAATAAACTGTTGCTTTAATTAAGTTTACCAATTTACTAACCTATTAACTAGATATTATTAAAAATAATAAACATAAAAAATACGTCACAAAATCTATATCTATAGAACCCATATATATATAATAATAAAATATTACCTATCCTGTTTACAATAATATACCTGGTCTTGGTTAAAAAAATGTAAAAATAAAAGTATAATTATTAGTGTACCATTTCATAAGACTATAAATTATTATAAGTACGTGTTTCACAATAAAATTAAAAAAAATATTTCTAAAAGAGAGATTTACACATAATATAATATGATGACTTAAAAATAACTTATCTACCTCAGCATTTCTATACTGACCTAACTTAACTATTTTTATACACTCGCGAGCTTTTTGTCTATGCTATGAAATTCTTAGAAATACGAATAACGTTTTGCTAATTGTTATTGTAACGAACGCACTCTGTTTTTATGCACGTTCATTTGCTTTCCGTTAGTTTCCGCGCAATCTTTGATCACACAATTTACACCTTCAATACTAATAATTGAGTAGGGACCTTTATACCAAGGATCAAATTTGGTTCTATTTTCGTTAGATAACATGACCAAATCGCCTGGTTTAAAATTAGTTTTATTTGAAAGTTTGTCATAAATTACTTTACGGTTTTGTTTAGCTTTGAAAATGAATTCGTTCGCACGTTTATTGGCTAATTGCATTCTATATTTTACTTCATGATAGTAAGCGTCTAAGTCATATATAGGATCTACAGTATCACCTGAAAGTATTTCAGAAATCATTGCCTTCCGTCCGAATACCAGTTCAAACGGTGAAAAATCATGATAGATGCTGGGCGTTGTGTTATAACAGAAACTGTAATATTGTACCCAGTCATCCCAGTCAGATTTTGCATCATTTATATACATTCTGAGGTACTCATTCAGAACTCTATGATTTCTTTCACATCCCCCTATCGTTTGACTATGGTAAGGAGTTGAAAATTTTTGACTTATGTTGAGCATTTTAGTTAGATTTGCAAAAATTTCATTTTTATATTCGGTGCCTAAATCTGTTCTTATTTCCTTCATTGAACCATAAATAAGTATGAAATGATCCATTATAGCTCTTGCTACCGTTGCGGCCTCTTTATTAGGTATAGGAATGATGACTATGTACTTGGTTAATTCACATTGAATTGTGACTGCATATACATTATTTTTTGATGTTTTCATAAATGGACCTACTGTGTCGATTGATGTGATGTCAAATGCTTTTTGAGGAGTAGGGGTTATTACCATTGGCTCTTGGTTTTTCACTCTGCTTTTATTTAATTGACACTTATAGCAGTTTTTAATGTATACAGCAACTTCTTTTGACATACCTTTCCATCTATAATTGACTCTTAACTTTTTAAGTAGTTTTTTCTGTCCACAGTGTCCACCAATTAATGGATCATCGTGATATTTTTGTATTAAAGCGAGTTTCTCATCTCTATTTTTAATAACTTGTGGTTCCTTAAATAACAAAATGTTTACCTTTTTTAATTTTTCTTGACCAATTTCTTTTAATTCATTTATTGTGCACATTTGAAAAATTTGGTCATTTAATTTTAACTTTAAACTTTTAATATTATGATCATTAGCCATTGATTCAAGCTTAGGCAATACTTCCTCTAGAGAAAAATTACCATTAATGATCGGAATGTTTGATTCAGCGCTGAATCTTCCTTTTAATCTCATTATTATCCTAAGATATAATGACTTAATTTCAAAACTTACTAAAGGTAAATTAAGTATACTGCTATTGTCTAAGGTTTCGTAAATTTTAGGTAGAATAAGTATTTTATTTTGCGAAGAGTCATATGTGTCAGAGTTTTTATTTTCCTGTTTTTTAGTCATTGATCTTGTTACAGCTAGTATTTTAGCCGATTGATTAGAAATTTCTTTTAAATCAGATGTTGTTATTCTTGACAGTGCGTCCGCACCTACATTGTTTTTCCCTTTAATATACTCGACTTCAAAATCATATTCCTCTAAATCGAGTCTCATGCGCGTTAATTTTGATGAAGGATTTTTCATCGAAAATA
The DNA here is from genome assembly GCF_002938485.1 of Sitophilus oryzae. NCBI lineage: Eukaryota > Metazoa > Arthropoda > Insecta > Coleoptera > Curculionidae > Sitophilus > Sitophilus oryzae. Next base: position 3,166,381 of record NW_022145749.1, read on the forward strand.
AATATACTAGCGGCTTATGATCAGATTTAACCAAAAATTTTACACCATACAAATAGGGTCTAAAATAATTTATTGCCCAGTGGATTGCCAGCAATTCTTGTTCAATGGTTGCTTTATTGGATTCGCCTTTTGTGAATGATTTTGATGCAAATGCTATGGGTAAGTCTTTACCATTAAAGTCTTGTGATAACACAGCTCCACACGCATCTTTTGATGCATCTGTTGTTACTATAAACTGTTTGTTAAAATCTGGGTATTGCAATATTTGAGGTTGGACCAGAGCAGTTTTTAACTTTTCAAAAGAATTTTGACAATCTTGTGACCAAACAAAAATTATATTTTTCCTAGTTAGCTTATTAAGCGGTTTACAAATGTTAGCAAAGTTTGGAATGAAACGACGGTAATAATTGCAAAACGCGACAAACCGTTTTACCGCGTCAGCATTGTCGGTGTAGGAAATTTGTTTATGATTTCAAACTTTGAATCGTCAGGCAAAATGCCATGACTTGTTATTTTATGGCCTAAAAATGTGACCTCCTTTTGGAAAAAATTACACTTTTCTGGGTTAAGTTTTAAATTGTATTTTCTACAAGTATAAAAAACCTTCCTCAAATTTTGCAAGTGATGATTTTTTGAACAGCCTATAACAATTAGATCATCCATGTATAAGAATGCTTTTTCCGGTGTAATTCCAGCAAATGCTATCGACATCATCCTTTGGAAACTGTTTGGGCTAACCTTTAGTCCAAAGGGTAACCTAGTAAATCTATACGAGCCATTATTTATACTGAATGTCGTGATATCCCTGGAGTTCTTTTCCAAAGAAATCTGATGGAATCCGGCTTTTAAGTCCAACGTTGAGAAATATTTTGCTCTACCTAGTTGATCAAGGCTGTCATCTATTCTAGGTAGAGGAAACTTATCTGCACTTAGTTTCTTGTTTACCTGTCTATAGTCAATGACTAATTGCCATTTATTTTGGTCATCAGTTGACTTTTTAGGTACTAATAAAATCGGACTATTATATTCCGCTGTTGATGGTTCGATTATTTAATTTTCCAGCAATTTGTTGACTTGACAATTTATTTCATTTGTTTGTGTCGGCGTGCCGTAATTTTTTATATAAACTGGGGTAGAATCAAACAATTTAAGTTTTTCTTCATAAAAGTTGTTTTTTGTTAATTTATCAGATGATAAACAAAAAATATCTGAAAATTCTTTACATAAATTAAAAGTATCGTTTTTTGCAAAGTCAGGGATGTTTTTGCTTAACTGTTGTAATAAATTTGATTCTCTATTATTTAGTTCCAGGTTAATTGAGTAAACATAAAAATTTTTTAGATTGGAAAACTGTATGTCAGCGTTTTTTTATTGTGACACTTTCAAATGTTGTATTTAAAAGTCTAACTATTGGATTTGATTTTGAAACAATTGAACCAGCAATAAAAACTCCGTCGGCGATTTCAGTATTCAAAATAACAGAATCAGTCTTTAGTTGCGTGAATTTTTTAATATACCTTATGACCTCACACCTAGGTGGGATGACCAAAGATTCCTCTTCTGGACATGAAAATATTGGCAATGTTGTTTTTTCGTTAAAAATTTGTAGTGTTAATGTCCAGTTAGCATAATCTAATTGACATTGATATTTCGAAATAAAGTCTCGCCCTAAAATTCCGTCAGCTGGTATTGGAAAGTTTTGCTCAACTATATGAAACGAGTGATTTATTGCATAATTATTAATAAAAATTTGGGTGTTAGTTGTGCCTAAAGAACTCGTCGAGCCATCTGTAATACCTTTAATATTGCTTATGTTATATTCATTAATAAATTGTTTAGGAGAAATTTTAAAATTTTTAAATAAAGATATATCCGCACCTGTATCAACTAATAAAGTAATTTTGCGATTATCTGTCATGCTAGTTTGAACTACAACAAAGTTCGAAAGTGATAGGTCCATGTGGAATATTTTTATAGCGACCCCAGTGGACCTGGCTGGGGGTCCTGTACGTTTCCCGACTCTTCCTGAGTGTAATGCCTGACATATCTAGGAAACTGTCCTCTATGATTAGGCCTAGAGTTTCCTCGACCTCTATTATATTGACCATGATGATTATGGTACTGTTGATTTGCATTTAAATATCTCTGGGTGGGTCTATAGTCACTATTATTAGTATAGTTCTCTGAATAGTGTCCTCTTCCGCGACTTTGATGCCCTCTATGATGCCTGTTTCCAGCTCTGTAACGCTGAGAATTTCTTGTATAAAAGATTGTGCTACTATCTGGCGTAGTATCTCCACTAATAGTTATAAATTTAGAAATTGCTTCCTCGCAGTTGGTGAAATTGCCAGCCTCCATTATTAGTTTTACTTTCTCGGAATTACTGTTTGTTCTTAGAGCTTTGACTATCGTATTTGTCGTATAGGATTCAGCTACTGCTATGGGCACTCCTTCATTTATATAGGCTCTTTTCAGGGTTTCTGTTAGAACTTCAATCTCTGTGGCATATCTTGTGGAATCTTTATGTTGCTGTTTTAAAGAAAATATTTTTGCTGTTACCATATGAGAACTTTCTGTTTTAATGCGTGTTCGTAGCTTATTAATTATGGTATCCAGATTATCGTTATCATCAATTAAATCACGTGCTTTTCCAACCAGTCTCGTTTTCACATAGGCCACCGCATTATTTTCGTGGTTTTCGCAATTTACGCGCAGTAAATTTAAGGAGTCTATAACGGACTGTAATTTACTTGGAGAACCGTCGAATTCGTTGGGAAAAATTTTACTCGCAAAATTGAAAAATTCTGTTTTTGACATAGCCATGTTTTCAAGTTTTATTTTAGGAATATTTTGTTCTGGGATTGCCTCTGATTCAGAAGACTCTTCTTTATCTTCACTTTCCTCGAATTCTTCGTCAAATATTTCTAGATTTATATATTCCAAATACGAAGTTGGAACTTTGTAGGGTACTTTTAAAACCTGATATGATCTTATGACTCTATCTCTCAACGAAGTAAAAAGTTTTTTAATGTAAATTTCCTGTTCTTTATTAAGTGATGGATAAACAAATCGTACTAATTTAACAAAATTATTAAAGTACTCCAATAAATTTGCTTGGACTTCATTTTTAATTGTATCACTCTTAGGTATTTGTTTTTTAAGAACGCGTTTTGATTCGTTTCTAACGAGATTACTTAAACTTAGTAGCTTGGCAAGGATCCCTTCCCAATGATCAGACATAAATTATACAAAAGTAAGAAATAAAAAAATTATAAAAAACAAAAAAAACACAATATCCCTTATTTAATACCAAAAACAAAAAAAAACTTCTTATCCTTATAAACATAACAAAAAGTAATTAACTAATTCATAACTAATAGAATTTCTTTCTTTTTAATTAAAAAAATAAAAAATGTTGTACATTTTTGGTTAAAATAGCGAAGTTTTTTTTTGTGTAGGTAATAATTAAATATACGTAAGAATTTTCATATTGTAATAAATTCATGTAATTTCATGCAAAAAATAAAAATAAAACGTTCACACCGAGTATAAATGTTAAATAAAGGCTATAAAAACAACGCAAAAAATTGTATATTCACATACCATCAACACTGTCCATCAATAACTACTGCTCGCACTAAACATCTACTGCTTGGGTTCGAAGGACCATGCTTCTGGATAAGTCTTTTCGGAGCCCCCTTCGGTACGCTTTATGTAATTTTAGTAGAAGTAAAATTACCACAACTGCTACTACAATGTACAGTAGTACTCGAACATCTGTTGGCACTTGTATGCTCTCCTGTTCTACGATGAAGTTGGAGTTGACCACACCATTATCGGTTAGTTCCGAATGTTTAGAATTTGTCTTTCCCATGGTAAATTAGTTTATTTTGTTTCACTATTTTCACTTTTTCACATTCACTTTTGACCATACTGTTTAACTAAACTTATTTAAATTAAGGCCCTTAGGCAGGATCGCCATGTGATGTCGTCTCATTCCAATACGGGAAAATCAAACACATGTTTACCCTTTGAATACATTTATTCGAATTCGCTAACCTAGTTACAAAAGATGGTATGCTATGCTTTTGTTGTTGCAATAATTAATGAAATATTAAACAAACAATTGTTGGGTAACCAGGTCGCACTACACTGATCCTGTAGTGTGCTGATACAACTGGATGATAAGTGAAATAAGATGTTGCGGTACCCCTACTTCCTTTAATATTTTCCACAGGTGATGTCATCTGACTTTATCGAAAGCTTTTTTATAGTCTACGAAACAAATATAAAAAGAGATGTTGAACTCCCTTGCTTTCTCTATGATTTAGCGCATATTCAGAAGATGTTCCCGAGTGCCTCTGCCCTTGGTGAAACCTGCTTGTTCTGCTGGAATTTCTCTTTCTAGAACACCTTTCAGCCTTTCATTTATAATTTGCAACATTACTTTACTGGCATGTGAGATGAGGGAAATTGTACGATAGTTGCTGCACTTATGTTTGTTCCCTTTCTTGTGAAGAGTGACAATGGTGGAGTGTGTCCAGTCGTCGGTCCATTCTCCTGTGTGCCATATTTTATTACAGATCAGATGAAACATTTGTAATCCAGGTTCTTTAACGGCTTTTATTATTTCTGCTGTCATTAGGTCTGAACCTGGTGCTTTATGGTATCTTAATTTCTTTATGGCCAATTCAACTTCACTTTTAAGGATGTCCGGTTCTTTCTCTGAATTTTCGTGGTGGTCGACATAGTTATATTCTTCACTGTCCTTGTATAATTCTTCGCAATATGATCTCCACACCTCAATAATGTCTTCTTTTTTTGTTCTTAGAGTTCCATTTTGATCTTCGATTGACCAATTTCTTACTTTAAAGTCTCTGGTAATAAATTTTATTTTTTTTTGAAGAGGCCTCTTTGTTGAGAAGTTGGTTATTTAGACAGTGTCCCTCGATTTCTTTGCTTATATCGGAGTAAAATTGTTGTTTGTCTCTTCTTGCTCCTTGCTTCATTGCCTTATTGAGGTATTTTAGTTCTTCTTTCTCTTCGTCTGTATGTACGCCTTTCCGGTGGAGAAGTCTTCTGTCTTCGATGATCTGGAATGTCTCGTTCGATAACCAGTGTTTCCGTTTTATTGGTTGATCTTCTTTTTCTGACCCTGTTGCAGTTGTTGTGCTTCCCATATTCCTTGGGCTGTTGTATTTTCTGTTGAGGTAGTCATGAAAGCCTGGGTTCCTTGATGAATTTCTTCGCTGTTTCTTTTTATTAATCTTGTTGGTGTGATTGAAGGGTGTTTTGAGTTTGTGTTTTATTTTGGCAAATAGGAGCTGATGGTCTGATCCACATATTGCCCCTGGTAATGTACGTGCTGTTTGAATGGAGGATTTCCAGCGGGTGTTGGTCCATATGTAGTCTTTGATTCCGTGTTCTGTCTCCAGGGCTTCTCCAAGTATAGAGTCTGCGAATTTGGTGTTTAAATCTAGTGTTCATTATAGAATAGCTGTTATTGATTGATTATAAAATTCGATTAAACGGTTTAAAAGTTAATAATATAGGTATGCAAAAATAACTGAAAGCGCTTAGGCGTAAAGTAGTCTAAATAATAGTAGATTTAAAAATAAAATCAATAACGAGATGTAACTGATAACCTAAGCTAGATTTTAATTTAAAAATCAAACAACGTTACTCAATATTATTATATTTGTACTATACATCAATATTATTGTATATTGCGTCAGCCAATTTATCCGTTATTACTACTATAATGAAGTGTAAATTATAGATGACATATAGTGTAATGCATTATGTTTACATTTAGCCATTAATATTAACTTTATATTATTCATATTCTATGCAGCTGTAGATATTACATTATAAAAGAAGCTCATTAGGTATATCTTATTTAGGCAAACAAAAATCTCTGGTAAATAAAATAATTCCCTGCGATTTAAATCAAAGAAAATTAATTTTTTTTGTTTGTACTTTAGAGAGTTATGTTTTTTCTTTTTTATTAAATGACAAAAGAGTAGTAAAAGAGTATTTTTTGGCCTCTTTTTGCCGGAAGCTTACGTAATATAATAAAAGGTATATTTACTGGACCAAAACTGGGACTCTCCGTTGTTGTTTATGTGTAAATTGGATTTTGAAAATTCGTTTTCAGTCCTCATTGTGCTCCCTTCATGTTAAATAATTTTTTTAGAATTACCTGGGGAAGCAGTTAATTTTATGGTCCACGAGACGACAAAATCGGAAATAAAATTTCAGAATGTAGGTTGTAGGTACGCCGATAAAACGAGAATGTACAAATCACAATATAATATATAATAGAAAAGTAAATAACAACTAGATCTTTACACAAGTCTATACTTTTGTTACTTAATTTCTTGAAAAAATTCTAGATTTTTTTCGCTGAAAAAATCTACAAAATGAAAGAGTTAGATTGCAAGGTTAAAGGTCGTTATGTAGGTAATTAAATACCTTTTAATACTGAAATACGCCATGGAAACGTTCTATCGCGCTTATCTACCGTGTTAAACTGTTTAAAAAATCGTCTAATTACTTCTTATTTTTGAATTGATTTATATCAAACCATGCTGGGTGCCAACAAAAGTACCTATTGTTTGCAGTTTTCTCTTAAAAACAATAAGAGAACATTTTTATTTCTTATCTAATAAAATTAAATTTAAATATTTAGCTTTTTAGTATTTTTTCTATCGCCATCTATTTGCTACATGTCGAACTTGCCAAACATATATTACAGTTCACTTTTCTCCCTCGTTTGTTATGGTGATGTCACTTGTCATTCTATCTTCCATTTCCGTTTTACAAATTCGAGAGGGAGGTGAAAAACAAGAAGTAGGCCTTTTTTCTTTTTTCTGAGAGATTGGATCTGTTGCGACGCGTTGTTCGACGTCCATACGAATCTTTCAATAAAAAGCACTCTGAATCCGCTTTTTAACTGTAATTGCATGGGTATCCGATCTGGAGATTTGAAGACCTTTTTAAAGTATGAATTTCAGACTATAGTTCGTATTTGTTTCTTTTTTTTTTCTGGAATCTATCACCGTAAGTGTTTCCGCCATTTTGCATCGCCATAACTAACTAATTTTATTTCAGTTATTCCCGTTTTTTGATAAGGTTTTGATTAATATTTAATTACTGGTTTGGATCAGCATATGATTTGAATATATTTTGGTTTATGTAAAGCTGAACTTCAGACCGTAAGTTATTTTTTTGTGTTAAGCGTCTGTTCTGAGAACTATCTCTTTTATTTATAGAGTAATTATATTATATATTATATCGAAGACTTCTGCTACCATAGTCATCTGCTTCCACTTCTGTTCTTCCACCTATCTACCTGTTTACAACATCATAAGAAACTATACAGATAAGTCCTAAGTTCGATACACAAGGTACTCTTTTATTTTAGAATTTTTGAGACAACAGTTTAATCTCTGTAAATTATTATTATTTATCCCATATATTATATTCAAAATTACCTTTCAGTTAACGTTATAAGATATAATTTGGTTCAAACAGTATAATCTTTTTCTTTGTTATGATATTTTATATGAAAATTATCAACACGTATTCATTCTTGAAAGTTTTTGTACACGACATGTTTCGAAACATCATCGTATTGATACATATATAAATTTGTCCTGTTTTTATATCAAGTAGCATAGTTCGAAGAATACAGTTACTAAATTCGAATTTATTTAAAATAATTTACAGTTTTATTGGGATCATTGAAACTAACTGGTACTTGTTTTCATTTTTAAATAAATGTTTAATGTAGGATAGTTATATCTGACTTTTATTCTTGATGAACATAATAGACCCTTATTGCTGTTGGTTATTTTATTCTAGCTATTTTGTGTTAAAATATTTTTCATTTTGGTTTCTTACTTTACCTCTTTCATAAACAAAGTAAGTGGCGCCCTTTTTACTGTCTTTGACCATATCTATACAAATACTTAATATCAAGATTAAAAACTTTGCAGCCTAAATATTATGATTTTTTATTTTAATATTTAATAACATTACAAAGTCAGAAGCAACCAAACCAAGCCAGAAGCCTTACCTACGAACCCAGCTTTCCTCTAACCCTGAGCAACGGATACTTTTTTCTTTCTGTTTGGGTAATGACAGAAAAAGTCGTCACAACATTGCTTTTAACAAATGTCCGTGGATCATACTTTTGTTGACATCGGGACAGTCAATCATTTTCCCAATCAGCTCGATATATTGATGATGTTACCAGTATTGCTCTTCAAGTAATACTACTGTTATATTAATAGCATATACAATTATCTGATATACTATTTCATTACAATAAAATTAAATAATAAAAATATTGTAATTATATTCCTGCAGATTAAGAGAAAAGTTTTGTTCTTATATATCTACTATACATATTTTAAACGCGTGTTGAAATATTAATCTTGTGGAATATACTTATGTATATATCAACATAAAAACGAGATATAATTAATGAAATATCATTGTAACAATAGATATTTTAGAAACATCTAGATTTACTTATTTTTACCGATGAAGAAAAGTCGTTTGTCTCGGGTCTAGAAACAGACTGGGTATGGAAAAAGCTGGAGGCAAAACGAAATTGAACGAGACAATAGGAGACAACCGAAAATCTCTAAGTAAAATATCTAAATACTTTAGTTTGGTACACTATTATTTTGATACCCTGTATTTATTATTATAGGTTTTAACTAAGGACCTACTTATGCCTTTAAGGGATTTTCTGGAAATGGCGCGATTAACCTGCGGCGAGGGGTGCGTTGGGAAAGTTGGCTGCAGTTTCCGATTTCGGTTCAAACTTTGCCGGTGAGTTATATTAATAGTTAGGAAAGGCAGATGAAAGATCCCAGTTTTATTCTCTTGACGTGTGCGTCTGGAAGTTATTGGCGAATTTAAATTCAGGTTGAGAAAACGTAAAAGTTGAAATAATCTTCTTGGTTTATTTGCATTTTAGAGATCCCGGCTGTAAATGGGTAATATACAGTTCTACCGTGCAGTGCATCGGATTTGATTGTGTCATTGTCAAAAACTAAAAAGGCACTAAGGTATTAAGCACATGGTAAGCATTAAGTATGGAGACAAAAATAATTGAACAGGTAGAAAATAACAAAAAAGGATATTCTTTATGTTGAAGAAAAGAAAGACATTAATTCCCACTTGTTGGGGATACAGTAGGAAAAGACCACAGGACAAAATCTGTCTTTGTGGGCATATTAAATATAGAAATTTCGATTGACTGTAAACGATACATCTATGGAATGCTAAAGATTCTCCCCTTAACAGTTTTGTATTGTGAGGCGTGTAAGTGGACAATCATTTCGGATATTGTTTTGTTGTGAATTGAAAATTATGTAAACATTTTAATTAGTATAGTTTAATAAAGTTCCTTGTGGTACAGAGATTTCGATTATCTCTTGAATCGCGATCGAGTAATGAACAGCAAACGAGTCATAAACCGCGAATACTATTCTCAGTTGAAATAATTCTTTTATAGATGATCAATCAAATTCAGAAAAAATAACCATAACCATCCTTCCCAAACCATATAAATTCTTGTAAACAGAAAAAAATGTGAGATCAAATTTGACAAATAGAAAATCATATTTTTGCTGGTGTTTTAATTGTTGCTTTCTCTGGGCCGTATTATAAATTTTTAGTACTTTGAAGGTAGATTTTTGAAAATAAGTTTTAGATGTCTATTCCAAATAAAACTAAATTCTAGACGATAGTACAACTCGCTTCTTCAAAAAAGTCTAATACTATTTTTGCATAGTCATCTGGGATCCTATGTCCTGCGTTCCGATGCACTACACGGTATAATTTCCATGATTTATAAATAAATGTATGAAAGTTTAGCCTATCTAATAAAACAGCGGTTTTTATTCAACAACCAGTTCGTACAAATTATTTGAGGGTGTAATTTTGAAACTGGACTGCATTAAGATAGCTCTGGAAAATTGCCCGAAAACAATTGACTGAAGAAGAATTACCCGAAATATCGATTTTTGGTAAAATATTATTCTAATACAGGGAATTTAAATACTCTCAATTTAACAAAAACAAATCAAAGTGAAAAAGCCTCAAAACTGTTGCCTTTTTGATACAATGTATACTCGTACTAGGATAATGTTAAGAACAATGTATACAATTTTCTAGAAACTGGCAGAAAAACAATCCCCATGGCCTGACAGTGATAATGTAGGATGATGTATGGGAGGGGGGTTAAGTACCTATTGTGTCCTCCTTTTTTGAGTTATAACTCATCATACAGTCTCTTTTCGGGCAATTTTCAATTATGTCAATCTTCGTTTCGTCAATTTTTCTTTGGCTACTTATTTTCAGGCAATTTTTCGAATACGCTTCCGGATAATGTTGTTTTCGGGTATACTTAAGAGGTACTACTTAATGTAAGTTTTCAAATATTTTGAATGTGTTCTAACCACTTTTAACGTATTTAAAATTATGTTGTAATATTATATTTGCAGAGGTAGAATGTTTGAAACTGAATTATATTTTTATTCTAAATCTATGTTGCCAACCTGTTATAAACTAATTTATATACAAGAATAGCTTTTAAAATGTCCTTGGACGTTGTGCGATGCCTAGTCGCCATTGGTTTCGTTCATTCCAGTATCCGTCACGCAGATCTCTTGAGCTCATCGCCTTCTTCATATCGAGTTTGTTCTTATATGTGTTCTTATAAACTAAAATAGAAAACAAATTTCTTGCAGTAGAGGTATATAATAAAATTATATAAGGATTCTTGCCACTTAACTGCTAATATAAAAATTTAACTCTACGCTGTGTTTGTCATAATGCGGATCAACCTGCTCTCACTACCGGTTTCGGAGCCCTACTCCATCATCAGGTGAGCTTGGGAGATCCACAAAATGACAACCACAGCACAGAGATAGTTAATTCCGACTTGTCGGAAAGTATCGGGTAGATATTAAGTCCCGAACGGGAGATAGCGGCCTGCGTGCAATGGTAGTACTTTCGTACCACCGAGGCGCAACTATCGATAGTAAAAGGATGGTAAAAGGCTTTTTTTTTCAGGCAATCCAAATTATAAAATAGAAAACAAATTTCTTGCAGTAAAGGTATATAATAAAATTATATAAGGATTCTTGCCACTTAACTGCTAATATAGAAATTTAATTCTACGCTGTGTTTGTCATAATGTAGGCAGGCCGCTATCTCCCGTTTGGGACTTAATATCTAACCGATACTTTCCGACAAGTCGGAATTAACTATCTCTGCGCTGTGGTTGTCATTTTGTGGATCTCCCAAGCTCACCTGATGATGGAGTAGGGCTCCGAAACCGGTAGTGAGAGCAGGTTGATCCGCATTATGACAAACACAGCGTAGAATTAAATTTCTATATTAGCAGTTAAGTGGCAAGAATCCTTATATAATTTTCTTATAAACTAATTTACTTTACGTTTTTAAATATATGATGCGATAATTTATTAAATATTATACATATACACATCTTAGTAGGTACCTATATAATTCTAAAAGTTATATGGAAACCCTTGATATAGATATTATAATATATTATTCACTCTCAAAAATCGAAGGATATTTTTTTGTATAAAGCCATTTGGTAATATAGTTATATATTTTCAAAAAACTATTAGGAATTTACTATTTTTAACGATTTAAGTATTGTTTGTACTAGTTTCTGAGAAATTACGATTAGGACCGATCAATACAGCAGCTGAATTTAACGTAGGACATTTAATTTTAAAATAAAGAGATTCTTAGTAACTAAATTCAAATTACAATTAAAATTAACAGAGAATATCGAATAAAAGGTTGATACTAAAGCATTCGAAACTAATTCTAGCAATTTTGTGTTAACTTGTTAGTCAGTTTTTTTAGCGGCTATATACGTTTTAGTTTTTATCTACGTCAGTGAGTTAAGAAGCTCTTAACTCACACATTTTGAGTGAGTTACAAGCTTCTTAACTCACACATTTTGAGTGAGTTACAAGATTCTTAACTCACGCATTTTCATTACCGCACTCCTTGTTAAGATGACTACCAAAGAGAAAAAGTATTTTGGAAAACACGAGAGGTAAACAGCTGACCCATATTCTGTACACTAAACCTCCTAATAGCTAAAGAACTCCTGAATACCTCCTGTGAATTCCTGAATACCTCCTGGGAAATCCCATATATATTTTTTGAGAATTCCTGATACTATTGAGCATACGAAATTTGTAATTAGTTTCAAACTTTACAGAAATTTGAAAAAAGTATCCAAAATCGACTCGATAAAAAAGAGTTTGGTTTGGTTTGCTCATTAGTTTTTTTTTCAACAAGGGGCCGTCCTCTGCCGGAAACACTGCGACCTGTGAGGCCTATTGTGTTTTTGCTTTGTTCATTAGTTTGGTCGATTCCTATTCTTAAATCATCTATCTCTTACTCTTGATTTTCAAAAATACTTTCTTCGGCTATTTGCGAATCATCAATGACAGATTCATTTTCATCACTTACTGCAGATTGTTCTTTTGAATTTTTTGGTATAGTGGTCGAGTTCCATGAAAAATTTTCAACTTGCATTCTCAGTTTCAACTTGCATTTATTTCAGTCATTTCAATTTTCAACTTGCATTCATTTTGTAACCCACAAAATTCTAAAAGTTACTGGTTTGTGGAAGTATGCTTTGGAATTAAATAAAACAATAGAAAATTTCACTAATGACTTATATTTAATTTACAATTATAAACAATCAATGTAATTGGCTGTGACAGTCTCGATTATATGAGATTAGATATGCAACTGGAATACTTAAGTGTTTCTGCTTCGGTTGGTTGGGAGAAAGGCCTCACCCTCTTCGCTGCACTCGTCTGCTGGTGGGTAGCGTGATTATCCGGCTAACGTTGGAGAGCTTGTGAGACTCCACCAGTCTCAGTGCGTGAGCTACTTATGGGGAGGATCAATTCTCGTATCTTCCTAGAAGATAACAAACAGCAGTATTCTACTCAACACAATTGATAAGTACCCAGTTTTGTGGTGGTGTTCTAAATTACCAATTGAACTGTCTGTTGGTTGCCAATGAAGGTACAATAAAAATAACTTATGATTAAACAACATATTAGTGATTCAAATACACAATAATCAATATCTAAATCCAACTACTAATTATTATAATAAAAATTATAATTAAAATTTAAGAAAATAGGCAATGACAGTTTAAATTAAGTTATAATTGAAAAGATTGTCCAAATTATTTAAAGAATATAAAGAATATAAATATAGAATTATAAAAAAATATAAAAGATAAATATTTTGCAATCTCTCTCTCTCTAGAAAATTCCAGACCACCACAATCACTTCGGTACAACTTGAAAAAAAAATTATATTGTTACAGTAAATTATTTGATTTAATTTGTAGACACGTGTAAAAAGAATAAAAAAAAGATAAAAAAACTAAAAATATATGAAAATTTAAATTAGGACAAAAGTTAATACTAAAATGCGATATTAAAAGATAAATTAAAAAACTAGATAGAACGATAATGGTAAATAGAGAGGTAGGATAAGATACGAAAAACGATAAATGCGGCACTTCGACAGATAAAAACTAAAAGAAAAGATATGTCACTCCAGGAACAAAGATAATGCATCCGCCAAATAAGATAAAGATAAGGTAAGGTAAATTTGGCAGATACGATGTAAAGATACGTTCCCTAGAGTGACCCAAAAACAACAAAAAACAAAAATCTATCTGTCGAATGGCCTGCCAATAGACACCACCACTACAGGGTCCAGATAAACAAGAGCTGCCTTCTGGCAAGCAAGGATTCGTTAAAGGTGACATAAGTCGTATAATATAAATATTATAACAAATCCTTACTTACCAGAGTCCCTCCTGGTTCGTCTCCGAGAGTACTCCTGCAGTGATTGATTCTATTCATGGCCCCTGAGATTACTAAATCGAACACCTCTGCGGGTTCCTGTTCGACAGCTTGCGTCTCAGTACATAAATAAGAAAGATAAAAATAATTAGTACTAAATAAAAGTTAAAGGTATTAGAAAAATTTGTACAAAACTACCATACACGTGCTACTAAGATAAGAAGATAAAGAAATGATGATAAAAAAAATGAACCTGATTGATTGGTTGATTTGATGCGTATTTTTTCGAGCTATCTCATCCAGATCTCCTCCATACCTCCCGGAATTCCATCATAAATCTTGGGAAATCCTGTATACTTCCTGGGAAATCCTGTATACCTCCTGGGAAATGCACATACTTTTTAGGAAATCCTATATACTTCCTGGTATATCCTAGGAATTCCCGCGTACTTCTTTTCGAATGTACACCTACCTCCTGCAGCTGTTCACCCCTCGGTAAAACATTTATTTCACACTAAATTGTAAAAATATGTTATAAGTACCTTTTCATTTCCATAATTGTGTACTTTTTTTTCGGTGCACCATTTTTCATACTTAGGGTATGCATATTCATACTTCTGTTTCGATCTTGCCGAAAGCAATCCAGAAATGGTTCTGAATGCCTCTTCTTCCATGTCAGAGGGAATACTTTCCGAATCGCTCATTTTTTAAACTAGTGACATCAATATTATTTACTGTCATATTGGCATTGCCATGTATGGTGTTATTTGAATAAAGGTATTAAGGTAATTGATTTTTAGGATAAGTATATAGTTAAGTACAATCATTTTTAAAATTCATTGTGTGTTTTTATAGTTAGACGTAGATAAAATGTTGTACAATACACGCGAGTTAACTCCATGGGATACTTGTGTGGTTACACAACTTGTGCTACGCACTCGTTGTGCAACTTTCACACCCGGATCTTAATGATGCTGTTGGCTCACTTGTATCGTAAATATCTATAATCTACGACAATATCATTATGGCACATTTAACATTGTCATTTGGATGTCATTATTGCTAGTGCTATATGTCATCCAAATGATGTCATTATAGCACTAGTGCTATTATGAATTCATAATAACACGCAAATTTTAAAATAAGAAACAAGCAAAAAAAAGTACCTAAATACGTTTATTTATTGTAAACATTAATTATATCAGTACAATTGGTTAAATTAATTCCAGACGATGACAGGTGAGTTGAATTTTTAGAAAGTAAATTTATTTCCTGAGTGCTTGAACTTGTTGAAGACCCACTATTGCCAGAAATGTTACCCAAAATATTACATGACACTTTTTTCTTATTTTCTTTGGAATTTTCTATATAGGTCTCTGCCACTGTGTTAGAGCGCCAACCGCCATGTCTTTTAACAGTTAATAAATCCACTCCTGAATCTGCAAATAACGACGCCGACGATCTACGGAAACAATGTCCAGTGTATTGTTGTAGATTTGGAAGACTTAGGAACAATGCTATTTTATATGGCATTTTCCCTAAAGTATTAACACTAACGGGTTGCTTAATACATTTTCCATTTCTGTACCCCACAATAAATCGAGTATGCTCTGTGTTGCTTGGCCGCATAGCTATATATCGAACTATTTCCACCATATTTATTCCTTCAACATTCCCTTGAAACTTTTGTCAGGAAATAAGTTTTATCATCGGCTTCCAACAAAAAACGAGTTATGTCTTCTTTTCTTAAAATTCTCGATTTTTTTGACCGAAATCCTTTCGATTTTCTTTTTAGAAATGCAATTAAATAGACGTACTTACTAATATCTGTATTTTTCTTCACTGATATAACTGAACGTAGCATGGAATAATACACCCTAAGTGATGAAGCCTTTTTGTTTGTTTTGAAAGATGTTCAAAATATGCCAGGAGAACCTTTTCGTTACTACTATTCTTAATTCCTTTCCCTTTACACCAATCTTCAAGTTTTACATAGGTTTGCTCGTACATTTGTCTTGATTTTTTGGGAAGTAGGGAATCGACAACGTTTTGCGCAATGCCTTCAATATCCGAAGGGACACTTTCAGAATCAGAATCACCCCTATTAATATTATTTTTTGCTTTTTGCTAAAACTGAACGTTTAACACAAAATTGAACATCAATAATTGAGTTGTCAAAGTCAAAATGGAAACAATCAACAAGCATGATTACCACGGCGTCGACTAATATGGGCACCTGATAATTTTGAATTTTAATTTTAGGGATATTTCTGATATTTTAAATTAAATCAAGTCCCTTTGGATCGTGTCGCGTCGTAGATTAAATTTTGAATGATACACGTTCGATATGAACTTTTTAATGAAATTTGTGTAACTAAGCCACGAGACGTTAGCCGAGTGGCTTAACGTTACACCCGTTTCATTATGATGAAGTATCGAACTTGTATCATTAATAAATATTAGTTATGTATTTAAAAAAAAACGCACTGATTTACATTTAAATTTTTATATCGGCACAATAGTCAATTAACAACTGTTTTAAATTATTTATTGTTTAGAACACCTAGATTTTCAGGAGACAAATATTAATAGGTGGTAAAGGAAGAATATGTTCTTAAAATATATAGGCGAATATTAGTCCCTATTTCTATATTCATATATCGCTTTAAATATTTTATTATTTATTTTATATCTGATAGAGTTTGTAAATAACGAGTCATAAAGAATAAAATTAATATCATAGTCATGTTAAAAATTTAAATCATGTTGAATTAAATATTATATTATGTAGTGCTTAGTTACTTTAACATTATTTGACACATTTTTATTTCATATTTTTCGACAACCAATATATAACACCGGACTTTACGTAAAACTTTTACATTGATTTACGTTGTTTTCAGGATTTTTTCAAGATTTATGAAAAGCTGGATATCCCTATTCCACATTCCCATAGCTCTAGGAATTCCGTTGGGACCAGAAAGAAAGGTTATCAGTGATTTATCTTTAGTCATCTGGATTTTTCAGATATTTAATGGTATAACTTATATTTGTTGGATGCACAAAAAGAAGGAGCTTAAGCTCAAAATTTGAAAAGTGAATTTAAAATGCATTTAATTGAATAAAATTTAGTTGTGATTACTTACAGTACACCCATTTTTAATATTATCAATATTAGAAATTATTTGATTCAGTATCATTAGATATGTAGTAATTATTGCAGTTGCATCAGGAATAACAAAATACTATATGATTGAAAAAAACGGCGCCAGATATAGCTTAGAAATGTCACCGCAGGCGTCATTTCAAACTAGACGCCGCGCCGTTTTTTCGAATATACGGTATATTAAATATAAATTAATTGCAAATTCAATTTTAGGAATGGACATCAACGAGCATTAATGTTTTAAATAATTTTGTAAACAGTGAAAAGTAATGACGTAGTTATAAGGATATCACGAAATATTTATCGATGAGGTAGAGATCAACAAGTAATTACGTGAAGCCCACTTTATAATTAGATTTTAATTAGTTTGCCGATATGATAGCTTATTTTGGTTTCATTATTTATTTATTTAGTCGTTTTTCGATTAGGAATAATGTTTTTGTAGGCAACTGGAAGTAAGTATAAATAAAATTTGTCTGACGAGTATCGGGGTAAGATTTATATAGGGTGAGTTTCCTACGATGTTCTCTATAGGATCTATCTCTATCTTGGAAACTACTGTAGCTAGAGAGTCGGTTAAATGGGAAAAGAATCACTTTTTTTGTGACGACAAACATATGCGCCTTTCAGATTTGGTTTGTTTTTTTTGTTTACCATGTAAAAAATGCCCCCTTCAAAAAACACGCGGAATTTCATGTCTCCCCCGGACTAAAAGAGCATACCAAAAAATGTATCCTCCGTCTAATACGATGCGGTAAACACCGTCCCCCAACGCGCAACGTTGGGCATACGGACATTTGCCATATCGTGTGGGAGACGCACTTGTCAAATATGTGTATTGTATAACATTGTCGAAAAGTGTGCCAAATGTTGGTTCCAACCTTGAACCTTGGAAGCATTTTGTAGGACCGGCTCTTAAAAGTTAATAATTAAAAAAGTCATGGTCAAATGTTGGTTTGAAAATCTGATTACACCTTCTTATAGAATAAAAAAGTAGCAAAGATATTGTAAAATTGTTATGGCTATTCAATCAGTCACAAAAAAGTAAAAATGAAATCATGAATATTCGTTTTTTTTTTAATTTTCGGAAGTGTGTATTTGGAATTTTTAATCTTTTAATTTGGCATTTTGATCAGCATCAAATTACGTAACTTTGTCTCAATTTAACCGACTTTGTATCTCTTATAGTTTCCAAGATCTCAATCATGAGGCTCGAATTTGAGACATCCTGTACAGTATCACTACTTTGTCATATATAATATACTTCTAAAACATTTCATTTAACAAGAAATATAGTAGTTGTTTTTCTTCATACGAAAAAATATTTAGGAAAAAAACAAAAGTAATACGTTACACTCAGACATCTCAGAACTCTCAAGGGTCAAAGGGGATTTGTCCTTCTCAAAGAACGAAAAGAAAACGAACAAGCTTCTTATTCGCTGAACGGTTTCACCCCAGGTGCTTTTACGTAAAAAGTATATGAGAAAAATCGGTCTGAAATTCGATAAAACAAATTTTGATTTCCCAGGTCTTCTAGTTTATTAATGACTTATTTATTTTGGTATAACGAATAAAGGTCAATAAAATGTTGATTATTTCTATAGATCAGCGTTTCTTAACCTTTTTTAGTTCGCGGACCCCTAAAAAATCAAGCACAATTTCGAGGACCCCCTAAATAAAAAAACAAACAAAAATTTTAGGACAAATTATTTTAGTACAAAAAATACATTTTTATGAAAAAATCAAATGTTCATAATAAAGATAGCGGGCCCCCATACACATAATATCACTGGTTAGGAAACACTGCTCTAGATTAATGTAAAAGCAATAATTTTAAAATTATAAATATGTGATTAAAACATTAGTGTATTATACAAAGGCACATATTTTTCATCATTTAATAATAGGGTAGGTGTAGTCGCATTCTCAAACTGTATTAAAATCAATACATTTCGTACATTTGTCTTGATTTTTTGGGAAGTAGGGAATCGACAACGTTTTGCGCAATGCTTTCAATATCCGAAGGGACATTTTCAGAATCAGAATCACCCATATTAATATTATTTTTTGCTTTTTGCTAAAACTGAACGTTTAACACAAAATTGAACATCAATAATTGAGTTGTCAAAGTCAAAATGGAAACAATCAACAAGCACGGTTACCACGGCGTCGACTAATATGGGCACCTGATAATTTTGAATTTTAATTTTAGGGATATTTCTGATACTTTAAATTAAATCAAGTCCCTTTGGATCGTCCCTCGTGTCGCGTCGTAGATTAAATTTTGAATGATACACGTTCGATATGAACTTTTTAATGAAATTTGTGTAACTAAGCCACGAGACGTTAGCCGAGTGGCTTAACGTTACACCCGTTTCATTATGATGAAGTATCGAACTTGTATCATTAATAACTATTAGTTATGTATTTTAAAAAAAACGCACTGATTTACATTTAAATTTTTATATCGGCACAATAGTCAATTAACAACTGTTTTAAATTATTTATTGTTTAGAACACCTAGATTTTCAGGAGACAAATATTACTAGGTGGTAAAGGAAGAATATGTTCTTAAAATACTAATATGGCGAATATTAGTCCCTATTTCTATATTCATATATCGCTTTAAATATTTTATTATTTATTTTATATCTGATAGAGTTTGTAAATAACGAGTCATAAAGAATAAAATTAATATCATAGTCATGTTAAAAATTTAAATCATGTTGAATTAAATATTATATTATGTAGTGCTTAGTTACTTTAACATTATTTGACACATTTTTATTTCATATTTTTCGACAACCAATATATAACACCGGACTTTACGTAAAAC
Source organism: Sitophilus oryzae (assembly GCF_002938485.1). NCBI lineage: Eukaryota > Metazoa > Arthropoda > Insecta > Coleoptera > Curculionidae > Sitophilus > Sitophilus oryzae. The sequence continues at coordinate 3,186,287 of NW_022145749.1, forward strand.
TTTTACATTGATTTACGTTGTTTTCAAGATTTTTTCAAGATTTATGAAAAGCTGGATATCCCTATTCCACATTCCCATAGCTCTAGGAATTCCGTTGGGACCAGAAAGAAAGGTTATCAGTGATTTATCTTTAGTCACCTGGATTTTTCAGATATTTAATGGTATAACTTATATTTGTTGGATGCACAAAAAGAAGGAAATAAGCTTAAAATTTGAAAAGTGAATTTAAAATGCATTTAATTGAATAAAATTTAGTTGTGATTACTTACAGTACACCCATTTTTAATATTATCAATATTAGAAATTATTTGATTCAGTATCATTAGATATGTAGTAATTATTGCAGTTGCATCAGGAATAACAAAATACTATATGATTGAAAAAAACGGCGCCAGATATAGCTTAGAAATGTCACCGCAGGCGTCATTTCAAACTAGACGCCGCGCCGTTTTTTCGAATATACGGTATATTAAATATAAATTAATTGCAAATTCAATTTTAGGAATGGACATCAACGAGCATTAATGTTTTAAATAATTTTGTAAACAGTGAAAAGTAATGACGTAGTTATAAGGATATCAAGAAATATTTATCGATGAGGTAGAGATCAACAAGTAATTACGTGAAGCCCACTTTATAATTAGATTTTAATTAGTTTGCCGATATGATAGCTTAGTTTGGTTTCATTATTTATTTATTTAGTCGTTTTTCGATTAGGAATAATGTTTTTGTAGGCAACTGGAAGTAAGTATAAATAAAATTTGTCTGACGAGTATCGGGGTAAGATTTATATAGGGTGAGTTTCCTACGATGTTCTCTATAGGATCTATCTCTATCTTGGAAACTACTGTAGCTAGAGAGTCGGTTAAATGGGAAAAGAATCACCTTTTTTTGTGACGACAAACATATGCGCCTTTCAGATTTGGTTTTTTTTTTGTTTACCATGTAAAAAATGCCCCCTTCAAAAAACACGCGGAATTTCATGTCTCCACCGGACTAAAAGAGCATGCCAAAAAATGTATCCTCCGTCTAATACGATGCGGTAAACACCGTCCCCCAACGCGCAACGTTGGGCATACGGACATTTGCCATATCGTGTGGGAGACGCACTTGTCAAATATGTGTATTGTATAACATTGTCGAAAAGTGTGCCAAATGTTGGTTCCAATCTTGAACCTTGGAAGCATTTTGTAGGACCGGCTCTTAAAAGTTAATAATTAAAAAAGTCATGGTCAAATGTTGGTTTGAAAATCTGATTACACCTTTTTATAGAATAAAAAAGTAGCAAAGATATTGTAAAATTGTTATGGCTATTCAATCAGTCACAAAAAAGTAAAAATGAAATCATGAATATTCGTTTTTTTTTAATTTTCGGAAGTGTGTATTTGGAATTTTTAATCTTTTAATTTGGCATTTTGATCAGCATCAAATTACGCAACTTTGCCTCAATTTAACCAACTTTGTATCTCTTATAGTTTTCAAGATCTCAATCATGAGGCTCGAATTTGAGACATCCTGTACAGTATCACTACTTTGTCATATATAATATACTTCTAAAACATTTCATTTAACAAGAAATATAGTATTTGTTTTTCTTCATACGAAAAAATATTTAGGAAAAAAACAAAAGTAATACGTTACACTCAGACATCTCAGAACTCTCAAGGGTCAAAGGGGATTTGTCCTTCTCAAAGAACGAAAAGAAAACGAATAAGCTTCTTATTCGCTGAACGGTTTCACCCCAGGTGCTTTTACGTAAAAAGTATATGAGAAAAATCGGTCTGAAATTCGATAAAACAAATTTTGATTTCCCAGGTCTTCTAGTTTATTAATGACTTATTTATTTTGGTATAACGAATAAAGGTCAATAAAATGTTGATTATTTCTATAGATCAGTGTTTCTTAACCTTTTTCAGTTCGCGGACCCCTAAAAAATCAAGCACAATTTCGAGGACCGCCCTACTTAGAAAAAAAAGAAATTTTAGGACAAATTATTTTAGTACAAAAAATACATTTTTATGAAAAAATCAAATGTTCATAAATAAGATAGCGGGCCCCCATACACATAATATCACTGGTTAGGAAACACTGCTCTAGATTAATGTAAAAGCAATAATTTTAAAATTATAAATATGTGATTAAAACATTAGTATACAAAGGCACATATTTTTCATCATTTAATAATATGGTAGGTGTAGTCGCATTCTCAAACTGTAATAAAATCAATATACATGATCGATTTTTTCTTTTTTTTATCGCAATTCTTAACTAATTTTTACATATTTCAACTTTCAATCAGTCGATAAGAAAAGTTATTAGTGTATAGCAACATGTGAAGCAATATGTTTAGCAAAATAGAACACTAATTCACCACAATACAGCAAAACATTTTAGTTTTGAACTGGACGCGTGTTTCGCTAACCACGTTAGTATATTCAGCAGATGTTTAAGCTGATAATATTGCCAACATGGTTAGTGAAACGCGCCTTCACTGCAACACTAAAGTGTTTTGGTATATTGTGATTACTTAGTATTTTATTTTGCTGATGTAACACTAAAGGTTCTAACTGTAAAACAACATGCTATATGAAAGTATATACAAACTATAATAAATTTTGCAAGAAAGTTTTACCTTTTGCTCACGATCCTTTGGTCGTAAACTATATATACTGGGTGTCCCAGGCTTAGCGTGCATTAGAAGTTTCTAGAGAACCACAAAATCTGGACCGGAAATTTTTTGCACATCATTGTTTTACAACGAGATCTATCGCTTAAAAATATTTTCAATATGGCGGTACTTCCGGAAATACCGGAAGTTGACGACAACTTTCTTATTTTAAATAGGTGCCCCCATTTTTTATTACATACTTAAATTCTCTGTTAAATTTTATGAATTTTGATATCAAACATTCTATACCTAACATTAACCGTTTTTGAGAAAAAAAAATATTTAAAATTTTTGGTCGAAAAAAACTGCCTGTCAAAAATATGTGTATGGTCTAAAGGTCAAATTTAGTTAGGCACTGTGTCATAAAGAGAAGACATGTGGCTATCTATTTCAAAAATTAAATTGTTTGAATGTCATATAATAATGGCTGCAGCTGTCATGGAATTGAGAGATTTAAAAAGTATCAGAAATCATGTTTTTTTCAAATGGCAACCCACTTTTTTTTATTTCACTAGTGAAAAGGCTTTTCAATTCGTTAGTTTTTGACTATACATGCTCCTATACTTAAAATAAATCGTTTTTAAGTTATTTAAAAATTAGTTTTAAAGCGTATATTTTTCTTGATTTTAAAAAGTAGCCTATGACTTTAAACGTCAAATAGTGATGTAAAACAATAGATCTGGCCATGTCGTATTGTGACACTTTGTTCAAAAAGCAGTATGTTATCGATCATCATTTGCAAGCCAACTTTGCGCAAACCTTGCAAAACCTTGTTTTTTTTTCAGGGTTGGTACAGTACATTATTAATATAATTAATAATATCAACTATAAGATATCACTAAGGAGCGAATATACGAGATATATTTTTATAAATACACTTTTTAAACTTTTACACAACAGTATTTACAATATAGGAAATTCAAATAATTTGTTTTCTGACAGATGGAAATAAATTGTCTGACTTTTTGACACTTAATGTCAAAGGAAGCTAGATAAAATCAAGAAAAATATACGTTTTCAAAGTAAATCTTAAATAATTTAAAAACGATTTATTTTTGGTATAGGAACATGTATAGTTAAAGAGTAACGAATTGTAAAATCTTTTCACTAGTGAAATAAAAAAAGTATGTTTCCATTTGAAAAAAATGATTTAGATAACTTTTTAATCACTCAATTCCATGACAGCTACCGCCATTATCATATGACATTTGAACAATTTAATTTTTGAAATATATAGCTACATGTCTTCTCTTTATGTCACAGTAGCTGTAGCAATCACTAAATTTGACTTTTAGGCTATACAAATTTTTTATACGGGTGGTTTTTTTCGTCCAAAAATTTTAAATATTTTTTTTTCTCAAAAACGGTTAATGTTAGATATAGAGTGTTTAACATCAATATTCATAGAATTTTACAGAGAATGTAAGTATGTAATAAAAAATAGGGGCGGCTATTTAAAATATGAAAGTTGTAGTCAACTTCCGGTATTTTCGGATGTGCCGCCATATTGAAAATATTTTTAATTGATAGATCTCGTTGTAAAACAATGATGTGCAAAAAATCTCCCATCTAGATATTGTGGTTCTCTAAAAACTTCTAATGCATGCTCAACCTGGGACACCCTGTATACTTGCTGTCTTTCAATATCAACCTAGGGACGATCAAACAGTTTGTGAAAGTAACAGACAAGACATTTCAATTTTTAAACACTAAATTTTCTTGTCTTAGTGAGGCTAAAATTTTCCTCGATCTTGTCCCTAGATAAGACACCTTTTCCAAGATTCGGCGTTTATTGAACACATGGAAAATATAAACGAACTTTCTTTGCATTCAAACACACGTGTAAGAAGTGTTTGAGTATCCACAAAAGTGATGATTATATCGCCCATGTTGAGGAATTGCTTAGCGTACAGTACCATATGATGAAGTGTCTCTTAAAGTGCATTTTCTTTACAGCATCTGAACTTCTTCCTTGAAAAGTTAGAAATAGTATCGGATAAACATTCCATCAAGATATCCCTAAGCTAGAGAGGAGATTTTTCGGGAAGTGGAATGCAGGCAGCAATATATAGGTAGAGAACTTTTTATTTATTATTGTCCAGACAAGCTAAAATAATTCTTTTTACCTCTTCAAGTTAAATTCATGCCCATAAAATTATCATTACTATTGAAAGGTGATAAAAATATGATAAACATAGAGAGTTTCCCAGAAAATGGTGTGTATTAGAAGACAACGGGATCTATATTCGGATTCAGAGTGTTATTTTACGTAAGAATCAGGAGAAATGGTGCTAGGTCTCAGGATATTTTTTGTTGACTAGTTTTATTTTTCTAGATTACTGTAAAACCAGTACAAACATATTTGTGATTGATAATTCTGCGAAAGAATAGTAAAACTATAGAACCTATCGTAAATGCTCTAAGCAAATTTGACTCACTGCACGTCAGTATTTTAGTCATCTGGATTTCTTTGATTGTATATCAGAAATTGGTGTGTTTCTTTAATAAGAGTGGACAAAATAATAATTTTTCAAGAGATTTGTTGAGGCGATAATAGTTGGACAATATATATGTAATATATCAACCGTTTCAAATTTTCCGTAGTTTTTAAGTTCTTCTCGTAGAAAAATCGATTTTAAGATAAATTTGCCCCTACAAACTTTTATACTCGAGAACCGTTATCTGCGGTTTACCACCCTCATAAAAGATAGCTAGCAATTTTATCTCGACACGAACATAAGCATAACTTGAATTTCCTCTCGTGCCTAAATAAAAGTTTAACTTTCGACTTGCTAACTTCCGAGTCAACTTATGACGCGGGTCTCGTGAATCTAAAATTCCAACAATAATAAAAGTTTTAAATGACCGAACATTCTTTTACCCTCCTCAGGTGGAAATATATTGGAACCATTTTCGTTGTATACTGATATTTTCTCCAACTTTTCTCGACGGGAGAAATGCTCGAACGTTTCCCTAGAGGTCAGGGAAATGTACTATTTCTGTACGGCACTTGTTTCTTCAGACTTTTAAACTATGCACTTTTACTCGTGTACTTAGAACTTTTTGTTTCAAGAATATTCGATATGTTTGTTTTATTTTACAGGGTGGTTTATGTTTTTAAGTAAAAAAAATAATATTTTTGAATAACCAGTCATTATTTTTATATTCTTGCAAGAGAAAGTTGTTTTAAAGTTTGCTTTTTTAGGAATAGAAGACGATAAGTTGACTTTGAAGAACCTAAAGGACTACGAACAATTTTTTTTATTTTTTCTCTACAAATCTAGCTTGATCAAATCTTTTTCTTCTCTTTTTCTTTGGCCTAGAATAATGAGAAATGCCTTGAGGGAGCAGTGAAGTGATAAGTGGGAGGTCTCACATGGGTTGAAACCTCACTTTTGATACACAAAAGATGAACTATACCAGTGAATTTATTAGTAAATTATGTCAGAGCGTAACATTTTTTTACTGACTGCATTTATGTGATATTCCAATCCGAGCTAACTAAAACGGACAACTAAAAAAATCTATACTAATATATAAAATCCTTAAGTGACTGATTATCAGGATCATGGTCAAACCACTCAACCTAAGAAGCTCAATTTTGGCATACAGGTTGATTCTAAGGTTCTGAGGAGATTTTTCGAAATTCCAGTTCCAAGAGGGTAAAACTACCTCTCAAATCAAACACGTATATTTTTTTTTTTACGTATTTTAAGATTTTTAGAAATCTGGTCATTGATTAATCACGATCCTGCTTAAAGCGCTTGACGTAAAAAGCTAATTTTTGGAAAACAGATTGACTTTAGGATGTAGAGGTTCGATAAGAAAGGATTTTTCGAAACTCGAATTCTAAGGAGGTGAAACTATCAATCAAATATTAAAATATTTTTTATTTAAAAACCGGTGAGTTTTTCGGAAAAACTCTTAAACACGTATATTTTATTTTGTTGTTTCACATATTTTCAGATTTTTTATAAATTTATACAGGGTGTTTCATAAAATATGACCACTGAGTAATCACGATTCTGCTTAAACTGCTTGGCGTTTAAAGCTGATTTTTGGCAAACAGATTGACTGTGGGTTGTAGAGGTTCGATAAGGAGGGGTTTCTCGAATCTCAAATTCCAAGAGGGTGAAAACGCCCCTCAAATATTACAATATTTGTTATTTAAAAAACGGTTAGTCTTTGGGAAAACGCTTGGACAAGCATAATTTATTTGTTTTTTTTACATATTTTGAATTTAAAAAAAATTCAAACGCAACCAAACCAAACCAAAATCATACAGGGTCTTCCAAAAAGTTGGGTAATTTCTTAACCACGATTCTGCTTAAACTGCTTGACGTAAAAAGCTTATTTTTGGCAAACGGATTTTTCGAAAGTCAAGTTCCAACGAGATGAAACTGCCTCTCAAATATTACCAAGGTATATAATAATATCGCCATATTGTTTTTTCTCATGCTGACATAAATGTGTGAAAATTTTATCCAGTTTGTATGTTAATGGAAATTCTTGCTTTGCTTTATCATCACCATTACAAATGATTAATTCGACGCGAACGAAGTCGCTGGTACACGCTAGTATGTCTATATACGAGTATCTGTAAATAGAAAACACTATAATATTAAGTTATAATTATTAGTTAGTTAAGTTAAAACATTATATTTATAAGAGACAAAAAACAAAGGCATTCAAGTTTATTAACGAATATAGTATACCGTGTGGTGCCTCGGAACACGGGACAGCAAATCTCTAATTCTCTAAGCCGTATTATAAAGTTTTAGTAATTTAAAGCTATTATATTTTTGTAAATATCATTTAAATGCCTATTCTAAATAAAACGCCTCTTCGAGAACGTCTAATACAATAACTTTTGCAGAATACCATCTGGGGAGATAATATTTGAGCTTTTCAAAAATTACATGACATTTTCTGTTACATGGATGTTCCGTTTCGGACTCGCTACACGGTATTATAATGATTGTAATGATTGTTGTATATCAATAAAAAAATTATAAATATTTTTTACACCTATCTATTTTAAGGATTTATAGATTAATTTCAATCATAATTCAACATTTCTTATTTTCTTTTTTCAATATAATTCAGTTTTAAAATCACAAATACAGAGGTCCCTCATTTTACGCGGCATATTTATACGCGTTTTCCCTTATTCGCCTTTGCATTTTTGACACCAGTGACTTATTTTACGCGGGTCACTTATACTGGGATTATAAAATCCGAGATGAAATCCATGTTAGATAGAAATGGTGTATACGTATATTACTCGATGCGAAAACAAATCAACAAGTTGTCGAGTTGTAACGTATGATGGGAAACAAAAATATAGATTTTAGGCTACATCAAAGATCAAGTTAATAAAATTGGTTAATTTAGGAAAGTCGTTGTCTAGAGGGAGAGTTAATGGTTTGCATCAACTCTCCCTCTCTACATTTTGCAAGAGAGAAATGAACTACTTGAATCCAATATTCTTGAACTGGAGAAGAACTCAAAAAATTGTAGCATAAGAGTGAAACTGAAGAAATATATATTATGAAGATGGAGTCCTGGCATAACAGGAGTGACAAAAACAGATGACTTACCATAACGCATGATGTCCTTCCTAAGATATCTTTTATGATATCGTGCTATTTAAGTTCTATTTTTATATGCTTTTATAGTAAATAGATATATTTATTTATTTTTTGTTTTTACTCTTGGCTTTAGGTCGTTGGGGTTGCAAAGATGTTTCTAGATTTTGTTCATTATTTTATTTTATGACGAAGTTTCGACAGTATATGTCTTTTTCAAGCCTCTTGAACGTAGATTCCTACAGGGTTAAAATTGTTAAAACTGGACAAAACAGAATAACACATATTAACTATTATTTTAATTGTTTTGGACATCACACTTTAGTATAGAGCACGTATGTATTTCCTAGCAGACTGAATCCTTAAAATAGATATGTGTAAAAAATATTTATAATTTTTTTATTGATAAACAATAGTCATTACAATCATTATAATACCGTGTAGGGAGTCCGAAACGGAACATCCATGTAACAGAAAATCTCATGTAATTTTTGAAAAGCTCAAATATTATCTCCCCAGATAGTATTCTGCAAAAGTTATTGTATTAGACGTTTATGAAATGGCGTTAAAGTTTTACTTTCGTCTAAAATTTTGTTTTATTTAGAATAGGCATTTAAATGATATTTGCAAAAATCTAATAGCTTTAAATTACTAAAACTTTATAATACGGCTTAGAGAAGATTAAAGTAATTAAAATACCAGCAAAAATATGATTTCATTGTCATTGTCAAATTCGACTTTGTCATTGCCAAATTCGAACACATTTTATTTACAAGAATTTGTGTAGTTTGGAAATAGTGGTTATTTTTTTTCTAAATTGGAATGGTCATCTACAAAATAATTAGTTGAACTGAGAATAGTATTCGCGGTGTATAACTTGTTTGCTGTTCATTATTCGATCACTCTCGTGGTCTCGCTCATACCACATACATCGACAATAATTTATGAAATAATCTAATATTTATAACAAAAGAAACTGATTAAACAACTATACTAATTAATAAAATGCATTAACAGTCAAACAATACCCTAAATGATTGCAAAATTTCCAGAGTTGTTACATTGCGTTTTCAGTTCATCTAAGTTTCTGTATTTAGTTAATATCAACAACCATCCATTTAAAACCAGATCCTTTAATTTTCAGAGACGACTTCTACAACCAGCCCAATTTCTTCTTGAGAAAAAATAGAGCTAATACTTTTAAGTATCCGAAAAATAATGCTGTGGTCTTCTACTGCTTCCCCCAATAGACGAAAGTCAATGCTTTTCTTCTCTTTAACATGAAGACGAATATTCAAATCATAGTTGTTCTCTTCCTGTTCGTTATTTTTATCGCTACACTTGCAGATGCTTTGTCGACGAAAGTACAATTTTAACGCCTCTTCAAAAAAGTTTAATGCAACTGTTACATAAAATCATCTGGGAGATATTTCCCCTTTTCAAACTTTATGTGGGATTTGTTATGTCCCGTGTTCCGATGCACCACACGGTATACTAATCATAAACGATTTTCGTTAATAAACTTGAATGCCTTTGTTTTTTGTCTATTATAGATATAATGTTTTAATTATAACTTAATATTATAGTATTTTCTATTTACAGATATATAGACATATTTTTTTAGTTGTCCGTTTTAGTTAGCTCGGATTGGAATATCACATAAATGCAGTCAGTAAAAAAATGTTACGCTCTGACATAATTTACTAATAAGTTCACTGGTATAGGTCATCTTTTGTGTATATCAAAAGTGAGGTTTCAACCCACGTGAGACCTCCCATTTATCACTTCACTGCGCCCTCAAGGCATCTCTCATTATTTTAGGCCAAAGAAAAAGAGAAGAAAAAGATTTGATCAAGCCAGATTTGTAGAGAAAAAATAAAAAAATTGTTCATAGTCCTTTAGGTTCTTCAAAGTCAACTTAGTCGTCTTCTATTAACAGTAAATAAATATCTCATTAAAAACAGATCAACACTCTCACAACTTTTTATAGCGGAGGAATTGTGTTGCGAGACTTGGCATTTTTTTACATTCTATATTTTTGGGATCTTATTTCTTTTTGTAGGTTATCCTTCTATTTTTTTTCGGGTCATTCAAAATAATATTAAAGAAGTTTGTGACTGTATAGACTATAATTCATAAACTTTGAATTATCGTATAATTAATTAAGTCAGATAATATGAATTGAATTAATTCTAGTTTTCTAACGACTTGTGTTTCCCAAATATCAACTTTAAAAATACTCAATTTATAATTTCACCAATGCTTATTCAAATTTTTTTTGTCAATTTTACACATACATATTTTATTTTTTATCTCGAAAACTATAAGAGATAAATCCTTGAATTATTGTTTAAGATATGTATTTAATATTTTACAATCAGAATATTAACGAAAAAAATATAAAAAAATGCCCCGATGTAGCCTCGAACTTGGGCCTCCCGAGTTCAGCCATCCGAACTGGCGGAATACTTTAGCGTCGCGCTATCAAGCCTTGGTCGAAATATGTTCAAGCCTAGAATTTAACATATTAAACTAAAAAATAAATAGGGACTTCATTACAAGTTAAAGTCGGACTAGAAAAAATGCATAATCCTTGAATTATTGTTGGTACATTGATATATAAATAAAATCAGAACAGACCGCTCCGATTAATTCTAGTTTTCTATCTTTTTCTGGACTGGAAATCCAGTTACCGGTAGCGGCTAGACAGTTTAATCTATAAGGATATTTCGAGATTTTTCATTTTTTCCTTTGGTTATAAGCTTAAAGCTACCTAAAATTCTAAATTTGGAGTTTGTGACACAACTAGAAGTACCTGAGAGTTTTGATGATCTGTCAGTGAGTCAATGTCGAAATTAAAGAAATTTGACAAGCGATAATTCATAAACTATGAGGGATAATTACTAGATATTTTGGTAACCTAGCCAGCTATAGTATGTCTTCAAGTGTAGTGAAAATTAATATTCTTGCTTTATCTACAACGAAGTTACAGGGTGATCAGAAGTGCCGCTAATGCCTTCGAGAAAAGAATGGTACGGCTGTGCCGGACTTGGAAGGGGCACTACCGTGCCCCCAGATTTGCTTGTATATGTTAGTTTTCTAAGTAGGAAAACAAATGAATATGAAAAATAACTATTTTTGATTGTTTCAATTTTCTAATGATAACATAATTTTCATATATAATTATTAATTCCTGTCAATATGCCAATTTTCCAACCATAATAAAGTTTTGGCAATTAAATTAACCGGCAATCTAGTTAAATATTATACCTCAAATAGTTTAGGTAAACGAGGAGTTGTTACTTATCTTCCCCCTGAAAGCTGGCGAGCCTGTTTAATATCCACCTTGATATGGGTTTCGTCAAATTTAAGACCTGTCTAATTTTGATATTATCCAACTGTCAGAGGTACTCTGGCTAACTATAATCGAATAGAATCGTAATATAACTAGAATCGTTTTCAGAACTGTTTAAATTATACTATAAATTTATATAAAATCAAACAATTTTAGTATTTAAATGAATTATTATTATTGAAAATAAAAGGATTTCGGACTCCCATTGTCTTTATTTATTTTGATTAACTCGATCAGAAGGACCAATGACCGTTTACAGTTGATAACGGTCAGTGATCCTTCTGACCGAAACGTTGTGTTAATCAAAATAAATAAAGACAATGGATAATACGAAATCCATTTATTTTCAATACTTAATCATTGTGTACCATATTCAAATTTATTATTATATTTAAATTGATTATTATTTAATCTAGTTTAGGTATAAAATTCTCGAGTCACAGTTTTAGTTACCATACTCCTCCAAAACGGTTTAACCGATTTTCATGAAATTTTATATATAATTTCAGTAGATCTGAGAATAGGTTGTTTGTTGATAAGGGTGATCCAGCCCAATTTTTTTTTATTTATTGGAAAAAATTGTTTATTTTATTTTTTTATGATGTGGCATTAAAAATACATATAACTTTAAATTTTCACCCTTTTATCATCAACCCCTATTTTTTAATAGAGATATTTCAATAATTTTCAACCCCGGTCGATAACTGATCAATTATTATCACTTGATCAGCTATCCCTACCAGGCGTAATCATAGGAATAATTTATATGGCAAAACAACGTTTGCCGAGTCAACTAGTTTATACATAAAATAAGAGGTGGAAAATTCTGTATATGGAACAATAATACGTATATGGAATAAACATGTTTCCTGCCTTTTATACAGTGTGAATCAGAAATAAGTGCAAATATTTTTACGATTGGAAGATCTCGATAAAAGAAACATATTTTCTCATGAAGTCCGAATTATACTTTGAAAATTATAAAAAATCGATTTCCAAGGGAGTCGTTTAAAAATCTGAAGTTGTAGACATTTCATGTGAAACAGGAAGTGACCGAAAAGAATTACTGAATACGTCAATCAATTCTGATTAAAGTTCGGAAGTATCTGTATATAAGAAGCAATATTCAATTTCACCAATAAAATGTATGTACCGCAAGTCAAATTTGGGGATCAACTGGTAAAATATAACTCTCACCCAAAGTACTTAGGAGTCACATTGGATCGGTCTCTCACGTTCAAGCCACACCTCACCAAGACGGTTGCAAAAATAAATACTAGAAATAATATACTGCACAAGATCGCAGGTAGCAGCTGGGGAGCAAACGCCAGGGTACTTAAAACAACTGCAATGACCCTCACATATTCGGTGGCAGAATATTGCTGTCCTGTCTGGATAAATAGCAATCATACTCATCTTATTGACACTCGTCTTAACAGCGCGATGAGAATTATAACGGGCACTATCAGAAGCACTCCGATCCAGTGGCTTCCCGTATTATCAAACATTACTCCCCCTCATTTGAGAAGACAGGCGGCCCTAGTCAGAGAGTGGAAAAAATGCATCAGCAATGTTCATCTTCCGATCCATGATGATTGCGAAAATTTCTTGCATCGTCTGAAGTCCAGAAAACCGCCATGGATATTAGGGCAGCAGTTACTAAATTCCAACTTTCGGGTTGAAGACTGCTGGCGAGATGAATGGTCACAAAATAATCCTGACCTTCATCACTTGATAACTGACCCAGTCGTACTCTACCCTCCTGGATTCAACTTGCCAAGAAAAACGTGGATAACACCCAATCGGTTCAGAACTAACCATGGCCGAACCTGCTACTGGACACACAAATGGGGATTAACCGACAGCTCTAACTGCGATTGAGGACATTCTAACACACTCCTTTTCATATCGCAACAGAATGCCCATTAACAAAGGCGCAGTTCTCTTTAAATCGTCTTTATGAGGCTGACCTGGATGCTATAGAATGGATCGTAGAGCTAAATCTTGTAGTGTAAATTTATAGTTGTTCGTTTTTACTGTAACACTGGGATATGTCTCTTACACATCTGATTGTTGATTTTTGAATAGTTGGTATTTATGTAATGATTTATTTTTTTGATTTTATTGATATCATATGTTCTCTTAATACGCCATACGATATATACCAATAATATGAAGCTTTAATAGTGCTAAAATGAAAGTGTGTAGTTAATAATGCTCAAAGTTATCTTCTATTAAAAAAGGATAATCCAAGTCTTATGTAATTTGCAAACACTTGCGTATGCAGTACCAATCCTAGTACTGATCACAAAGACAAAGGAGTATACTTAATACTTTTTCAACGGCCATTAATTTCTCTGTTACAATAATGTCTGTCCGACTGTTCAACAAGCCAGGAAAAAATATTGTCAGACGACATCCAAACAATGACAGAAAATACCATTTACCTGTGAATTGGAAACCCTAGTAAGAGATAACGTATCTGTGTCAAGTTACTAATAAAATAATTCTTTTTTGCGGCAAATTAATACATATCGCACTGTATAAAATATGCTTAAAAACTAAGTTTAAAGTATTCATATTGTATTCGATTTATTATTCTAGATATGTGGTACGTTAGTGACGAATATTCTATTTAAAATTAGCTCGCTTCATAGAACACAAAACAAAACTTGTCAGTTTGATATTCCCGCGCGTTCCAACTTGGTGAAGTTTAAGGATTACTTAATTACGCCAAACGAGACAAATATAGTAAAAGTTTTGCTACACTTCGTCAACGAAAATATGCAAACCGGATGATGAAATAAGCTCTGTTGTATAAAATCAATATTCAATTTTACAATATTTCAATATATAAAAACTTCGTTTTTAAAAATATGGATGACATGAATAATATCAATACAGAATATCATCATGAAACAAGTTATCTTTGTACCATAGTAGTGCTAACAGGACAGCCTTACAAAATTTTATTTGTCTCTCGATAAACATGTTCATTAGGGTGAGCCAAAAAAAATAACCTATGGAATTTATGGGTTAGAATGAACCTAATAACCGAGAAAAAATATCTCCGGAAGGCAGGATTTTTAGCTCAATTTTAAAACTGCCTGCCAAAAAAATTGTGTTGCCTAAAAGTCAGATTTAGTGATTACCACAGCCACTGTGACATAAAGAGGAGACATGTGACTACCTATTTCAAAAATTAAATTGTTTGAATGTCATATTAGTAATGGCAGTAGCTGTCATGGAAACTAGTGAAAAGGTTTTTCAATTCGTTACTTTTTGACTTTACATGTTCCTATATCTAAAATAAATCGTTAATAAGTTATTTAACATTTAGTTTTAAAACGTATATTTTTCTTGATTTTATCTAGCTTCCTTTGACATTAAATGTCAAACAATCAGATAATTTATTTCCATCTGTCAGAAAACTAATTATCTGAATTTCCTATATTATAAATACTACCTGCCTTAAGAGTTTAAAAAGTGTATTTATAAAAATATATCTCGCATTTTCGCTCTATAGTGACATCTAATAGTTGATATTAATAATATACCGTATGATCGAAAAAAAAACGGCGCAAAGTTGGCTTGAAAATGACGATCGATGACATACTTCTTTCTGAAGTGTCACAATATGATATGGCCAGATCTATATCAGTTTTACATGACTTTATGTTTAAAGTCATAGGCTGCTGGTTAAAATCAAGAAAAATGTACACTTTAAAACTAAATCTTAAATAACTTAAAAACGATTTATTTTGGGTATAAGAACATATATAGTTAAAAAGTAACGAATTAGAAAACCTTTTCACTAGTGAAATAAAAAAGGGGGTTTCTATTTGAAAAAAAATATTTGAAATAATGGAATTCAGTAATTTATTGCTGAATTCCATGACAGCTACCGCCATTATTATATGACATTCGAACAATTTAATTTTTGAAATAGATAGCCACATGTCCTTGTTTTATGTCACAGTGGCTGTGGTAACCACCAAATTTGATGTTTAGGCTATACACATTTTTCTGAAAGGCAGTTTTTTCGTCCAAAAATTTAATTTTTTTGTCTCAAAAACGGTTAATGTTAGGTATAGACTGTTTAAAATCAAAATAAAATTTTGCAGAGAATTTAAATATGTATTAAAAAATGGGGGCATCCATTTAAAATAAGAAAGTTGCTGTCAACTTCCGGTGTTTCCGGACGTGCCGCCATATTGAAAATATTTTTAATCAATAGATCTCGTTGTAAAAGAATGATGTGCAAAAAATCTCCGATCAAGATATTGTAGTTCTTTATAAACTTCTAATGCACGCTCAGCCTGGGAGACCCTGTATACTATACTATACCTACCAAGCCTCTTACCTGAAAATGCTCCCAGTACTGTTTTCGTCAATGACCATTCTAATCATTGTCGATTCGCATGAAATAAAATATACCGAACCAATAGGCACCTATCCGAGCATTCTCCAGGCAGAAATTTACACTATCGAAAGGTGCGTACAATTTATCTTATATAGGAACCGGTTATCGACACCAGTTATCCGACATCTACTTACATTAGGGTTGCCACATTGGTATATCTGAATAATTTGTTTTTGATTAAACACTTTTTTACTTTATAGTTCATTAGCTGGCTATTGCACTTTATTTTAGCGATTAATCTCGCAAAAAAAGTACCTGTATTTAAATTTGAAAGTATTAAGTTAAAGTCGGTGCATTTCACTAAACGATAAAAATAAACACCGACATGATATTATTATTATCAGATTCATTATGAATTTCTTAATTAAGACTATTCTTAACCCATTTACCAAACATCGGTGTCGATATCACAACCGGTGTTGTAGATTATCATCGGTGTTGAAATGGACACCGGTGTGGAGATTAACACCGGTGTTGGTGTCGACACCGGTACACTGAATAAGTCAAGACTTGGGCAACCGTGCCAGCCCAATACCGGTGTTAAAGCGGTGTTCCGGTTTTTGAATCCGCCCTATCCAAGTATACTTAGAATACTTGGACTACTTAGAATACTGGTTATTACTAAGTATACTTGGACCGATTGTTATGTAATTTTATCTTATTAGTTAAAACAAGTAATTTTTTTGAATCGCCCTATAGAAATATTTATTACGTAGAAATATGAGCAACTTCAAATATTAATAGACGCGTTTAAGATTTCTTTTCTCTATATTTTTAAAATACAATTTAATTGATATCTAGGCATAAAGAGAAAAAGATACTCACTACTATCTATTAGCTAGATTTTCAGGAGACATATTGCCAATATTTAATCTAATCCGTGTTTTGTCAAAACCCAATCGGCCAATTTCTTACTTCCCTTGTTTTTATGAACAGGACTTAATATATATGGCCTGTCAACGCGTCCTTCTAAATAATATCATCGAACCCTAATTTTTTCGACACTTGTTCCGTGGAAGGACACAATAGGCTGTCGAGGAATTGTTTATTGTCTGCCATTTATTAAAGCCGTTTGGATTTGTAGCCGAAATGGATTTAATGTCTCTTGCCTATCCGGTTGTTTTGCTACAAGATTTTCTGCAGTTTATTCTTCTCATTTAAGTTATCCTACGAAATATAATTATATTTTTAGTACTTTTAAATCCGCAACAGTAGAACTAGTTTTTCGTATTTTTAATATTTAAAATTTACTTTTTAATTTAATGTAGTTTGTATATATTGTAAAGAGAGTAAAGCAACCAAGCATTCCTCCAACCCAAACCTTTCTTGAATATTAGCTAGATAGAAATTATTTATTTGAAAACATACTTAAGGAGGTATCAAAAACTATTTTTTGCCTTTGTTGGTAAAAGAAAATTATGAGAAACTGAAAATGTATTTAATCAAACAAGATTATTTAAAGAAATTAATTTAAGCCAGATACTTAAATAGAACGGTCTTTATTTTCTTTATTGATTTATTAGATGAAGTAATATCTACAGGGTGTCCCATTTTCGTGTGTTTATCTAGTTTCTCGATTTAGTGGAAAATAAAATCGACTATAAGCTGCAACATTTCGAAAATACAGTACAGGGTGTTCCATTTTCGTGTGCTGCATGAGGTTTCTCGTTTATGAATAGAGCTACAAAGATGCGGTTTTTATATCACTGTACTATTTTTTAATGAAACTAAAGATAATACACAGATTTGTCCTAGTTCTCTTAATTTTTGAAATATAGGGCGAATTTGAAAAATTTACGTTTTTCGACTTGCCTCGTATCTCGGTTATCTTATAACTTATCGTAAGGGTGAAAAATAAGTTTAACCATGTCTTCAGTAAATGATTAAAACATGTTAAGTTTTAGTCATCTGCCGATGATGCTAAGTAAAGTAAAAAGTAAAGTGTTTTGGTATATTGTGGTGAATTAATGTTTTATTTTGCTGTTATAGCGCCAACGGTCAACCCTCAACAGTTAATTTGTGCCTCAACTGTAATATTAGTTTTGTCTTTGTCATTTAATAAAATTTGACCTTAATTTCTTTTATTTGCATTAATAATTTTACATCCTATTTCTGTTAGTTAACCGCCTTCACCCACATATAGAAAAAATCCTCCCAGTATCGCAAACGGGCTTTCGCACCAACTGCGGTACCGTTGATTCCATATTCTCCATCCGCCAACTACAGGAAAAAGTAAAGGAACAGCAGAGTAAACTTTATGTTGTATTCATCGACCTAACGAAAGCCTTCGACTCTGTAAACAGAGATGCAGTTTGGGCAATTATGCAAAAGTTCGGAGTGCCCAACAAATTTCTTAGTGTGTGTAAAAGCCTCCATAAGAAAAACAAGTCGAGAGTGTCACATCATGGATCACTGAGCGATCCCTTCCTGACAAATACAGGAGTTAGGCAGGGATGTGTCCTAGCTCCTCTCCTATTAAACATATTCATGGCAACGCTTTCTATTATAGTGGACAGCAAACTGCAGGAAAGAGGAATGGGTGTTAGATACAGGTATGACGGCGGTCTGTTCAACATAAAAAGACTCAGGGCATAAATACGTATAAAATTCATCACAGAACTCCAATACGCTGATGACTGCGCTCTAGTTGCAAATACGTTACAGCAATTACAGGAAATGCTGAACACATATACCTGGGCATACGAGGGCCTTAAACAGAACATCGATAAAACAAAAATCATGTGCACTCCCCCGGAAAATTATAATAGCGCTATAAAAATCGGAATATGTATCGGAATTTAATTACCTCGGCAGTTTGATTTCGGAAAAGGCAAATATCGACTCTGAAAATCAGCACAGAATCAGCAGCGCCTCAAGACCATTCTGGAAATTAAAAGACAGGGTTTTCTACAATCATGACTTGAGCACAAAAACGAAACTTGCAGTGTATTGAGCAGTAATAATCCCCACCATGTTATATGGAAGCGAAATCTGGGTGCCGTACCGCCGCCGGCACACGAGCGCATTAAACAAGTTGCAACACAGACACCTTAGACAACTTTTAAGTATCAAATGGTACCACCATGTCTCAAACGTAACAGTCCTTAAAAAAGCAAGCTGCGAGAGCGCTGCAGTCATGATTACTAAATCTCGCTTAAGATGGGCTGGCTACGTATGCAGGATGCAAGAAAACCGCCTACAAAATCTCTTCCTTACGGTGAACTTGTAGAGGGTAAGAGGAAACCAGGTGGACAACTCAAAAGATACAAGGATTTTGTTCATGAAAACTTAAAGGGGATAAGTATGCAGTATCGGTGGGAGGAAGCAGCGCACAATAGAACGCAATGGAGGAGAATTGTAATATCAGTTAATAACGACAACCAAAAACTAAAGAGGCAACAAAGTAATGAGATTTTTGAATGTCCGGAGTGCGGAAGAGAGATAACATCACGTATCGGGCTTTTCAGTCACAGAAAAGCTCATGACAGGAAACGCCTTGCGTAACCATCTTTTAATACGTGTCAAATACTCGTTAGCGAAAGTCGATAATTGCTTAAATAAATTTTAATTCGAATAAAAGTGGTATATTAAATACACACAATTAATTAAAACTTAATTAAACTATTACATAGAGAAACAAAAGGTAGAGGCTTAAATTATCTTGAACAGTTAGAAATATTAAAATCAGCTAAAAACGACAAAAATATTACATAGTCTCACAACTAATGAAAACTCAATTAAGTTATTACACAGAGAAACAAAAGGTAGACGTTTAAATTACCTTGAACAGTTAAGTTTCATTCAAAACCTCGCAATTAGTGGAATAAATTAGTGGTTTTAATAACACTTTATACTTTTTAGTTTGATATCATTCACAATGTCTAAAAACACAATTAAAATTAATATAATATCCTAGCAACAGCTTCCGGTAATCAGTTGTATCCATAAAGAAAACCTAATATTTAGCTTATAAAACAACCAATTTTTAATTTCTAACCGCAATTTCTCTTGTCGGAAGATAATCAAAAGCCAAAATGACATTTCTCGCAAGTTTTGAAGTATAATTAGTGGAAAACTCAAAAGTTTGACAACTTTTTCTACTAATTGAAAATGCCCACCACTAATTTTGACATTCTGAATGCTTACATTGAAATTAAAGAAACAAACTTCTACACTAATTGAAACCACTAATTGCGAGGTTCTGAATGAAGTTTTAGAAATATATAAATGATCTAAAAACGACAATAATTTAAACGACCAACAAGGATTTTTAAACACATTATTATGAGCCCTGTTGTAAACTCCTTAAACCCACTACCATAGCAAATATATATCTTTACAATGTAGTCAGACGTTTAGTTTTAGTAAAAAACTTATTTTATTAAAGTTTTATTAAAATACTAAGCGTTATTTATATTTAGATTTTAAATAAAATGATGGAGTGGACGAGTAAAGTTTATCACATTGTAAATAGATTCATTTCATACAGACAATTCTTAAACTTTAGGAAAAATGTATATGTAAGGTTTTCATACTAAATAATAGATAGATGGTAACCTACTTTATAACAGAAAGTCGGCAGTTATTGGAATATTCCCAAAAGGTTTTAAAAAACGAGCACGTCCTTTCTTAAGAGGTCTCCTGTGGCAAATTTATAGAAGATGGTAAACGGTATAGAGATCGGGTTGTCGTGCCTAAGCAGAAAGTCGTACGTTTAAACATAGTTCTAAATTTATCGGTTTAATAATTCGGAAAGAGCAAACCTTATTGATTATCACAAATGAATAAGTAGAGTCAAGTTGTGTAAAAATTATTTTTCAGAACTTTCAGTTTTTTTCTTAGTTACAACAATTTAAATACAAATGTATTTCTTCTATAAAAGGCATTTGGTGGCAACGCAACTATTGCAAAGGTAAAAATATATCAAAAGTATCCCTAAAAAAGTCAGAATGCAAAAAAGAGTGTCTCATATTGAACCCATAAAAAGTCTAAAAATGAGACATGCAGGCTTAATACACACACATACATACATACAATTCAAATCAAAACACAGTTAAATTTCACAGTAGCAAAACATTTATAAACTGAACGTGGAAAACATTTATATTAAATTAAAAATGCAGAAAAATATGTAGTTAGTTGTTAGCTCGTGGTAATAATTTATCCAATGGACTAACAATGGACTGCTTCGATTCCCAAAGAAAAACCAACGTCGAAGGACCACTCTTTCGAGAATAAACCCACGAATTGAAATCACTACTTTATTTATTAAATTATGAATAAATTCTTCACAATAACAAATAATAAAATTGTTTAAAAATGTTATTGTGGGAGGAGTAATTCCAATAAACTTTGGAACAGAACTTGAAATTCGTTAAAATAAAAGTGCGAATTGGCGCTATGGATCAATGCTGCTTCCAGCAAGAATAAAGGGCTACTAATTTATAAAAATAAAATATTTCACGACGTCGACGGCTCGTCGTTATGCGGTATCATCACACGGCTTTCTTCGAACTCCCGCTGTTTGTGAAATGCCGACTTGCCGACAATGCATTCTGCAGACTTGTACCGGGCGTGCAAATAAATTAAATTAGTAAAAATAAAAATAAAAATACCTTTTTTGTTTTCATATATTTGTAAATCGCAACATCCTCCCCCCCTTGAGGCAACGCCCTCAACTAGAATCGTAAGGTAAGGGACACAACTTCGTGATGGGCCGCACAAATTCACCATCCTTAGTTTTTATCTTGGCGACACAAACCTTACCGTCAGACCCAGGCATTGTTTCTATAATGCGAGCTAGAAGCCACTTCATCGGAGGAACATTATCCTCCTTAACAAGGACGACCTGATTGACTTCAAGATTCCGCTCTGGAGAAAGCCACTTGGACCGAACTTGAAGTTGATTTAAATATTCAGCAGACCACCGTTTCCAAAAACGCTGCTGAATCTGCGAACAACGCTGCCAGTGATTTAATCTGTTCTCCTGAACGTCAGTAACATCCCGTTCCGGAAAGCTCATCAGTGGTTCTCCTATAAGAAAGTGCGAGGGTGTTAAACACGAGAAATCCAATGGATCAGCAGAAACTGGACACAACGGCCTAGAATTCAATATCGCTTCTATCTGTGCCAAGACCGTTGTCAGTTCCTCAAATGTTAACACAGAAGATCCTACTATTTTATGAAGATGAGATTTTACCGACTTTATACCTGCCTCCCAGAGTCCTCCCCAGTGGGGACTGTTTGGTGGTATAAACTTCCACTCAATTTCCCTAGTGCTCAGAAAATCCTGAATTGAATTTAAATTAGAAGAAGACCTAAAGAATTTATACAGATCGTTCAAAACATTATTGCTTCCCTGAAAATTTGTCGCATTATCACTGTGAATGGAAATAGGATTGCCTCTCCTAGCAATAAATCTTTTTAACGTTAGTAGGAACGCTTGTGTTGATAACTCTGAAACCAATTCGATATGTATGGCCTTCGTTGTCATACATACAAACAATGCTATGTAAGCCTTCGTTGTTGTACTTTTTCGCAGTCTGGCTTGTTTGACAAATAGGGGCCCCCCAAAATCTACCCCTACCCTTAAGAATGGTCTGGAAATTGTTGTTCTCTCCAATGGTAACGATCCCATGAGTTGATTTGAGGACTTAGCCCTCAACCGAAAACAAATAGTACAATTTTTTAAGACTGACTTCACTTGCCTTAACCCATTAACTGGCCAATATCTCATCCGTATACTGCCCAATACAGTATGAGCCCCTGCATGATATAATTTGATGTGTTCAAGTCTAATGATTAAGTTAGTCACATGATGTTTAGCTGGCAATAAAATCGGAAATTTTTGATCATGGTGAACAACTGCCTTGGCAAGTCTTCCATTGACTCTTAATAACCCACATCCATCCAAAAATGGATTTAAATTCCTAATATCGCTTTGGTTTAAAGTTGCTGCTAACTTTGTTCCCTCCCCGTCCTTCTGAGAAGAGTGAGATTTAAGACACGAAATTTCTTTAGCAAAACCTTCTTCCTGAACAAACTGTATTATCCTGTTATGCGAATTTTTTAACTCCTGAATAGTCAGAGGGCCAAAAACCTTTGTATTACCGGTTTTCGCATTGTTGATGAACCTAAGACAATAAGCCAAAGATCTTTGCAACCGTGAAAAGCTAGAAAATTTAACCCAATTTATTGGTGACACCTTAATTTGCCCTGCTTGAACTAGAGTTACCTTTCTCTGTTCCGGCATTGATTCAACTTCAAACCCTTCAGACTCTTTACCCAGATCTAAATTAGAATCCATCAAGAAATTAGGACCATGCCACCACAGTTTACTGGATATTAAATCCGAAGGTGAAATGCCCCTTGACAATTGATCAGCTGGGTTTTCCTCCGACCTGACATGACGCCATAAAAAATTGCTTGTAAGTTCCTGAATCTCTGAACTTCTGTTAGCAACAAAAGTTGCCCAACGATTTGGCGGAGAATTTAACCAGCACAAGACAATCATCGAATCTGTCCACAAAGTAACCTTGTCAACCTTTATGGTTATTATTGACATGATTTTATGAATTAATCTAGCCAATAACAACGCCCCACAAAGCTCTAAGCGAGGTAGAGTTATGGTTTTCAATGGTGATACCCGAGATTTTGAACAAAGTAAATGACACGAAATTTTTCCATTTGAGTAAATACCTCTCAAATAGATATTAGCACCATAGGCTGCCATAGATGCATCTGAAAACCCGTGAATTTGAACTGACACCAACTGGTTAGACAAAAACGTGTACCTAGGAATTTGCAAACTACGCAAATGTATGAAACTATTTGAAAATAAAACCCATCTTTCCCTTAAGTTGGTTGGAAGCTCCTCGTCCCAGTCAAGTTTAGCCGCCCAAATTTCCTGCATGAATAACTTCGCAGTCACTACAACAGGACCTATAAATCCCAACGGATCAAACATCTGTGCGATATTTGAGAGCACATACCTTTTTGTAACTTTACTTGACTGCCTAGTAGACGGTACCGAAACCTTAAATTTATCCTTTATAGGACACCAAGAAAGCCCAAGTACTTTATTGGATACCCCTTCCTCGTTAATGTCGACCTCCTTTCCCAAATTATTTTTAAGCGAACCTAATATTGAATTATCATTCGACGCCCATTTGTGAAGTAGAAAGCCTGCAGATTTTAACATACCAATAAGCTGTTCCCGTAATTGTATCCCTTCCTCCTTTGTGTTCACACAACCTAATATGTCATCCACATAACATTGCTGCAGTATAGCTTGAGAAGCTAAAGGAAACTCAAGTGCCTTGTCAATTGCAAGATGTTTTAAACAACGAGTTGCAAGATATGGAGCTGAATTCGTTCCATACGTCACCGTCTGAAGTTCGATGCACTTAAACTCTTCCCCTGGAAATTCTCGCCACAAAATATTCTGCAGAAATGTATGTTTTGGATTGACCTGAATCATCCGATACATCTTCTGAATATCTGCAATGATGACAAAACCATATGTTCTAAACCTACACAAGATGTCAAATAGTTCAGGCTGAACAGAAAACCCTTTTAGTGTTATGTCATTTAATGACAACCCACTTGATGTTTTTGAAGAAGCATCAAAGACCACCCTGAGCTTTGTTGTTAAACTCAGCTCTTTTATAATACAATGATGAGGTAAAAAATGTCTAGATACCAACTCCTTTTGCCCAAGATCAAAATTAACATATTTACCATGCCCAAGTAAAACATATTCGTCGATGAACTGTTTGTAATCTAAAAACAACTTTGCATCACGTTGAAACCTTTTTTCCAAACTGTGAAACCTTTTGACTGCTGTCCCCAGCGAGTCACCCAACTTTTCGTAATCCCTTTCTTGCCGAAATGGCAAGTCGACCTGAAACTTCCCATTTTCCAGGCGTTTGACTGATTCTACAAACCTTTGTTCGCACAACTTTTCTTCTCCAGTCAAAATTTTTTCCTTAGAAAGTTCCTCCAATTGCCAGAATTTAGGAATAAGCTCATTGATGTTATCTAATGACTGACAGTGCAGTGACACATTTAAATTGCATCCTTGCATGACCTTAGATGACTTTATAGGAGCACTGCCACACACAACCCAACCAAACTTGGTATTTTGCAACAGCGGAAGCCCAGTCCCTAACTTGATCAACCCCGGAAGAATTAATTCAAAATACAAATCAGAAGCAATCAACATATCTATCTCAGCAGGTTCATAAAAGAATGGATCCGCCAGCTCAACATTGTCAGGAATCTTGAACTTACCTGTGTCCACTAAGGTTTGAGGAAGCGGCCAGGTTATCCTGTCCAAAACAGCACACGAAGCCTCGAATTTACAGTTGGTATGGACCCTAGATTCCAGTGTGAGATCTACCATTTTGTTTACCTGAGTGATATTGTTACCTATACCTCCAATTTTTAAAGTTTGCTGATAAACATTTACATTTAACTTTTTCAAGAAATCAGAAGTTACAAAACTCGTTTGTGACCCAGAATCTAATAACGCACGCGCTTGTATTTTACGTCCATCCCCAGTTGTCACTGTTACCCTGACTGTTGCCAATAAAATTTGAAAATTATTATTAAACCCTTGAGAAATTAATGTTGTGTTATTTGAAACAACCGTTTGTTCTTCTGGACCCGTATACTTAACAACTTTACTAGTTTGTAAATTGTTTTTATTTTCCCTTTCAGGTGTATTTTTAGTTTGCCCGTTATTTTCCTGGTCATTTGAATGTAATAATGTATTATGCTTACGTTTGCAAATATTACATCCCATTGACTTGCAGTTTACAACCGAATGTCCGTCACTTAAGCAATTATAACAAAGTCTGTTATTTTTCACAAATTCCCTTTTTTCCTCTAACGTTAACCCTTTATATTTAAAACATTTAGAAATTAAATGGTTTTCCCGTTTGCAAAACGCGCAGCCTTGTTTTGCCCTCTCGCCCTGTATACCTAAAAAAGACTGTTTTGCTTTTTGCTTAAAACCCCTTTCATTATCCGAAGATCCCGCACCCGTAATATTTTCTAACGCAGTGCAACGCTTTTCCAAAAAGTTAAGAAAATATGCTATTGTTGGCAACCCTGTATCATCCCTTTCAAGCTCGTATGCCTTGTGCGTTTGAAAGTCTAATTTTTTCGCCAAAATATAAACTAATAGAATATCCCATTCATCTACGGGCACTTTCAGTGCACGCAGCGAATTTAGATGCTGTCTTATGCATGTTAAAAAAGCCCTAAGTTGTGCCCCATCACCTTTATTTATGGAAGGCGATTCCATAATACCCCTTATGTGCGTGTTAATTATGACAACCTTGTTGTCAAACCTTTTCTGTAACAAATCTAATGCCACCCCATAATTAATTTCTGTTAATGCTAAATCGTTAATAATATGTAATGCCTCATTCGAAAGTGCGCCCTTTAAATATAAAAATTTTTGAACATTTGTGAGTTGAGAATTTTCATGAATTAATGCGTTAAATAAATCAATGAAACCCTTCCAGTCCTCATACTTTCCCGAGAAAGTAGGAGTCTTTAAATTTGGTAATTTTACCCTGTTATTATTTTCTAATTGAGGGAGATGCATGGCAGGTTGCGGGGGAAATTGTTGCAAGTTTGTTAAATTCCTATTTTGAATTATAGTTTTAATTTTAGCCCATATTTTAAAATATTGATTTTCCACGTTTTCACGATCACTTTCCTGATCCTCATCTAACCCTTCAATATCTGCCTGAATTTCCGAATAATTTTCAAAAGTTGATTGTAATTGAACCTCCCTTGTTACAAACTCATTAATATCTACATCTAAATTATTTTCATTGTTGTTAACAAAATTTTCAATTCTAGTAATGTAGGCTTTAACCCTAGAACGTTTTTTAAGTAAAGCATCCATAGTTTAAATTTAATTTAACACTTTTTTTTTAAACAAATAACCAAATATTTAATTTTAAACACCAATACTTTCAATATTTAATCTTAAACATCAATATTCCTAATATTTAATTTCAAACATTAATATTTTTAATATTTAATTTCAAGTTGATATTTGCCAAAATAATCTAAAATTTACACTTATTTTATTTATTAACTAATAGAAAATTATTTTTAAATAAACCGAAAAATGTCACTCGTAACGCCACTGTATATTCTAAAAAGTTCACTTTCTTCTTGCAACAACCTTTTACATGCAAAGCTAATTAAAATAAATAGTCTGACCTTATTCACTCCTTTAATTGTACAAAAGTGTTTTTGTGTACCCAGTAGCACTATCCAACCAATGAGTATCCTCAACCTTGCTGGCCCATCAACACCTTCTCGACCAATCCAATCCAAATCCAAGATCCAAAGTTCAAAATCCCAATATCCAAGCTTCCAAGTCCAATATCCAGCTCGATTGGACCAATGTTAGCTCGTGGTAATAATTTATCCAATGGACTAACAATGGACTGCTTCGATTCCCAAAGAAAAACCAACGTCGAAGGACCACTCTTTCGAGAATAAACCCACGAATTGAAATCACTACTTTATTTATTAAATTATGAATAAATTCTTCACAATAACAAATAATAAAATTGTTTAAAAATGTTATTGTGGGAGGAGTAATTCCAATAAACTTTGGAACAGAACTTGAAATTCGTTAAAATAAAAGTGCGAATTGGCGCTATGGATCAATGCTGCTTCCAGCAAGAATAAAGGGCTACTAATTTATAAAAATAAAATAATATTTCACGACGTCGAAGGCTCGTCGTTATGCGGTATCATCACACGGCTTTCTTCGAACTCCCGCTGTTTGTGAAATGCCGACTTGCCGACAATGCATTCTGCAGACTTGTACCGGGCGTGCAAATAAATTAAATTAGTAAAAATAAAAATAAAAATACCTTTTTTGTTTTCATATATTTGTAAATCGCAACATTAGTGTCACTTATAGAGTGGAACCAAAAAAATACAGATATACCAATTAACAAATTAAATGTTTTTCAAAATCGATTGAATGAGCAAACATCTCCGCAATCCTAGAATCCCTCCTTGCAAATTTGGTGATGGTAACTTTAAAACAATGTTTTTCTTAATTTTTTAATCAATAATCCTTGTTATATAAAGTTTTTATTTGTGGCACTGAATAATTATGAAAATTAAAACTAAACATTTTATTTTAGGTTTTATTTTTGGTTATAACGAAATAAAGAAAAATCTCAACTGAAAAATATATAACGCTTTTCTTTCTGTATAATAAAACTGGTATTTTTAAACCGCCATTACCAACCGTAACAGATACAGATTTTCTACACAGAGAACTGAAGTACTCTTGGCAATTTCAAGAGCTGCATAAATTGCATCTACCTCGTTACACAGTAATATTTTATCTTTTTGAAATTTGTTCTTCCTGTGCTTCCTACTTTATTAACATTACTTTTTTATTTCAAGTGACTTATTTGTATAAATTGGTGATTTTGTATAAGAACATTGTTTATTGTCTAATGTCTGGTGAAGGTTAGTTAATTTAGTAGATTTTTATGTTTATTGTAATGTTTATTGACTTGTAATGTTTTTCATCATTAACCGGTAATAGTAATTTAGTATATTAAGTAATATGTGTTGTAAGAAGCGCATAACGTAAGAATGCAAAGTAGCAAATTATAGGTATATACATGAGTATATAATATGGATTTGCCATACACATTACCTAATATACTTTAGTATACCACATGATATAGTATGCTATATCATGTACTATAGAATTAAATGCCTTATTAGATGGTGTCAGACTTTTGTCAAAGGATTTTTTTTCATTTGACTGTCACGTGAAGAGTGTATTGTTGTTTAAGTAGCGCAGCGATTGTTGTTTAAGTAAAACCTGAATATTTTCCGTGCGTCTACACAGAAAGCGAATAAAGAATTTAAACCGTTTTTTATACCGTATCATCGATAAAAATGGCATATACTTGGCTGGGAAATGAGGAAAATATTCCCCTTTTAAATTTACATATAAAATGACAGCGATCTTCATTTCGTAGCCATCGCTGACGCCCGTTTTTTTCGATCAGACGGTAAAAAGAAGAGCTACACGCTTCACGACTTGGTCGGGTCACTCTTAATATGATCCTCTTTTATCTTGTTTCTAGTCGCAAAAGACGCTTCGTAATAAATTGCTTTACTTGGTTTCTGTATCTGAAGTCTTAGGCTAAGAACATAGTCTATTCTGTGACATAGTGGAGCGACGAGGATAGCGGCGAGCCAGCAGCGCGACATCGCGTCCAAAATAAATCTGTGAAGACAAGTACGTGTGAACATAGTAAAGCGATCTGCTCAAATAATTTTGTTTTCGTCGCTCTGTCGCGCTGTAGAAAACAATGGATTTCCAAAAATTCTATATATAATAAAAAATAGTACCTAATCACTAGGGCGCGGATTCTAGGCAAAATGCCTTTTTAGTTTGAGTCCAGGCAAATAAAAAAAACATTTTCAAAAATGCGTTTTAGAAAAAACTAAGTATTTTGAGACCTATTTGTTTTTGCCTAAATGCCTAAGCTGACTTTATACGCCTAAAACAGAATTTTAGCGCCTATATTTTTTTTTAAATACCTAAAATAGGCAAGCACTGTGAGTATTACGTCGATATCGATATCGAAAGAGCAGGTGCGCATTTTTAACATGAATCGATGTTTTTCCAAAAATCCAATATTTAACATTATTGTATTAATATTAATACACGCGTTTATAACGTTCAAATATATCTATAATAAATCAAAGAATAAAACAATACAGACAGGTTATAATATTATAAAAAATAGGATTATTTAATTTAAACAAAAACCTTTAAAGTTTTAAATACCTACCTATTTTAGTTTACAAATGTAAGAAAATTGCTTTATTTGAGAAAGAAAAAACAGGTTGATGTTACTCGTAATTTTGATATTAACGTTATTTTAAATACTTATATAAAAATAATATAGTCAAAAAAATACTTTTTTTCCATAGCAACTGTTAAAATTGCCTTATATATATCAAAAATAGTAGATAAAATAGTACTTTAACCGCAAAGGTAGATTAAATGATACTTTAACAGCGAAGATAGGTTAAAAACTTTTATTTCTTCTCGCACGTTTTTTAATTGCTTCCATTTTAAAAATGTTTGTATTCCTTTTCATAAGTTATTCGGGATTTAAATGGAAGTAGTTTGGATAGTGATCTGTTGGTAATTTACTTATTTCGTTTTGAACCTCCAATTCAATCAGCAATCGACACGAAAGAGAATTAAAAAATATTGACTCAAAACTGACAACTAAAGAGACAGCTTTATTTATTCGTCAAATTACATAGAAATCAAAGCCAATTCAGCACAATATTTTCTCTACTCGTAATACATTCCTTGAAATCATAATTTCTGAAATTTCTATTTTTTAAAACGTAACTCGCTATGGAAAAAATATTGTTTTATACACGACGATAACATTGCATTATCGTCGACCGAAAAGATTAATTCACGAGCGATGAAATCGCGAGTGTATTAATTTCGGGAGTACTATATTCGGATTTGTGCTATATCAAAGTTCAATGCAAGTTGTTGACGGATAGTATAAAAAAAAACTGAAAACATTCGGTTTACCAATGACTGAATCAATTAAAATAGTTGATGAAGTTGAAAAGTGCTTGAAGAAAGCTCCAGGAGCAGTGGCCCTAATAGCTTATGAAAAATTCAACAATATTTGCCAAAAAAATCCAGGTGTCTCTAAGGTACGTACCATTTCAAAATCCTTGGATAAGGATCCAGCGGACATCGATTAGCCCGGTGACTTGTCTACGAGCTTGTCTATTTTCAAATACTGCCCTACAACAAGTTGTGACGTGGAAAGGTCCTTCTCGTCATATAAACTGATTTTAACCGATAGAAGAATGAGTTTTACCCCAGAAAATTTGGAAAAACACTTGGTTTATTATGCAAATTCAAAGTTTGAAGAACAAAATTGAATTTCCATAAGACTTTGTATGTTTTAGGCTCTTCACATTTGTTTTGTTAGATGTGTTCGGATTTAAGAGTTATTTTGAATTGGTTGTTTTGAATTAATAAAATAATTTACTACTATGTACAGCTGGTTCCAATAAAATTGGATACGATTTAAAACATATTTTTATTATTTCGGGCAGTATATTATATGATACCAGTTCCCCATTTCTCTACTCAAGTCATGCTGACGTTCTGAAAAATTTATTTGCCACTTTGTCAAAAGCAAAGTGGTTTTATACAATAACACAATAAATGTCACAATAACCTTAACATGTCAAAATACTTGACACATAAATATACACTGTCCAAATATTCGAAAAAAATGTGTAAAGTCGTATTCATTTTTTTTTGGAACCAGCTGTACATGTTAGTTTTGCCAAAATGAAGCATTTTTCAGCTATTTGCCTAAACTTGCCTGAAACTAAAATTTTACAGCCTTAAAGTATTGCCTTTTTTGAAGTTTTTAACGTCCTAAAATCCGAGCTTTACTAATCACCATAACCGGTACATTTTAGATGTTAAAGTTATCTTTCCGGGTTTTGAAAATTTCATGTAGTAGTGTACAAATTTCATGTACAACAACACCTTTTGATTTGTTGGTTTCGAATAAACCAAATGTTTGCGACACAACAATCCAGATTTTTAGCCACTGTTAACATTTTAAATGATCAACTAGCAAATTAAAATAATAAAGTACCTCGCTATTCTTCGCGGCTCTACTATGTTTCAGCACCTCGAGGCTTGCTCGACGCGGTATCGCGCTGCTTGTTCGCCGCTATCCTCGTCGCGCCACTATGTTCTTAGCCTAGAGTGCCCGCACACGGGTCGACTGGATTTCGAAGCGGAAGCGTCTTAAATTTCAAGCGAATCTCCATTCACTCTACCTTTGCATGTAAATAATAGTATCAACCACTTCGACTACGCGTCGACCACAAATCGACCCGTTCGTGGACCTACTATTAGTTACCTAGGACTAGCGAGTGCAGGGAGATTCGTTCCAAGTTTGAGACGCTTCCGCTTTAAGTTTGAGACGACATGTGTGCACGGTTTTACTATGTGTAATAAAATAATTACTGCCGGTGTAAATCGTACTTGGCCTTTTTACATAGTGTGGTCATATGTAATAGTATTATACGTAATGAGTGTTATAAAATAATATATTATTCAACGAGCGCATATAATGGTGGCTGTTATTTACGCGAATGAAGTTTTTATGATAAATCATCCAAGTGAATAACAGCCATTATATGCGAGTAGAATACTATACTTTATCCAGGACTATCAAAAAAATTTATCTTTTTAGCTATTTTTATTTTTAGCTAATTTAGCTAAAAATAAGCTTTTATTTTTAATGTCAAAAAAATATTGAACGAGTATAAAGCAACCACAACAGCGCGACAACGCAACGTGACGTGGCATTTCAATGCTTTCATAGCCACCTTTGTTTTTTATTTTGTGCGTACAATCGCATTCCAAGCCGGTTTGGATCAAGCACAGCTCTTGTTTGGAGTTTGGATCGACATATCCGTGGAAGTGGTGAATAATGAAACCATTATTCACTAGAATATTATTATTATTATTTCATAAACTCATGTATAATAATCAAATTATAGACGAGTCGTGGATAAAGCATATTACTCACGAATGGAATGTGCACAGAAATGCATTACTTACTCACGAATGGAATGCACAGAAGAAACTATGTTTTTCGTGCGTTTTGCTTACTGTGTGTAGTAATTTAATTACTGCACGGTAAATTGTGTATTTTTCCATTTTTTACATAGTGGTCGTATGTAAGAGTATCTTCTTCTTCTTCTAGTGCAGATCCATTAATGGATGTTTGCGATAACATTTTCCATTTCTTCTCTGTTCCGGGCGGTGTGTATTAACGACTGAACATCGAGTAGCCCTGTCCACTGTCTAATATTCCTCAGCCAAGATATTTTCTTCCTTCTGATACCCCTCCGGCCTTCGATCTTGCCTTCGATCAACAAATGCAAGAATTGATATTTGGGGTTTCGCATTATGTGCCCCAGGTATGCGATTTTTTTCTTTTTAATCAATTCAAATAATTCACGCTCTTTGTCAATACGTCTGAGAACTTCCTCATTTGTCAATCTAGCCGTCCAAGGTATCTTCAGGATTCTGCGATATAGCAACATCTCAAAAGCCTCCAATTTGTTGATGCATTTGTTGATGGTAGTTGCTTTCAATGTCCAACCTTCCATACCATAAAGGAGCACCGACCACACATAACAGTTTACGAATCTTAATCTAAGGCTAAGGTCAAAATCAGAACAGACAATTACTTTTCGAAACCTCAAGAATACCTGCTGAGCTTGTTCGATGCGACATTTAATTTCCTTGTTTGATGTCCAATCTTCGGAGAGCCAGATGCCCAAGTACTTAAATGTATCTACTCTTTCTATGGGCCTTGAGTTAAATGTTAGAATGGAGTTTATAAACACATCTGGGTTTCTGGATATAATCATAAATTTGGTTTTCTTGATGTTGATGTTAAAACCCATTGCTTTGCTCTGTTCTCCTACCTTGTTGACCAGTTGTTGTAGGTCGTGTATATTGTCTGCAATTAAGACCGTATCGTCGGCATAGCGGATATTATTAATCCACACTCCATTAACTTTGATTCCCATTTCCACGTCCTCCAGAGCCTCTTGGAAAATAGCTTCTGTGTATAAATTAG
Source organism: Sitophilus oryzae (assembly GCF_002938485.1). Classification (NCBI taxonomy): domain Eukaryota; kingdom Metazoa; phylum Arthropoda; class Insecta; order Coleoptera; family Curculionidae; genus Sitophilus; species Sitophilus oryzae. Next base: position 3,220,062 of record NW_022145749.1, read on the forward strand.
ATAGGAGTGGAGATAGCACGTAAGAGTATCATTTAGCTCATTTTCTTGCTCAGATTTAGAATTATTAGAGTTAAGCAAGTTGCATTTTCATTGGAAGACATCGTCATATTTATTTCAAACCAATAATCAACGAGAATATATTCGTATAACTTAACAAAATTACTGTAAACGTAAACCACTATAAATACGAAGTTAGGTTAGTAGTAGTATATTGTTTTAATGTCCACAGCTGCTAGGGCTATCCGGCCGACGAAGTTAGGGTCCTAATTTTTTTCTTTTCTTAAATAAATTTAAGCGTTAACATTATTAGGCATTTGCATAAAACTGTGTATGATAATCGCAAAACAATTTCCGATGCACGTGAGTGACAAGCGATGGCAACAGCGCTGCCAGATAGTGATGGATTTATGAGATGAATCTTAATTTAAAAGTGACAAACAATATATTTATTATATCATTTTTTAAAGATTTTTACGTTTTATTTTTAAATAACTAATATTTTAGTAATTGATTTATTTGTTTTATAGCTTATTTTACTTATTACATATTGGCAACAACTAGTCCATTATGAAGATTATTCTAAGGGTTATTATGGGTTATTTATTTATTTATTTATTGATGTACATCTTACAACGCCATAAGTGGTAATAACAAGTGCTATTAATAGACCAACTAATAATCACAGAATTTAATAAAAACTAACGTAGAAATAACTTTGAAAATGGAGTAATGTGCTTATCAAACTTACTTTTTTGACTGCAGTCAAGGGTAATATGGTAAGGACCTTTATTGTAACGTTCTCATTCAAAATAGTTTATCAGGGAAGCTACAAGCTCTTTGCTTCGACTGTTTAAATGTTTCGGCATATTTTCAACACACAATTTCAAGAAATGAAATACAAAAACTCGAACATTTAGTTCTTAGAAGAACTGTTTGTGCTTCTAAAGTACAATTTAAAAAAAAAGACTATGAAAATAGTCAAAAAACGATATTATACAAAATAATCACTGACATTAGGATAATTGTCAAATAATAAAAGACAACCTTGCTGAAAACGGCGCAATGTGACCAACATAGCTATAATAAAATTCGGTTTAAACTATTTTTTTTTTCATTTGCGCTATAAAGTCAAATAAAGAGCTGCTTGGTATCTTAAATTGTACAACAAATTTAAACATTTTTGCCAAAATTTCATTTAGTCAGGTGTATAGACTCTAATGTCAATGATGTCGATATGATTGATGACGTGCGTCGGAAAATGTTTTACGATTACAATACTTTATGTGGTATTCCACAAAATTTGCAGGCTATTGAGGGAACACAAAATGTACAGATTACAGAAATAAATTGAAAATAACAATTATATTAAAACAGCATTAATATGTCACTTTTTAATTATGTTCTAAGTTTTTTTCTTGTAAATTTAATTTACTAGCAATGTTGCCGTCTTATCAGAAAATTATGTTTTTTAATAATCTGGGGTCGAAATATACTACCCCTAAAAACTATTTAAAACACCCTGTATAGTGGCATTAGGAAAACATAAATAAAACACAACTTTCCACCAACGTTATTTAATTTATGACTAAACATAATGACATTTTTATACAACAACAAAATTACTTTTTATTTTTCTTCGAATTTTTTTCCAAGAACTCTTCTAATTCACGCAGCACATTTTCAGTTTTTAATTTTTCTGTAAAAATAAACATATCATTTATTTATATTAAATATAATTTATAAAATTTAAGGAACTGTAAAAATTACGGACATGAAGCAAGCTTTTAATTTTAGTTAAAAACATGTTGATTTAATTTAAATTTGTTTTAATGGAATCTTTATTAAGTTCACGAAAAATCAACAAAGCAACAGCTTGTGGTAGTCAGTTGCATCCATAGAGAAATCCTAATATTTAGCTTATAATACAATCGACTATTGATTTTTAATCACAATTTTTCTTGACGGATGATAATCAAAGACCAAAACGGCATTCCCCGCAAATTTTGAAGTTAATTATTAAAGTAAAGTAAAGATTTGAAGTTAACGTCTCCACTTTGCTGCCAGGGCCCGTATTCTGTAACTTTGAAAACGATAAGCGCTTTTAAACGCTCAGCGTATATGACGTTAGTTTTCGCTGAGCGCGCACTTAATTAACGATTTCGGTATTCTCGTCTGACGCGCTTAGCGTCTTTACTGATTGCGCTGAGCGCTTTGAAAACGGTTGCCTTAAAGGATCGTTTTGCTTGTCGAACTGTTAGTGAAAATCGAAAAATTGTGATTTTGTGCGTTATCTTACTCTTTAGTGAAAATTACGACTTCTTCTATAAATTCCGCAATAAATAATTGATAATTTACGACTTGGCAGCTATAAATATTGTTCAAAACATCAAAAATGCTAAGAAGAGTCTTCAATACTTCCCTCGTATAATAAGAATAATGACATATTCATAAAAAAATAGCTTCACATAACTCAACAATAGGTTATGAAATTCAAGAAACATTAACATTTTTCATTGTTACATCCGTCAGTTATCAACTTTTGACTATTAGCTACATACATACAGAAATTGTGATGTTGCCAATATGTGCTGAACGCGTATCCAGAACACGATTCGCATGGCAACGAGAATACCAAAATCGACTGCCTTGCGTTTCGCTGATCGAATACTTGCGCTCACCGCTTTGAAAGCGTAACGTTTTTATGTCAAAGTTACAGAATACGGACTCTGGACTAATCTGGACGGGGCCTACTTTGTTTACGCGGAATCCGAACCGCGGTCCTCGGCCATATCATGGTCAATGGCCTACCGACTTGGCATGTGTCTAAATCGACTCTTACTCATGAGATATCCGATCTCATCTGGCCTCGAACCGGCGTGAATGAGCAGTGTGTGTCAATAGATTTTACACTTTTGCCTTTATTGGAAAACAGCACGATACAGAGTTTCGAACCGGTCACCCGTCCATCCACTAATATCGCCTCACATCGCTTAACTTCGGTGTTCTAATGGGAACCGGTGTTTCTACGTAGCCTGGCCGTTGCCCGAAGTTAATTAGTGAAAAGGTTAAAACTTTTTCTATTAATTGAAAATTACTACGACTAATTTTGACATTCTGAATTCTTACATTGAAATTAAAGGAACGCAACTTCTACGCTAATTAAAACCACTAATTTATTCTACTAATTTCGACGTTCTGAATGAAGCTTTAATATTGTTAATTATTAATATTTAATTTACCTGAATCTTCTATATTCTGAATGACGTTTTCCACTCTATTAAACAACTCATTAAAGAATTCGTAATTCTTTGGAACATCATACTGTCTATAAGCTTCAATCGTGGTCCTCCATGCTTTTTCCAAAATATTTTCTCTGCTAGGCAAAACGTCCCAATAGCCAAAGTATGTTCTCGGGTACGTGTTATGTTTAGGACAGAATTCGGCAAAATCTATCTCTCCATCGAGCTCGAAGTCGAGTGACATTTGCAGCAATTTAGAAAAAGTAGCATCTTTTTCATTAAGCTTTAACGCAAACGGTTCTTGAAAACCATGTTGTTTTTTGGTACGTTGACGTTTCTTCTTTTTAGCTTCAGCCTCCTTTAAAATCCTGTTTATGTCTTCAATGGCGCTTAAATTAACGCGACTGGAATAGTACCTTGAGGGCTGAACAAAGGTACTAAAACATCTTTTAATCTTTGGTGGTGCAAGCGGGCTGTCAGATTTTTTGTCATTCTGACTTTGGTCCATTTTGTTAGGAACATCATCTTCTGGACACAAATTGCAGTTCCTTTTTGAGTTTTTGGAAACTCTGGGGACATCGGGCGGTAGACATTTCGGGTCGACAACGATCAATCCTGCGGCCGATGCAGCTTTTTCAGCTCTCTTTTTCAATGCCTCTTTTTTCCAGTCACCCGGTGCGGGGCAGTTGGGTCTAGCCTTAAAATAATTAACCAATTTCTGAAAGAATGTTTCTATCTGACCAAAACTTTTTGACTTTTTTAGTTTTGGGGAAGAAATGAGAGCTGTCGTTACCCGTCTCTTTTTTGGTGGACATTCGAATGCGAATTTCTCGCATTTTTTTGGTGGAGGATCACAAATTTCAGGACATTCCGGCTCTACGACTTTTGAACGCTCGTCCTCGCATTCCTCTTTTATCTCTGGAGTTTCTGTCAGAAGTTTTTGACATTCCTCCCGGCAAATTCTACACTTTTCTTCTTCTGGTAAGTCACAAGGGATATTTTTTATGCAGTTATGCATGCAGGCCTCCTCTAATTTTCTTATATCATCCTCACAATCGTCATTTTGTTGATTTTTTGAGGCAGTAGATCCTTTGTTGTCTCCTGAACATTGATGCTCTTGAACTAAAAATTCGACTGTCTCTAATTTACTCTTATTACTATCACATTTGTAAGTAGACTTATTTGTGTTTGTATTTGCTTGTCGGTGCTGGTTTTTAAAAACATGGATCGCATGACTTTTGGATTTGCCGCAGAAGTAATCGTTAAAAGAATTACAGTCTAATGTAATGCCCTCCGTTTTCAAGCCATGTTTACGTTTATAATATTCTAAACTAATATTCTGATCTATATTTTCTTGGTTAGAGAACTCTTTGACATTAGTACTAGATATTTCTGGCAACATAGCATATTGAGGTTGAAGATTTTCAATTTGTTGTGTATCAGCAATGTCCTTCTTATATTTTTTCAGAACCTTTAATGTAGCAATAGCTTCACTTCTCTCTTTGCTTATATCTTTATAACTTTCCTTCGGGTTCTTTGATTTATTGAGATATCCATTTAAAGTGAATTTTGAAGTAGAGTTATTTGATATTCCTGACTTTTTATTAGACGTTTTAAATTTTTTATATCCGCTATTGCCAGAAGCGTTTCTTTTATGTAGTTTTAATCTGTTAATTTTGTTTTTCGAACCTCTATTCATGAGGTATCTATGTTTAATCCTATACGTGGTATAAAATCGTTTAAGTCTTTTTGATATCCTGCTCTCTTTATTTAGTCTTTCGAACTTTATAAGATTTTTCAGTCTCCAGATATTATCTCTACCATAAAAATATTGGGAATATTTATCGTTATCCGGAATTGTATGGTTACTAACATCATTTGTTTTGGTATTTTTGTTAGCAAACAAGTAATTGTCAGAATTATCACCTTCCGAATAATAATTTCTTATATAAATTCTATTACTTTCATCTTGAACTACATTTCTATTGTCTAGTTCCAGTATAGAATTTAATCCTAAAGTGCCAATATTTCTTCTTGACAAATAAAATGTTGGATTCGTGGAAGAACAAAAGTGCCTGTTTTGTCTTAAAGTAAAAGGTGGCCAACGCCCAAGTTGTTTTAATTCTTCCATCCTTTGACAATCCCGATTTTCCTCTTTTATCAGTTTCTTTGTTTTTAATAATTCTATAGGTTTTCCAAATTCGCTGCAAACTTGAGTTAATCCCTCATCTTCAATGCATAGTTTTTCCTTAAGACAAGTTTGTTCCTTTAACAGGTCAATTTTACCTTGAATTGGTGGAGGAGGCTCCAGGATCAACGGTTTTTTAGGCGGATTCATAAACCGCGGTTGCATCCTAAGATACTTTTCTCTGTCCAGGGGACATTCGGTAAGTATGTCTTCCATTTCTTCGTTTAGACAGTCAGAGAATGCAGGAAAAGGTGCCGATATTCTTTTTCTTCGACACCCTTTGTAGTCGTGCTTACATATAGGATCCGGGCGACATCTAACCAGTTCAGGAGGGGTACAAGAAGGGTGTTTTTTAGGACCGGGACAAACAGATTTAGACGCTGTTGCTTTTGGGCACGCCACTGGTTTTCGAATTATAAAGGTTTTGGTTGAATATGGGTGACGATTCGTTGCTGATCGAACTGTCTCATCTAGAATTGCTGTAAACAAGAAAACATATAATTATCTAATAGAATTCTCTTGTGAAAAACAGTCTTACCTTACCTTTTGCTGGCACTTCTAAAATAGGCCTTTCGGCTGGATTGGCTACTAAACGCCCGTTTGTGTATTTCAAGTCGTTTTTAGAAAACACCAGATTCTTCCACGCCGATGTGCTGAAGTGTTTCTTTTTATCTCTCGGCTCTTCTAAAGGCTCGTATTCCTTTTTAAAATTAGGGTAGAATCCATATTGTGTCCTATTACAGTTAAACTGCGGTGTTTTGGTGAAGGGTTTGATAGTTTCCTGAACACTATCAGAGTAAGCAGGATAAGGAGATTCCTCTTTCTCACAGCAAACCGGTACTCTGTCTACCTTACACGCCGGCCGATTTGCTTTACCTGCCTGCTGACAAGCAGCCATTGTCGGGCAAGGTTTTCTGCATATCATTGCCTTCATTGATGGTTTGATATTTCTACATTTCTTTTTGGCAACGAACTCTTTCTTTCTTTGCATCATTTTCTCATCGGTCGACTGACTTTTCTGAGTTGATATTGCACGAGATGTAATTGTTAGCATAGACTTTGATTTATTTATGTTGGCCTTAATTCCATTTGTTTTTGAGATTTTCTTATCAAGCAGGAATGTTTCACTTGCTATTCGCTTTTGAATGGTCTCATAGTTTACCTTCTTGTTATCTTTTGGTTTAAAAAGAAGCAGCTCTTCTTTCTCATTGCAAAAATCTAGGTCATTTATTAACTTTAACATATCCTTTGATATGTCCCGCTTTTTTATTAGGGGTTTTTCAAAATCTTCCGTTTTCTTACTAGCACATTTTTCTTTTACTTCACTGGTGTTATTTTGGATTAACGGTGGTTTGTAGTTGGTATTAGTTTTAACATGATCGCTGTTTTTTTGAGATTTTATATTTTGAAATAGTTTTATTGCATTATTGGTATTGCTGTATTTCCGCTTTGATGTATATCTGAAAATAAGTTTATTTAATATTGATATTAATATTTTTATTTATTAACAATAATTGTATATTCATCATAAAAAATGCAGAAATACATACAGGGTGACCTAGTGTTGCGAAAAAAAATCAAATCATGTATTTTATTTGTGATAAACACTACAATGATATTTTATTGTGTTATTGATAGATGTTTTCAATTGCAATAAAAACTACAAAATTACAATAATATATACTTAACAATAATAATTGAAGGATAATTATCATCGTTTTTAATATCTTACACGATAAGTACAATTTTTATGGTTGAAAAAGTACCAATTAAATATATTTAAAAGACTAATAAGCTAATTTTCATTGCGTATATACCATGCTTGTTTTTATACTTTTAAGCTTTTATCATACTTTTATATTCCAAAGAATGCAAGTGTGTTCAGTAAGAAACTAATTTTATGTTTATAGTTATACCGGGTGCGTCTCAAAAGTGGCTCATCCCTATAACTTTTTTATTTTAATAGATAAAAGAACGAGATTTGGTATGTTAGTATATGACTTAAATTAGGATTGATTGACGTATTCAATTGTTTTTGGTCACTTTCTGTTTTACCGGAAATGACTACAACTTTTCATTTTAAATGGCACCCGCGGTATGAAAATTACATTTTGAATAGAATGGCTTATCATATGTCAATTTTTGATATTTTTGCTTAAAACAAAATTAAATTTTAAATTTCAATATAGAGTGTCATGGTAGTGTTAAAAACACTAATTTTTAATCAAGGAGCCTTGGAAAAATAGATTTGATCGTCTAATGTTTTTAGTGGCTTGTCCTGACCAGCTAGAAAATGCTCAAATCGTATTTTTAATCATATATCAGGTTTTTCAAATGGAACGAGGGTGGCTCATTAGCATATTTGGAAAAAGGATTTTTTATGAATAATTTGGTACCACACACTTGGTATTTGGAGTGAAATTGTCGTTATGAATCGCATGTTGCAATTCCATATAAACCAAATTCGAAAATGTCGAAACTTGACATATGATATGTCATTCTATTCAGAGTGTCATTTTCTATCGAATAAAGCAACAAAACACCGAGGGTACCATTTAAAAAACAAAAGTCGTAGTCATTTCCGGTGAAACAGGAAGTGACAGAAAACAATTGAATACGTCAATCAATCCTAATATATGTTATATATTAATATTCCAATAAATCTCGATTTTTTATCTGAAAAAAATATAAAAGTTATAGGAGTAAGCCACTTTTGAGACGCACCGATTTGAGGTATATCAATTTTCAAACTTCATATTCAAATTTGGTGCGTGAACGATTGTACCTGACCAAGGATAGACAGAGTAGCAGTACCGCGCGTCCAACAAATAAATTAGGTAAAAGTATATTTATTGTTGATATGTTTACGAGTATGTTTACGACTTTTTTGAAAAAGTAAAAATTATTACTATTTTAAAGTTAGGTTATAGGAAGTTCTTAACTGAACAAAAGGTTATTTAGCCAAAAAAGGTCATTATTTATTTAGGATATAAAACACAAGGTGTTTTAAAATGTGCGCTACTATTGCACAAATATTTTATACACTTGGAGTATAGAGCTCAGATAGAAAATTTGATATGGTGCTATTTCAAAGCATTGGATAATCCTGTATTTGTAACAGAGGTATAACTATTACATGGTAGAAAAGCTAAAAATATTGTTTGTTCAGTTATCGTTCAACATCACGTCATATATTGTCAAACTCTCTCTTTAACTTGACACCCAGATGAAATGGGTTGGTGACGTCATTATTGGGCTCATCACAATTTTAACCAAAAACCCAGTTTTTTCGTATATTTACGAATAGAGCAATACACAATTAACAGGGTGCCAATCAAAAAGTTGCCGCAAATTTGTTTAATTAATTAATAATAATTATTGATTTTGGGGACGACATTACGTTCATAAAATGTTTTGATCGTTTATATTTCAAATTAAAGCTATTTTTATTCTGTGGATGATGTTTTAAGGTTGTCTATGAAAAAGTTACCGCAAATAGGGGTTGCCACTGTTCAAAGTCGTTTCTAATACCGTATGATCGAATAAAAACGGCGTCCGCGATGGCTATGAAATGACGATCAATGACATTTCCCATATAATTTTACATATAAAATGACAACGATCTTCTTTCATAGCCATCGCTGGTGCCGTTTTTATTCGATCATACGGTACTTTATACGGGCCCGGTAACAGTGCGTCGGGAATCTGTAGCTACTATAATAAGAAACTTAGGAATCTTGTATAAGTGCCAACCTAAAGTATGTGTTAGGATGTATTTCAGGAAAATAGTTTAAACAGGGTTCCACAGGGTGGCTCAAAAAGTGTGAGTGGTTCGGGATGTTTTTTTAAATGGAACATCCTGTATATTATTCCTTTGTTAAAAATTACCAACAATGGTTTTAATAATCGCGCCTTCGATGACGTTACTAAAAGTTTATTTGGTATCGCTTATATGGACATACTTACATACATATGTGTATTTAAAGTTGTATTTTGTTTTTAGTTGTTCTTTTGTTTGTGGAGAAATGGAGAATTAAAAAATGAATATTATTTGTATTTAAATTATTTCTGCCATTGTCATTTGATTTGAGGTTATAATTTTATTGGCGGATATTGATCACTGTCAAAATTTGCTTTTAGGAGTTGTCATTGTCATTTGATTTTAACGTTTATTATATTTAAAATTATTTTTTTATTACTAAAGTGCGTTGTCAATTTAGCAAGAATGATCAAGTTCTCATCGCAAAGTTTATTACTTATTTTACGCGAGAAAAGAGACACTGGTAGAACACTTTTGCCCGTCGAGGCCGCATATGAAGTAAATACTATGCAAACGTGTGTAGCTTTAACTAAACACAAATTAACTGCATCAATAAGACCCTAAGGCAATCAATAAAACCCTAAAATACCTACATGAATTTAATAAAATCGGAGCTCACCCAATTAATACAACTTAAAAATTTCTAGGCAATATATACTGATCTCAACACCCTAAAACGCATATTTGACAAATAATAATGACGATATTAAAGAGGCTTTATATGAAAAAGAATTCGGGGTCAAAATCAACGTTGAGCTGATAAACACCATTCGCTATGCTGACGATACGGCTATCTTGTGTCATGATCTCCAAATCTCATAGATTCTGTTAATGCAATGGTACAGGAAATGAGACTGAATATAAATGTTTCTAAGACAAAGTTCATGGTCTTCAGTCGCCGCGCCAGCCATACCTCAACGCGTCACTACAGATAAATGGAGAGAACGTCGAGAGAGTATCCAATTTTAAATACCTTGGATGCTACATCACCGAGAAACTACTTGTCCCGGATAGGGAAATTAGATGCAGGATTGAATCGGCCCGTACAATATTCCAGAAGATGATATTACTGTTTTGTAACGATAGTCTGAACTTAAAGCTGAGACAAAAAATTATTAAATGTTACATCTGGTGTGTGCTCTTAGACAGAGCTGAAATCTGGACGCCCAAGGCTGCCACAATCACACGTCTGGAGGTATTTGAAATTTGGTTACATTGACGAATGCTAAGAATACCATGGGTGGCTATGCAAAGAAATGAAGCAGTCTTAAACAGGGCAAATGCAGTTCGTGAACTTTTGACAACCAGTTAAATACCGAAAGCTGTCATACCTCGACCATGTTCTTAGAGGAAATCGTTACCGGATCCTATAATGAAGAGCAAAATAGGAAGGAAACAAATTTGGAAGGAAGGATCAGCTCACAATCGTGATTGCCAATATCAGGGGGAGCTGACAAGGCACAATAAGAAGAATAATGACGTTACGTTGAACGATTGCTGGGCAGACAGTATGTAGTAGCAGTAAAATATAAAGGGAGAAATACCATACCGATAATCTAGCAATCCCTTATTTTTGCAAGGATCCTTATCACACGAGTCTTTTGGTGGTGGAGGTGGTGGTACACAGTTTTTGTTTTTCTCTATGCATTTCTCGTCGACCTCGTCACATTGCTCTTGGCTGTATTCCCAACAACCCCAGTCAGCTCTAGGAAACGTTTTGCAAGGATCTGGTACTACACAATCCTCCGGATCATCCACGCATTCCAGTCTTTTCAATTGCCAATCTACCATAGGCCTGTCCTAAATAACACACACATATATTTATTTATGTTTATTGATTTTTATTTTAAAAATCACAGATCAGAGTTCAGCATAGTTTAAGTTAAGTGTCAAATTACAGACTTCGCGTGATGGGCAGATACACCTTAAAATTTTCATGTATTTTAAGGTGAAATATATTTTGTTCTAGAGCATCGTTTTTGATTTTTTTATGAAATGTGTATGCTAAATTATTAGACACTTAGCCTTTTCTTAAATTAACAATTAAAGTCCTATTCTGTCTATTGTAAGAGGAAAAGTAAAATGTTGCTATTTTAGGAAAAGTTTCAAAACAGCCTGTTGAATGGTTTAAAAAAGTAAGGAATTTAAAAATCACTTTATCATCAAGGTGCATCTTTCCTCTATTTTTTTTTTTCGTCTAAATAGTTTTTTGATATACTTAGACATTCGCTTTTGAGGAAGAAAATAAGATTAATAACTTAGCATAAATTTCCCTTTGGTCTTAATTAACAAACCTATGAAATAATAATTTTTATCTGCCAAAAACATGATTATTTTACTGTAAGGCGAGGGACGCAACTTGTCACGTTTAGATATTCTACCAATAAAGATCTACTTGTGGTCTATATTGCTTGATGAAGATGATGAAACTGCAAAGACAGATCGAAGAGAAACGAGAAAGAAACGATTATAAGTGCATTCTAAGTATCAATTTAATTATTTGCTAGAGCAAATATGATTTTAAAGGAAAATAATAGACAGTTAAAATTGGAATAGACTCTTTAAAAAAACTTTTACAAAAATCTATATTTTCTATTTTGTAGAATATAGTTTTTGTTCGAACAATAACCGAACAGCAATATGAAACTCTTTTTTATCACAATATACCAAAACTTTTTATTTTTACACTGGACGTGGAATTTGCTAATCGTGTTAGCATCATCAACACTTGATGCTAACAGGTATTTGGAATTATAATAATGTTTAGGTAAGTGCTGTACTCGATTCTGTTTTTTTATTAAAATGCGCTTCCCGTCTAGTGCCCAAAGAAGTGATAATAAAGTTGCACAAAATATAATTGTTTCCTTGGGCCTTCCCAGCACTCACAATTTTTTCAATATAAAATTTCTTCATAAAATACGTAGTAGTTTTCTATGTTCACGGAATACTGGGACACCCTGTAGTCCCAATATTCTGTGGACATAGCACTACTACGTATTTCTGGAATAAAAATAAGTTTATTGAACACAAGTTACCTCTATACAATAGTTTGTCCGTTAGAGGGCATTAAACTTTAAAAAAATAAACACATTTTTTAAGATATTTGTAAAACCGTTATTACGATAAGAGAAATTTGGTATAGCTATGTTTTGCTAAGTGCTTTAAAATTAGATTTTAACAAAAATATAAAAAAATACGGGAAGGTTGAAAACTACCCCCGCCCCTATATAAATTTTGGTATTAATATTTTACTCCAATATTAACTCCACCGACGCATATTTTTTGAAAAAACATTTTTTTGGAGAATTTTTCTACAAAATATACAGGGAATAATGTTCAAAATATACAGGTTTTAATGTTCCGTGGATATAGAACAACTACGTATTTTTTTAATCAAAATAATATATATATCACTGTAAAAAATCAGCCTGAGTGAACACATATTTCTCAGGGAGTGAATTTTTTGAGTGAAATAATTGAGTACATTTTTATCTAAAATAGAGTAAATTCATCATTTTACTCAAATATGATCTCTATTTAATCAATAGCTATTGAATAAGCTCATGTTCGAGTTATAACCCCTATCTTTGAGTAATGGAATAGAAAAATTAACTTAAAAACTCATGTTATAGTTTTACACAATAAAAATTTGAGTGAAATCACCCAGTTTAGAGTATTTTCGCTCATTACTAATCATACGTCATACGCGCTTCTTCGATACCGAATAAGCTATTTCCCTGTTCCTCAGTTTTTAATTATCTGTTCGAGTCGTAGGTTGTCTTGTTCCTTCGAAGGTGCCCAGGTTACAAGTCCATAGTGTATGTGTGTGTGATGTAAAGTGTGACAGTGGCCGCGTGGCGTGGTGAAGCGAATACGAACTCATAACTCCTAAATATGTTTTATGTTAAGAACATTTTTTTTCACATCGCAGAAATCCGCCTAACATATATTCAAATTCGACTGCGTCTACTGATTGCCGCAATGCTCGGATGTTTCCTGGACTAATTAGCGTAGCGAAAATCTAGGTACTTTCCCTCAATCTGGAACTGGGAACTGGAACATTTGGCAGAATAACATTTTTTTTTAATTTTCAGGAGGAAAAGTATCTGGATTTTCCGGAGGATTTTCGTTATTAAAAGTTAGTTTAGAAATTAGAAATATTCGAGAATGTTGGTAGCCGAGCTGACGAATGCTCTTAATAAAGCGGATTTTTGCGATGTGATGCAACTTTTCTAGACATCTAGCTTAAAAAGTTCCTGTATTTTTTCCAAAAAGAGTTGAAAACTTTTTAAAATGTTTTTGATATTATAATAATAGTGTTATATTTGGTTTTATTTGTTTTTTTGTCAAATAAAAATGACAAATAAAAATATTTTTGAAGGTTCTACAGTTTTTTATTTGGTTTGTTAAAAAAAACGAAATATTCTAAATGATTTTTTTAAAAGCTATGTAAGCTAACTTGTTATTTTATTACAAGTGACCAGATGCCTCCCAAAAGTGAATTTTAGGAAATGGACATGTTCGAGACCATGTCCTAAACTGAAACTTACCTTTGAAAGGCACCTGCCCACCTGTTATAAAATAACAAGTTAGCTTACATATAGCTTTTAAAAAAATAATTTAGAATATATTTCTCAATACTGAGTGAAATTAATACTCAGATATGAGTACTAATCGAGTTAAGTGTAACACAAATTTGAGTAAAAGTCACTCAATAAAAGGTGTCTTGAACTCAACACTTAGTGAGTTCACTCATTTTAAAGTGAATAAATTATCAAAATCGATCAAAATCCTACTCAAGGTAACAATAATGAGTAAAAAAGGAGTCTTTCGTCTAATCTCGATTGAGTGAAAACACTCAGTGCTTTTCACTCTGAGAATTGAAGATTCATTCGGTTCTGTAGAGTGGAAATTTCACTCAATCGGGTGTGGACAGAAATTGAGAAAGTATTGAGTGAAATCTGAGTGAAATTTCACTCATTTTTTTTACAGTGTAGGTAATCAAAAATATTTCTATACAATAGTGCTTCGTTTGTCTAGTCAAGTGGGCATCATTCAAAAATAAACCCGAACGATAATTAATTTAAAATTTATGACTGTTATCGTCAAATATCATTCGTGATACTAACATTCCATATTTTTGCCAACTAGATGATTAGCGCATAATAGTTTTTATGTGCCTTCATAGCTTCATGTGACAAGAATCATTTTTTGTAAGTCAGCTTCTTAAAAAATATGCGCGGTGGCGTTTCTTTTACAAGATACAAGAAATGTAGTAAATACTAGAGGGGCCATTTTACAAAAAAAAAATAGTGGTTGGTGGTGTTAGAAATTAGTGGTTGGAGGGGGGGGGGGTAGTTTTTACCCTTTCCGTACTTTCTCTTGATTTTTTTGAAAATCGAATATTTAAAAACTTACCAAAATATAAACACAGCAAATCTCATGCAAATCGGAATTATGGTTTTTAAAATATCTTAAAAAATGGGTTTATTTTTTTAAGTTTCATGCCTTCTAAGTAGTGATGTGAAAAACCGATAAATTTTAATAATCGAGTACCCAAGAGTTTCAAGCGATTTCAATAATCGAGCGATCGCTCGAGCGACATTTCGGTCGTATTTAAAAATACGGTGTTTCGCCGTCACTTGTACTCGTAACGCTAAACAATAAGCTGCGTGCGCACAGCGTATATTCTTTCGATGATAGAGGCCAGTGGCAAGCGACGAGTAGTTATGGAGCATGATACAATAAACGATTTATATACTAAGGGTAGTATAGTATACAAAGGTTAGTCTCGGGTCGAGATTTCCGTATGTAAGAAGAGTACAATGCGTTTTTACAATGTACTGAACAAAGAGGGGACAGTAAACACGTTGCCAAACGCATGAAATAAACCGAGAAACTGTGCACCTCGCACCTAAGAGATGTGGAAGGGGATATAGCAGATTTGTCGCAGTTGACAGGTCGACCCAATCAATACCTCTATCAGTACTTAAAGTTCTAGGGAAAGGTGTACGTCATGCGTTCAGATTCACGATTTAATTACGTCTCGTGTTACTTAATTTGTTTATTTATTAACGAGTCGTTGTAATTTTTCCTATAGCTTGAATTTTTTTTTAAGTGCAAGCTAGAAACACTTGCATTTTTGGTAAAAATAAGTGGAATTGAGTGGGTGTTCGATAGTGGTCGTGTTATTAGAACTCTGAATTCAAAAATCGATATTTCGAAATCTATTAGAAATAATAGATTGTAGTTTTTTCAAGAACTTTGTTAATATTTCTGCTGTATTTTCTTTGTAGACAGTATGTGAAAATTTTTATCAATAAAAAAATTACACGATTGCTGAAAATTGCTATGATCTAAAAGTAAATGGATGGATTGTTTACAATTTTTGAATTGAAAAAACAACCTTATCGAATTTTTCTTATGTAAAATATCCGATCTTGAAAATAAAAAAAGTTTCAATATCTAAAGTGGTTTTTGAGCTATAGCCTGTTATGTGTTAAGTTTTTAAATTATCGCGATTACTGACGTTTTCTCGTTAGAAAAAAATGAAGAAAACCTTAACGATATCCTTATAATTCCATTTCAGATGCTCAGAAACATGTCTAATGATTTTATCTAGTTATCTCTTGAAAAAAAGTCTTTTAAAAATAAGTGGTTTGCGATCGTGATTTTACTTTACTTGATAAGGAAAGGCGTATCAGCAACGCCGCAACAGCACACCGTCGCGCGTCTTGTCGGTCGGTCGCATTTCTCTCACTCCGACTTAATAAGATCCCTATGCGATTTACTTCCACACATGTAAATGCTGACCCAAAAGTAACAGTTGCCAGCACGGTATAACTGTTTATTGTACCATGGTTATGAAGTAGTTGGCTTGATCATGCATCGAAGCTTTGTCGATGTAGGTATTAAAATTTTGTGACTCAGTGAGGTAACAGATAACGTCGTATAGTTCTATAATTGGCAACGCGATTACAATCAAAAGAACAATCTGTTTGAAGATATTTTACCAAAAATGCTGTTAAAATATTGCCAACCTGCAATGTATGTAGCAAATTCGCTCGATAGGATTGCTTGCGTTCGTCGCTCGTAACTCATAACTTGCATCGGTTGTTCATAATCGAGTGATGTCTGTTACTTTAATAATCGAGTACTCGAGCGAATTTTCGCTTGAATTATTTTATCATTACTTCTAACGGATAAATGGACACTTTTGCATAGAGGTAAATGGTGTCCAATAAACTTATTTTCATTCTAAAAATACGTAGTAGTCCTATGTCTACGGAATATTGCACACACCCTGTATTTATTACTGGAAACAATACAATACGGATAATCATAATGGAATATACCTGATGTAAGTTTAAACAATATACTAAAATTTTACCTCACACGGGCAATCTCCGGGAATGAACTTGGGCAATTTCTTCTTTGGTACCACTAAATGATCATCGGCTCTCTGTTTTAAGTGACATGGGGGTGGTCTAGGACACACTCTCTCTGGCTCGGGGACGTTTAAATTGAGCCTACGTATCCGTGGCGCTTTATTTGGAACGGGGGGATCGATACAAGGGCACGGTGAGTCTTCCAGCGGTGGTAAACGTTTAGGTTCGTCCACTAAACATTCATCAGCCCTCGGAGGACACGGATCTATAACTGGGCAAATTCTGGGTGGCCTGCATACCTAAATATTAAAAATACCATTTAGTTGATTCATACTGGTCGGATAAAACCTAAATTTTTAAGTAATTCAGACGTCTTTTAATCTGTTTATGTATGTTTTGGATATTACTGTATTTACTCGTGGATACAGTGTCAGTTCCCAACTGGAAAAGGACTACGACAGGGAGACGGAATATCCCCAAAGCAACCAACATTAGAAGAAATCTTCGGCCAACTGGATTGGACCAAAAAAGGATTGAAAATAGATGGAGAATATCTTAACCATCTAAGATACGCTGATGAACATAATTGCCAATCGAGTTGCCAATAGTCCAGAAGAACTACGAGCATAAATTAACCAACTAAATCCAGCCAGCAATGTAATGGGTCTCAAAATGAATGTAGCAAAAACTACAGTAATATACAACAAACTAGTGGAAAGAAAAGACATTTTACCAGTCATGATCTCTGCATGCAAAACCTGGACACTTAAAACGAACATCATAGGGAAACTGCAGCTCGCACAACGTTCAATGGAAAGAAATAATATGCTGGGAACAACCAAGAGAGACCGCAAAAGAATAGAGTGGATACGACAAAAGACCCATGTAATAGATGTCACATTCATAGAGTCAAATCCCTCAAATGGTAATGGATACCTGGCAAGCGACTTAGAAGATGACCAAACCTGAGATTGGACCATGAAATTAGGAAATTAGCTGGGATAACTTGGGTCCGCATAGCAAACAATAGACAACAATGGTCCCAACTACAAAGAGAGAATGTAAGGGCGGCTACACCATAATTAGAAATGGTTGAATAAGCAGAAAATAATGATGATGATGACAGTGTAAGTACTGACTTAAAATTTAAGTTTGATGGGGAAAATGCTTTGGTATATCAATGCTCTAATTTTAGTAACGTCAAAGTCGAGTTACTTAAATGAGAAAGCTATTAAAGGAACATAGTTATTAAAAAACTGATAAAGTGGCGAAAAATACTTAAAATCTGATTCCGAAAGAAGTTATGGTGAAATATAACCAGGCTACATAAAAATTGGAACCAAAAATTTGATCAGGAAAATTATTAACAATTTTTATAAAATTCTAAAAATTTATGTTAACCACAAAATAAAATCTACCATTAATATCAACTGTAGTGTGTAAAACGGCCTCTGCATTACTCACGAAGTAAGCCGAAGTAGTGTTTTCCCGTGAAAATAAGCCAAGAAGAGACAAAATTAGACTTCGTTATTACGACTTACTACGCGACTAGTGTAGAGGCCGTTTAAAGGTAACTTAACTTATGATATATTAGATGTAAAACAAATTTCTGTTTTATTATACTTATGTGAGTTTATAAAAGATGTTGCTTTAGTTTGGTGTTATTTAAATTTTAAAGAGAGTTACAAAAATAGACTAACTAAAAAATCTGTCTGTCGGAGCTCTAAATCCAATGCCTTTCTGCATAAAAAATAGTTTGATCCTATATTTTACGGGGAAAGAAAATACTAAATTAATGAGATAGTTTTACAAGAAATATTGATATTAACAAACCTCTTCCGGTTCACATCTTGGCAGTCGTTTCAGTTTGACGTCAGTCATTCTTGGTGGTTCTACACAGTCGCAGTCTCCAGGCACGTACGGTTTGAGAGGCTTGAACTTGTAGGGATTTGTATCGTCAGCTCTAGGCGTTTGACACGGAGGTACATGGCACTGAACTTTCGGAGGATCTTCGAATTTCATACATAGCTTCTCCAATTTGGGTGAGTATGTTGGGACGTACGGATCAATGCAAGGACAGTCGCCAGGCTTCAAATAGGGTAGTTTTTTAGGTTCAATTTTCAAACATTCATCGGCTCTAGGCGGACACTTCTTCGGAGGTTTACAATGATAGTCCGGCTTAGGAGTACACGGCGGTACGGTCATTTTAACTTTGGACGGTAAAAATTCTGTTCTCGGCCCCCTCCCGTCATCGCATTTTTGAATTTCATAAGGTGGATTTTGATTTTTCGGATTCATTTTCTCTCGTTTCTTCATCTGCTCGGTGCAAATATCTTCACATTCGGGATTGTACTTCCTCGCTTTACTTCGCGCCTTTTTTCTGCTATTCGATTTTGAATAATTCCTTAGGTTCACGATTTCCGGCGAATTGAGCTGTGCGGTCGATGGTAGGCATGATTTGCCAAAGTTATTTTTATCTGCTGCAATATTTGTTTTGGATTTTGTCGTTATAGTTCTTTGTCCTGAACTTACGCTTAAATCCGTTTTTGGTATAGTTAATATTTGATCTTTTGCTGCCTTTCTAGTAGGAATAGTTGGAATATAGATAGGCCCTATACAACTTTTTGAAGTTAAATTATTGCTACATTGGTCTTGGTTTTTTTGGAAATTTAGTTTGACTAAATCAGAGTACGAGGACTTATAATACAGGCCAATGTTACTGTTTTCCTTCTTTTTTCGTTCTTCTCTCATTTTGGCAGTAGAAAACTTTATCGGAATTGGCGATTCATCAATTTTTTCGTAATAAGCTGGTTGGTATATTTCAGTTTTTGTATGCCCAGTTTGATAGCGTTGCATTGCAATTTTTTGAATTTCTTTGACTAACTTTTCGTGGTCACTTTCTATCCTAACTCGTCTTCTGGGCCGCGTGTGCTGCTTCTCAATTTTAATTTCTTCCTTTCCTACATACGTCTGGGAAGTTGATAGATTCTTCATATCGTTTACCGCCGTGTTTGGTAGAGTACAATAATTTCGATGTCGAGGAGATTCGAGGTCGGTGGAATATGAGCTTTCAGCTTCTTTCTTCTCTTGTATCGTCTTTCTTAATTGCCTTCTTGGATACTTTAATGAATTTGTTGGTCGAATTAATGAAGGCGAGTATAAATTATCTTGAGATCCATATGGTCGTAATTGGTCCGGTTGTAGGTGACTGAAAGGAGCATCCTTCTCAGTTTTCTTGTTAAATTCCAGAAATACATCTTGATTCTTTTCTGGTCTGGGGCGGGCAGCTTCTAGTTCGTATTGCTCCAGTATTTCATACTGATTTGGCTCTGTAGCAGTTAACATCTCTTCCTGTACTTTCTCTTCAGCTTGATTTTTCATACCAGGATCATCTCGCCATTTAATTTCTTTTATGTTTTCCCGCTTTTCTTGAGCTAAAATATTGAAAAGAAAATTATCTTTTGTGGTATTAGCCTACCCAAGTAGCATAGGAAGGAGAAAAAACCATTGACCACGGAAAATTAACCACTATTTGGTTGAATTTTACTTATATTTAACTTAATAAATTTCTTGTAGGGAATAAAGTGCAAGAAATCTAAAAATGAGGTCGTAAACTTGTTAATAATAACCTAAAATTATGCCTTTGAAAAGCAGCAACGTTGGAGTTATCTGGCATTGTTAAAATCTAGTTACTGATAACCTCTTGAGGGCATTATGACTACAGGGACTTAAAGTAGGTTAAATGTTACTTTATTATAACCTCAAATTTGTCTCGAGGGTCGAAGGCATTGTTTGGTTTTCAAGTTAGGTTAAAATTTAGTTGTTAACAACTTTAAATGGGACCTTATTTGGAGGAGTTCAAATTATGTTGAAAATTTAATTTATTTCGACCTCATAAGTCGCTATTATGCTTCGAAGGTAAAAGTAAATTAGTTTTTTGACTTGGAAGAAAGTCAGACATACGGCAGGTTTTAAAATAGTTTTCGAGGGATTATTATGTCACAGCACATTACCTTACCATTTACCACTGGTGGGGAACGAAAGAATATTCAATGCGTTTCTTTTTTATTACCGACACAATCTTAAACGTGTCCATTATGTGCAATAAAAACAAAAAGTCCTCTATAATAACACTCACAATCCTAAAACACAAAACTTTTACAAATGATAAGCAAAGAAAACTAATTTGGTTAGGTTGAAATTGTTTGGTAGGTTGTTCTAGTTTAGGCGAGTTCGGTAATTGCATCGGCTAGCAAAAGGATAAAAATTTGACATGTCACGTGACTCTCAATAAATATTCTCATTTTAGGACACATGATTACTGTGAAAAGTTAATCGGATTACTCGAAGATGTAATTACCGAATTTAGCATAAAATATCATTGTCAACTGTCACTCAAAGAAAATACAAGTTTTCTCTTTTTCCGGCGATACTCCAAAAGTCAGACTTTCGAGAAATGAGCTTCGACCTAATATAGCCCATTTTTTAACTTGCACCTCGAAGGAAAAATACCTTAAGCAAGAAATCTTGACCTTCGAGGTTATTAATTTAAAGAAATCTTAACCTCATAAAAAGAAAGCGGACTTTAAGGTTTTAAAATTATGAAAAACCTAACTTCATAGACGAATAGTTAAAAACACCATTAGTGGCCATTTTCTTATCCAATTTGTTTTCAAAAAATATTTTTTTGTGATATTGTTCTAAACTATTGAGAAAAATAAACAGACGTTTATGAATAATACTACCTACCACAAGTTAAATTAACTAATTAAGAACTTTAAAAGTGTACCAAGGAAGTTAGCTGAAAAAAAGTTAGGTTAGAACCTTGAGAGTAACGATTTATTCTAAAATTAATTGTTGAAAATACATAAAATTTTACTGGCGCATAATTTTTTAGGGCCTATCATATTTACATCTCACAGAAAAATGTTCTCCGCAGACATAATTATCTTGCGAATCCGATAATCCACTTCTTACCAATAACTTATTTACATTTACTAGGAAGTGCATATATGTAG